>NC_139663.1:9512302-9532302 GCF_951799395.1 Argentina silus
CGTTATCAACAACATTATTAAACACCATTTTGTTCTTTCCTTAGGGGCGGACCTTCACCTGGTTGGGTGAGGAAGAACTGACCTACACTGCCTGGCGGGATGGGGAGCCCAATCAAGTTGCTGGATGTGGTCACATGACCACTGTCGGACAATGGACTATGACTCCATGTGACGCTAAACGAGATGCTGCAATTTGCGAGATTAATTCAGGTGTGTGTGTGTGTGTGTGTGTGTGTGTGTGTGTGTGTGTGTGTGTGTGTGTGTGTGTGTGTGTGTGTGTGTGTGTGTGTGTGTGTTTGATGATCATAAAGATAATATCTGAATATGTCTGGTAAACCCTCTTCTTTACCCATTTCCCTCTCTTTATCTATTTCTCCCTCTCTCTCTTCCTCATTATCTCTCTCTCTCTCTCCCTCTCTCTCTCTTACACACACACACAGAGGAGCCTGTTTTTCACCAGTGGAGTTATCCGGGGGAGTGCCCTCACTCTCTGGGAGACTGGGCCTGGGTGCCCTTCAGGAACAACTGCTACTCCTTCAACCTGCAGAACCTGAGGCTACAGCAGGACGCACACGCCTCCTGCAGGAAGGGTATGCCTTGCTGACTCCTGTCAATCACAGGGTCCAGACACGCCCTCCGCCAGACAGCCCCTACCCATGACATTATACATGCACGCAGAGACCCCAACACGTTGTGGCAATTTCCACTGACTGAGAGAGCCAGTGAGAGCTCTTGATATAGATGCCATCGACCAAAATACGTCAATATGTCTATAATTAGCTGTGTTTCATTGAGCTTACTCAGAAATGCACGCACATTATCTCCTGCTCTCCCTCTCTCATTTTCCCTGATCATCTCTCTCTTTTACACATTGCTCTGTCAATCCCCCCCCCCCCCCCCCCCCCCCACTCCTTTCAGTTGGTGCCCAGCTCCTGTCTGTTCTGGATGAGTCAGAGAATGGTTTTGTGTGGGAGCACATCCAGAGTTACCAGGAGCAGGCCCGCGGAGCCTGGCTCGGCATGACCTTTAACCCCAAAGGTAAGCCACACATGGACACATCTGTCCCACAGCGTAGTTATGATAACAAAGCTCTGTTATATCATAGAAATGTCTCATACAGACACCAGGGGAGGCTGGTGGATGCAGAAATCAGAGGTGTTTTGATACCATTCCTCATTCTATTCCATGCATTACAATGAGCCCCGTCCTCCATCCTGATTTCTCCCTCCACCAGCCTCCACGGACACGGACACACACACACACACACACACACACACACACACACACACACACACACACACACACACACACACACACACACACACACACACACACACACAGTGTATAAAGAGAGAAACCCTCCTGTCTTTGTCCTGTACAGGCAGCAGTCTGGTGTGGTCAGAGAGTGCAGAGGTAGAGTTCACCAACTGGGAGGTGCAGGACACCAACCTGAGCATGCTGTCTCCCAACACCTGCTTCTGGATCCAGAGCAACACGGGCCTGTGGAAGCCAGGCTCCTGCAAGAACCGCACCCACGGGGTCATCTGCAAACGGCCACGCAGTAAGGACTAACACAGGGCTGTAGACATACATGCAGTCATTCATGCAGGCTTAGTGATAGCACCGATGCACAGTACAGCCCTACAAAACAGCCATCTTACAACTGTCTATTTTGTTTTCTTCTCCTTCTCAACTGCAGGTGCCGAGGCTTCGTCAGTAGTGTGTAAGTGTGGATATGATCTGTTATACTGTTTTTGTTTTGTTTTGTCTAAATCAATTGTCATCCCTCTTTTTCTTTAACCCTGGAGATAAGAAACAATACAATTTCAATTACTGTAGATCCTTATCTGTTATTTCTCTTTCCCTCCCTCCCTCTCTCTCTCTCTCCTTCTCTCTCTCTCTCCTTCTCTCTCTCTCTCTCTCTCTCTCTCTCTCTCCCAGCTGATGTGGACCACCTTCCTACTCTGATGATGATCATGGTGACGGGGCTGGTGCTGGTGGTCCTGATCGTGGGGTTGATCTACCTGTACCGCCGGCGTAGCGTGGGCTCCCGGGGCTCCTACGACGGGGCGCGCTACAGCCGTACCAACGCCACCCCCCGCCGAACAGGCAGAGAAGAACATCCTGGTGTCTGACATGGAGCTCAACGAGCAGCAAGAGTAGCAGCGCCAACCAGGACCGACCCGGGAGAGACCCGGGACTAGGAACTGACTGACTGATACAGAATAAGGCTTTACCTTTTATTTCCCCTTTCTATCTCTTGAAAATGCTGAAGGACTGTGTGGAGCGCAGTAGATGCCAATCAAACTAGGTACGAGACCCCGCCCCCCACACCTCTACGCAGGCGCAGGAGACACGCAGGCTCCAGGAGACACACCCACTCTGACAAGACCCTAGACCAATCAGATCCTTCTATTTTGACAGCTCTTCTTCAAAAGGAGTTCATGGTATGTGAATTGCAATCTCCATAGGATTCCTAAGAAGTGTAACAGTAGTACAATATTTTTCAAGGGTCAATTCATTATTTTATTTTTTTAATGTTAGTTTTGATACCCAAGTCTATTTTCATATTTCATTCCAAGCAAGTTCCTCTATTTGGTCACTATGTATACAGTAGGTCAAGATGTATAGCACAGATGCCAAAACCAAAGACTCACAAAGCATAGGACTTACAAAAAACTAAAGACACTCCACTGTATCCTCCAAATATCCACATGATTTCCTTCTGGACCAAACTCTTCCACCATGACAGTATTTACCTGAGATTTACTTCAGGGTTGTTTTTATGTTTGTGTGTGTGTGTGTGTGTGTGTGTGTGTGTGTGTGTGTGTGTGTGTGTATTTTTGGTTTGTTTGTTGTCAGAACCAGTGCAGCTGTGGTGATCTCCTTCAAAGTATGGTTGTTGATGATGATGCTTGTGTTGTGTGCTTTTCACATTTCTCTGTATGCCATGTCTTTTACCGTGGTGTCTTATTGAGTTTTGGAAAAGGAAGTTCCATTTTGGAATGGAAAATAGATATAGGAAAGCAATATAACAAAACCATTACAGTACATGTTGGATTCCATTTGAAGAAGGAGGAGAAGACAAAAGCTTTTCTCCCTCCTCAAACATTCCTTCTCCTACAGTTCCCTCTAATGACCAGATTTCTGTACTCCTGCTTAGAGGAATGCTCTGGAACAGTTTCAGATAGAAGCTCTTGGTGTTCCACTGAGCCGTGCTGTAAAGGCAGCCTTTTTTTTGCTCTGTAAACCGGACGAAGACCGAAGGGGGGAGGGAGGTGAAGTGTGTGTGTGTGCTGTCTCCAGCTGTGGAATGTTGAGTCGGCAAGAAGAGCTCAGTGGCAGGTCTGGAACCAATCAGAGAGAAGGAGGGCTCAGTGCCAAGAAGGGTTAGGGAGACGAAAGAGTAAAAGGGAAAAAAAGAGAGAGAGAGAGAGAGAGAGAGAGAGAGAGAGAGAGAGAGAGAGAGAGAGAGAGAGAGAGAGTCGGGGAAATAATAGGGGCAGGGAGGAGTGGAGATGAGGGAAACTGTGGCATGTCCTAGGTTAACCCTGTCCTCTAGTGGAGGGTTGATGTACTGACCTGTTTCTAAATGGCTTTATTGAAGTCAGTGTGAGCTGTGGTTGGAGCTGCCTATAAAGTGTTGTTTGAGTCTGGCCCTGACGTTTGCCCTCTCTGGGACTGTGTCTGTGGTGTGTGGGGGGTTTCAACTGGAATCCCTGTGAAGACATGTTAAAAGAAGCACCTGTTTTAATTTTGTGTTTGTTGTTTTTATATGAAATGAATAAAATATATGTTGGCTACGCAACTGTCAATGGAAGTGTTTCCTACCTACATTTTGTATGTTGTTTTTTTACTCCACTCTGCACAACTATTGACTGACTAACCTTCTTGTGTGGAGTAGTTTAGAGGAGGTTATCACAGATGAGAATATACTGAAACTCCTTGTCTAAAATAATGCTGCATTCACGTGAATGCAAGATCAAACCATTTGTGATGTTGAAGAACTTCCACTAGATGGCAGACCTTACTTACTGCTAAAAGCTTGACTCAGTTTGAAATGAGTGTCGTTTTCATTGTGTGATGTGGCATCATGTCTATGACTATCCTCTATTTATCTCTGTTTGTCTCTCTCTATCTCTTTCTCTCTCTCTCTCTCCTTCTCATTCATGCAATTGCAGTGTGTGTGTGTGTGTGTGTGTGTGTGTGTGTGTGTGTGTGTGTGTGTGTGTGTGTGTGTGTGTGTGTGTGTGTGTGTGTGCGTCCACAGCTGTATCTCCATAGTCTCAGACAGTTCAGTTTGGGATCTTGCACACATCACTGGAGAATGGACCAAGGGGCTCTACCTTTGGTCTGGCAACGTCTAGTTCTGCCTGGCTTGGCAGGCAGCCGCTCTGGCTTGTCTATCTGCAGCTCGCTCTGCCTGCCTGATCTGGCAGCAGTGCGTCATGGCTGGATGCCTCTAACTGTGGCACTAATGTCCTGTGAGCCGGTGTAATGAGTTCAACTGGAGCCTCAAGACTGAGACCATCAGCCTGTTTGTGTGTGTATGTGGGTGTGTGGGTGTGGGTGTGTGTGCAAATACAATGGACAAGGTGCAGAGTGATTAGGCAGAACACCTGGATTAATGGAGGGTTTAGGCAGCTTGGGACCTCATTACATAAGCCAGTGACCCCTCTCTAGGTCTCTCTCTCTCTCTTTCTCTCTCTCTCCTCGCTCTCTCTCTCTCTCTTTCTCTCTCTCTCTCTTTGAGGGAGCCACTCATCACAAATCAGGAGAGAGGGGATTTCATGACTTCCCATGCAGAGAAAACAAACAATGCCAATGTGTAATTCATCTCACTTAGACCGGCTGTCAAACTTCATCTGGCTGCATATTTTAGGCCTTCGGTGGTCAGGTTTTGTTTTTGCAGTTGAGAGTGGACCTGATGTCTTCTTGTCTCTTGCTCGGGATGGGTGAGGTTTCAGCATCAGTTAAACCTTCCCTCTACAGTACTTCCTTCACTCGTACGCCTTGAGCAGCAGATACCCACAGTGGTAATGGAGGGTGTTGTTGTACCGTTGGAGGACATGCTGAGTTGCACTTTCCTCACAGGGCCTTGCAATTATTCAGCTCTCCTGTGTTAACCAGGCGTGGCCGTGGACGAGGCAGTGGGATGGTGTCGACAGGATGCCAGAAATCATCTCTCTCTCTCTCTCTCTCTCTCTCTCTCTCTCTCTCTCTCTCTCTCTCTCTCTCTCTCTCTCTCTCTCTCTCTCTCTCTCATCTCTCTCTCTCTCTCTCTCTCTCTCTCTCTCTCTCTCTCTCTCTCTCTCTCTCTCTCTCTCTCTCTCTCTCTCTCTCTCTCTCTCTCTCTCTCTCTCTCTCTCTCTCTCTCTCTCTCTCTCACTCTCACTCTCACTCATGCTTAGGACAGCAGATGGCTTATCTTTATTCAATTTATTTCCGGGGCTCTGTTACCAAGGTAGGATATCGGCACACTGGCATGGCGACCCGGCCAGCCTTTCAAGTAGGGCCAGCCTGGGACATCCCAGAGGGTATAGAAAGGGCATTAGCTCTGCTTGGTATCGAATCTGTCACTCTACAGCAACCACAGTATTGCCTCACATTCCATGTATTTGTGGTCTATTTATGTCTATATCACTTCAACTCAATTTATGAATGAATGTAAATGATGTGTTTCTAATGTGTGCACATGGATACTAATCGTTAACGTGGGTGTCCTTCAGGAACTGGACTCTTTTTTTGGCTCTGTTTTGTTTCTTTATAAATTATTAATTAATTGTAATTTCTCTTCTGCACAGCTCTGTATAATATTATATAAACAGAGTTTATCTGTGCTATTCTGAGACTCCTATGATCATCTTTCTTATTTCACACTCTGATATACTGTATGTCTCTGCCATCATCCATTATCCATCCAAATATACACTCACTGAGAACTTTATTAGGAACACTATACTAATACTGGGTAGGGCCTCCCTTTGCTCTCAAAACAGCCTCAATTCTTTGTGGCATTGATTACAAGATGTTGTAAACATTCCTTTGAGATTCTGGTCCATGATGACATGATTGCATCACGCAATTCCTCCAGGTTTTTCAGGTGCACTTTCAAGCTGTGAATCTCCTGTTTTACCACATCCCAAAGGTGTTCTATTGGATTCTGATCCGGTGGCTCGGAAGGCCACTGAAGAACACTGAACTCATTGTCATGTTCATGAAACCAGTTTGAGAGGGCTTTTGCTTTGTGACATGATGCATTATCATGCTGGAAGTAGCCATTAGAAGATGGGTCAATTGTGGCCATGAAGGGATGTACATGGTCAGCAACAATACTCAAATAGGCTGTGGCATTCAAGCGATGATTGATTGGTATTAACGGGCCCAAAGTGTGCCAAGAAAACATTCCCCACACCATTACACCACCTCCACCATGATAAGGTGTACAGGTGTTCCTAATAAAGTGTTCAGTGAGTGTATGTGTCCATTGGGCAATTAAATTTCATATTCAGTCATTTTTGCTCTGCATTTGCATACCCTTAATTAATACCCAGAAAAGAAGGATAGAGGCCATAAAAAAAACAGGTGTGCTTAGCTCCTCAAAGCGCTTTCTTGTGAAGGTACCACATTAGTGGCATCTAGAACCAGAGTCTGCTAATGTGTTAGAGAATACTCATTTGATTGAGCTGTTTCCGTGGTAACTAGAAAATATTATTTGTGGTGTTTGGAAAGTGTGGGTGCGTGCGTGCGTGCGTGCGTGCGTGCGTGCGTGGGGAATGCCCAATAAGTGTGTAGATAAAGTACTTCACATCAGTCAAAGATTATGCAGACCTCTCACACCTAAAATGGTAATTTGAGTTTAATCCCTGCTTGACATTGTCATTTAAGACCTGTCTGTCTAGACATAGACCTCACTTAGCACAGGTGTGTATCAGCGAAACCACCCAGGTTGCATGTAACTCCTGACAGCTAAATAAACACCCTTTACCCGTGATGGCAACAGCCCCAGCTGCAATACTCATTTTTATTTACTATTAATTACCTCAGTTAATGCAGCAGTAATCGGTTCTACTCAGGCAAGGGGGCAGATGGGTCAAATAGTACGTCAATGTAAAGTCGATCAGATGCATGAAACATGGATGTGAGGTGGTTGTCATGAGGATGATGAGTTGTGGGCTTCTGTTGCATGCACAGCAACCCAGGGTAGGACTGCAGCCATCTTAGCCAGGGGGGTTTGAATGGTGTGTTTTGACTGTATTGAGTGTATGGGAGTTGGCAGTGAGAGAGGTCTGTGCTCTGGGGGTTAGAGATGTGCTGAAGTGCATCATATAATTCTTCATTTCCTCCCTGGGAACACTTTATAAATGAGTCCTTCATGATTAATTAATGACGAAATTATAGCCAAAAAGGAAACGTCTGTGAGCGCTCCAAATAGCTCCGCTCAATTGTAATCAATATCCTCTCCTACTGAGTGTTTTGATGTTTAGATTTCCTGTTTTCAATCGACTTTTCTTCTTTACTTCTCCTCCCACTCTCCTGTTTCTGCTTTCCTCTCTGCTTGGCAAAAGGTGGCAGCGGAGAGCCAGGGAGGGGGAATCAGGGGGAAGGCGCCGTTAACAAGTGAAATTAAAAAGCCATTCACTCTCTCCTCAGTCATCCGTCTGGAGGCCAGCCAGTGGAGAAGCAGCTGTTTGGCTGGCACTGGAGAGAGAGAGAGAGAGAGAGAGAGAGAGAGAGAGAGAGAGAGAGAGAGAGAGAGAGAGAGAGAGAGAGAGAAAGAGAGAGTGTGAGGGAGAGAGAGAGAGAGAGAGAGAGAGAGATAAAAGAGAGAGAGAGAGAGAGAGAGAGAGAGAGAAAAGAGAGAGTGAGGGAGAGAGAGAGAGAGAGAGCAAGAGAAACTGTTTGGAGAAAACAGAACGTTCTTCCTCCTCTCTCTCCCTCTCTCCTCTGAAAAACAGCAGTGTAATGGTCTCCTTTGAAGTGAAACGCCTAATCGAAACTTGTTCTGCATTCAGATCTGCTTGGTTAGGTCCTGTGATCAATGCTTTTTATTCTGCTTGTCTGAATCCAGATGTGACACAATTATGGTTAGTTATGTTGGTTTATCACTCAAACACCTCGTACTGATAAACGCTGTCAGTAAGGTATGTTCAATCAGTTCCCATACACACTGTGAAACAAATATGGACTGATTAAGGTCCAGCATGTGACAACAGACCGTTGAATGTAATCTGAATAGAGGCTGTTACATTACCCCTCTTGTTTGTCGCCCAAGCCTTCTCTCAGCTGTTTCTTGTTCAAGCACCTGTTGTCCTTGAGTCATGTGTCCACTTTGCTGCAGGGGACTCTGTGTACAGTCACAGCCCTGAAGATGAACACAATCAGTCTCATTGTACTGATGAACAGTGAGGACTGCCTGAATGTAAATCCTACTCCGTCTTTGTCATTTGTATTTTCAAGTAGCCTTTTAAGTGCAGTTCTTCACTTTGGTGCACTCACTTGTTAGTGGGACACTAACAACATCTGATTCACACTTGGCATAACTGGATGCACCTAGAGATACCACATCCAGAACCAAAATCTCAATTCCCAATCTGGAATCAGGCATTGATTTTCAGTCCAAATGATTTTCATGCCCATGAAAGCAACCCCCGTACTCCATCTCCCTCTGTATAGAGATGAAATTCCCTAATCTCTGGCCAAATCAAAGCCTGCACTTCAAAGTGGCTGGATCAGCACAGATACACACAGAGCAACCGCAGAGCAGGAGCAGAAATGCTTTGCTCTCACTTTGCTGTCCAAACACATTTTCGCTCCTATCTCTCTTCCTCATTTTCTCTCTCTCTCTCTTTCTCTAACACACACACACACACACACACACACACACACACACACACACACACACACACACACACACACACACACACACACACACACACACACACACACGCACACACACACGCACACACACACACACGCACACACACGCACACACACACTAACACACACACACACACACACACACACATACAGCTGGGGGAATGTCAGTTATGTTTTCAATTTTTTTATCTTATATTTTTGGTAACTGCTGGGGGACTGGGACTGCACTCAGCTCTCAGTTCTGCCAGGAATCAGACTGCATTTTTGCAGCAGACCCAGAGGGGAGGGGGCTTGGTGCTATACATGATCAGGTGTGTGTGTATGTATGTATGTGTGTGTGTGTGTGTGTGTGTGTGTGTGTGTGTGTGTGTGTGTGTGTGTGTGTGTGTGTGTGTGTGTGTGTGTGTGTTCACATATCTGTGTGTGTTTTTAACTAAGGCATAATGACTGCTAGACTTACACACACCCCAGGACCAGCCTCAGATATGAGAGGCTGTGGCCATGGACAGAGGTAGGGGACATGGAAGCAGGAGGGGGCATAAAAGGGGGGGGGTCGTGGTATGGCGGGTTGGGGTGTGCGTGTGTGTGTGTGTGGGGGGGGGGGGGGGGCAATTATCTGGTCTGTGCAGACAGATGAGAACGCATCTGTGCCTGCGGGATGCTGCTCTTTCTCAGGCCAAGGACAGCGCATGGTGAAAAGGATTATGGGTATACTGTTCCCAGTCCTTGCCTCAGGGAGGGGGAGGGTGTGTTGGCCAAGTTTCAGAGACATGATTAGCATTCTTAATGTGTCTAATTAAGCCTGTATTCCTTGTGCTCATAACAAAAATGTATTAAAGAATTAAAGGGATGGTCCAGCCTATTTTCATGTTTAGGTAGATTTCATCTTACCCTGAGTTGCCCTCATAGGCCAGTAGTTAAATCCTCTCCTGTAAGGCATTTTCTACTTTCCTACCAGCAGCACAGGCTAACAGCTAACAGTGCCCTCTCCAATACACAGAACTCCAATGGACTCCAAGTTAGCATCGTTGACATGCCAAAATCTCCTCAGTGAAACTTCAAACAAAGTCTAGTAGTGGCTATATACAAGTCAAACCTGTACATGCTTTTATTGTAATCGCAAACAACTTAGTTTTGCAATAATATGCAATGATTGGTTATTAATTGGTTGATATACTTTCCATTAGGATACCATATTCCATTAAGATACCAGCAACTTTTTGTTCACAGCTAGTAATCACACTGCGGTCCAGTGGCTGCCCGAAGGGTGAAACTATACAAAGCGGCTGTGTCTGGAAATACTGTCAGTTCTGAACAAAATGATTAGAGAGACTAATTGTTTTATTTTCAATAGAATGCTCATCAAAAAATCCTTTCAAGCGTAACTCGCAGCTAAACCTTTTTTGGAAGTTTCTCTGAGGAGATTGTGGAGGTAGAAATCGGAGGACGAGCTCATTGTAATGCATGGAATGAGGAATGTTATCAAATGTACGTGTTTGATCCAATTCCTCATTTCATTCCATGCATGTCGATGAGCCTGTCCTCTGATTTCGGGCCACCAGCCTCCACTGTTACATGTAGATAGAGATGGGGAAATAAGAGGCAAAAGGAATGGAAGGGGAGGAGATGAACTGTATCATCAGTGTGGTTCATTTTATGTTATCAGCGATTAAACAAAAGTAACAACCACTGATTGTTGAGCACACACAATTCAAAACATATTACATTTTGATGGTATTCATTATTTTTTTAATTTTCTTCTTTTTTTTTTTGTGAACAATATTTGTTCACAAAAGGTCTTGTATTTGTCAATTACTTCAATTGTATAGTCAAGACCTCTCCCAGAAGAATTCCCAATAATAATTAAAAATGTGATGTTCACATAAAGGCCTAGACAAATTCATACAGTGCTGTACATACTGTGTACAATTACAATTGTGCAGACACACAAACTGCTGTGTGTTTTGTTCTCTAAAGGATTTCTCCTTTGCCTGTGATGTGGAAACTTGCTTGAGTGAGCAGGGCCCCTAGTGACAGAGCTTTACAAAGGCCCTCCCCTCTCCCACTGCACCTGTGTAATGATAATACGCTAATGTAAACAACAACAACAACAACAACAACAACACACACACACACACCACTATCGCCTCTAACCAGGACAGGATTACAGACTTCCTCATTTGCATGGATTTTCCACAAAAAATAATTATAAGGAATCATAAATAAAGAACAAATAGAGACAAAAGGTATAGTTAATTTATGGAAAGCTCTGCTCTACTTGCTTTGATGCAGACTTATGCCTAATCCTCTATTAACCCTACTACCTGCCTACCTACCTACACACACACAAACACACAAACACACACACACACACACACACGCACACACATGCACTCAAAAGTGGAGTGTCCTCAGTCAGGGAGGGCACTGTTCCTATCTGAACTGAGCTGAACTGAAAGGAAGGCAGTGGCAGTGAATTGGGTTCCACTGGGAAATAAAGAGAGGGAGCAGAAGTGAGAGGGATGAGGCCAAACTAAAGACACGCCACAGAGCAACAGTCCAATCCCATGTCTTGTTTACCTTCTCTCGTTTTCAGGGCAATGGCAGGAGAAGGCAGCTAAGAGGGTCTGGGTTTTTTTTCTGCGGATGTGAACTCCACTTAGAGAAGGCAATTTTGTCTTTGAAGTTGAAATATACTGTGCAATACTTTCCAGTCTAGAGTCAGTCTCATGTCATGTCCACTCACATACATTAGCTTGGGCTGTACATTGTTATTGGTGGCACTGGCTGGTACATATTTAAGAGTTTCAAGAGGTACTGTAACAGCATATTGTGTGAGATTGTATGTGTGCACTGTATGTCAGTTTGCACAGTGTGCTTAGTATGTGTGCATGCATGCTTGTGTGTGTGTGTGTATGTATGTGTGTGAGTGTGTGTGTGTGTGTGTGTGTGTGCATGTGCGTTTGCGTGTGCACGTATGTGTGTGTGTGCATGTATGTGCATGTGCGTGTGTGTTTGCGTGTGCATGTGTGTGTGTGTGTGTGTGTGTGTGCGCATGTGCGTGTGTGTTTGCGTGTGCACGTGTGTGTGTGTCTGTGTGTGTGTGTGTGTGTGTGTGTGTGTGTGTGTTTCCCCCCACTGAGTCATAACAGTGTTTTTTTTCCCCACCGTGGGGCTGTAGGGATGGGCAGAGATGAGCTCCATTGTTGGCATAAATTGCTTGGCCCAGCCTGGCCGCCTCTCTACTGGGCATCTCTCTCCTCCTGTTGATCGATCTAATCCTCCACTGTAATGAGTTTCTCTCTGTCTGAGAGAAGTGGGGGTGGGGTGGAGTGGGCTACTGGGAGGAAGGGGGGAGAGAGAGAGAGAGACAGAAAGACAGAGATGGAGACACAGAGACTGCGAAAAGGGTGAGGGAAGAGGGAGGAGTGAAGAGTGAAGGAGAAAGGTAGCTGTATCTTCAAAAAATAGTCTTAGGATGACATATTTGAAAGTGTTGGAAAAAAGAAAGAAGTCTGACTTAGTCAGAGACAGATATGATTGAGGGGAAGACATGGTGAGAAAGAGAGAAGGGTGAGATGGAGGACATGAGAGAGAGGAAATGCCTTCTGCTCATCAAAGACCTGAGTAAGATGCGAGGGAGGGAGGTCCATCACTTCCCTATAGGAACAGAGGAGCTGCTGCACATGAAGGACTGAGACATGAAGGCTTTCTGCTTCACATTTGGGCTTTACTGGAGAAATGACTCCTACTGTGTTCTGTAGAACAGCTCGGTGGCTGTGATCTTACAGTACCTCTCTCCCTCACTGACACCTGCTACTGACTGTGCCCATC
Organism: Argentina silus; assembly: GCF_951799395.1. Classification (NCBI taxonomy): domain Eukaryota; kingdom Metazoa; phylum Chordata; class Actinopteri; order Argentiniformes; family Argentinidae; genus Argentina; species Argentina silus. Next base: position 9,525,017 of record NC_139663.1, read on the forward strand.
AACAGAATGATGTTTGTCAAGTTGTTCTTCTGACTGCACCTGTATGTCTTCTCTGTGGTAGGGCTGCTGCCCGCCTTTTGTCTTCTTGACACAACCATAAGTTGCTTTTGTGACTAAAATGTTGGGGAGTTTTGCAGGAAATGAATTATGAAATGGAAATTAAATATTGGATGCTAGCTGTCGTGCTTTACAGTCTCTATTGTGTTCCCCTTATTGTTCTTCCCCCCTCCGTCTGTCATCTATTCTTCCATCTTCTTTTTGACTTTCACCGCGTCTCTTTCATCTCCTCCTCTTCCATTCCCTTTGCCTCTTATTTCCCCATCTCCATCTACATGTAACAGCGGAGGCTGTCGGAGGTAGAAATCGGAGGATGGGATGAGGAATGGTATCAAACACGTCTCATTCCGTTTTATGCATTACAATGAACCCGACCTCCGATTTCTACCTCCACCAGCACTCCCTTGATGTGGAACTAAGTGACTATGCTCAAACCACACTGAACATCTCCAATGGTTCAGCAGGTCCAGGTCCAGAGCTACTGTATGTCTAGCCTAGCAGCCATGCCCCTGACTGAGGAGCCTGTTGGAGCCATGCCCCTGACTGAGGAGCCTAGCAGCCATGCCCCTGACTGAGGAGCCTGTTGGAGCCATGCCCCTGACTGAGGAGCCTAGCAGCCATGCCCCTGACTGAGGAGCCTGTTGGAGCCATGCCCCTGACTGAGGAGCCTGTTGGAGCCATGCCCCTGACTGAGGAGCCTAGCAGCCATGCCCCTGACTGAGGAGCCTGTTGGAGCCATGCCCCTGACTGAGGAGCCTGTTGGAGCCATGCCCCTGACTGAGGAGCCTAGCAGCCATGCCCCTGACTGAGGAGCCTGTTGGAGCCATGCCCCTGACTGAGGAGCCTAGCAGCCATGCCCCTGACTGAGGAGCCTGTTGGAGCCATGCCCCTGACTGAGGAGCCTGTTGGAGCCATGCCCCTGACTGAGGAGCCTGTTGGAGCCATGCCCCTGACTGAGGAGCCTGTTGGAGCCATGCCCCTGACTGAGGAGCCTAGCAGCCATGCCCCTGACTGAGGAGCCTAGCAGCCATGCCCCTGACTGAGGAGCCTGTTGGAGCCATGCCCCTGACTGAGGAGCCTGTTGGAGCCATGCCCCTGACTGAGGAGCCTGTTGGAGCCATGCCCCTGACTGAGGAGCCTGTTGGAGGGGGAATCAGAGGGGGGAGAGTCACTGCAGAGGGGCTCTTTGTTGAGCCGTGTCATCATTTGTATTCAGATGGATCAAGGCCTCATCGACCACTTAAAGATGTGTCTTCCTGGTTTGCATTGTCACACCAGTGAATGACAATGCCATGAGATGCGGTCGGAATACAGAAAAAAAAACCTGGCACATTTGCATAGAAATGGCCCTTGATATGAATGTTTGATGAAAAAATATAACTCAACCGCCAGGGTTGTGTAGTTGTGTGTGTACGTGCGTGCATGCATTTGTGTGTGTGCGCTTTAGAGAGAGGGAGAAATCACATTTATGTCTTATGCACTTAAATGAATAAATGTGCTTTGTCTGTGTTGATGTGGCTCATCATAATGTGTCTTCATCATTTTCCTGTTGTTTCAAACACATCAATCTCATTTCACTTCATATTAAGCTCTCTCAAGGCACTTACCAGCAAGTGTTTTACAAAATCATAAACCTCAACTCATTAACTCAGTAAAAGGGTTCTGCCCATAATGGCATTTTGATTAATATATCCACACAGAAAATGAATCATTTCAACAGAGTTCCGATTCGTCTCTATTTGTTAACATATCTGTCATGTGCTCTATGGGTAATAAGTCACTAATCCTTCAGAAGCCTGCCAGGCGTCTAGATGTCACATCGAAGTCTTTATCTTATTCATCATGTGGAAGCAGTCGTGTTGGAACCTAAACTGATTAGTCATATACCGTGGTAGCATAAACTGCGGACCTAATTACTATGGCAGTGATACAAGAGGAAATCAATAAGGGTCGTTGTGGACTTAATAAAAGTGGTTTCTCCTCGGTATTGTCTGGGCTGTTTCAGCAGAACCGGCCTCTGTTGTTGCTGAGGCGATTCTTTGGCTGCTATGGATCAGTTTCTTTCTGTGTCTTTTCAAACTATTCTGAACCCAAGCCGTTTTTTGTAGCTAAAATATGTATGAAGTACAGAGATTATACATTGCATTTGGAAAGGAAAAGTCTGGGACTTGGTCAGGCAGGTTCCATGAGGAGAAAAGGTTCCCTGTAGTATGTTGAAAAAACATTGTGAGGAGGTTGGTGGGGTTGGGGAGGCCACCATGTTGAAGAAAAAGAGTCCCAGTGACCCAGTCACACATAGATGCAGACTCTGACTCCTCTATGCCCTCAGAAGAGGGAGCTGTTGTTGTCCTATTAGAGGGACATGATGACCCAAAGGAACTTCTTGTCCATCCTAAAGTATCCCACAGGCATGTGAGTTTTAGAGGAGGAGAGAGAAATGAGGGAGCTGCAGATTGATTGGTCACCAGTCATACAATACCAGCCCCTTTTCATTTAACAATCATTTAAAAAATATCTTTATGAGATATACCTTGCTGTTAGCCCTGCCAAAAAATATTATCTTTAGAGACGGCTGGGTGCTGCCAATTGCTGCTCATAAATCCCCATAAACCATCAAGTTAATCTTCTGCACTTGGAGAGCAGAAGGCATGTTGTGTCATCGTAGAATTAATGCCAATATTTGAAAGAGGGAAAGGGGGTGGGAGAGATGCAGCTGTCTTGGCTTGGCTACAGAGCCACACCGAGCCATGCCAAGCTAAGCCAAGCTGTGTCAGTGCCGTGAACAAAAACACTGGCTTCTGAAAACACTGAACAACAACAACAACAACAACAACAACCATAACAACTAGTACTAGCTTCTGAATCCTGGAAAGTCTCAACCACACATAAACAGTGAAGGAGAAGAGATGTTCTGTCGTTTAGGTCAGTTTTACCTGCCTGTGAACACATGAAAGTACCCTGGCCTCCTCTGGGAGTGAGAGTGAGAGGGGAGGGGAGCAGCTCTGCTCTGGCCCGGGGCTTGTTGTTGCTGCAGGCCCTGGGTCTCTGGGTGTCAACCAACCAGAGGTGTATGTGTGTCTATGTCACTCCCTTCCTCTCCCATGCCTCAGATTTAAGGCGCTACCTCATGAATTTTAATGTCCACTCCTGATCTTGACCCAGCGGCTTGGCCCAAAATCTCCAGCACTAAAACATTTACATACTTCTCAGGTTTGCCCGTGGCGTCCCAACAAAATAGACGCAGGGGAGCGCGGTGCTGTTTGCTAAAAGCAAGCACTCTGATGAATTATTGAAAGGACATTGAGATGGAGAGGGGGTATAGAGAGATGGAGGTCAGGTGCCAGTCCAGAACAGCATCGATGAAGCCCAGAGATTATGACATGGTGACGCATCACAGGGTTTCAGATCCGGAGGTCTGTTCAGCGCAAGTCTGAAGAGGCGATTATCAGGATTGTCTTTTATACAGTTTAAACATAATGGTAGGCGCCACCAAGGCTATCGGCTGATGGGCCTGTGCTTATGTGAGAGATGGCGGGAGAGAATGAACAATGGGGAGACTCTCTTACTGATCAATCGGTGCTTTCTTACTGATCAATCGGCATTCAACATTTCACACCTATCGGCAAGATACGTCTGTCTCCCCATTACTGCTCTCCCTCACCACTCCCTCCGAAATCACCGCTGTTCATATGGTAAATTATACAGTGCTTCTCAGAACAATGGCTATAGAACTGTAGAGGTGTGGCAAGAGAAAATGTAATCACAGTATTTACACAAGTTGTATGAGTCATATGAAAGTGCATACTGCAAAACTGTTCTATCCATGTATTTTCCATAACAGTGTGTGTGTGTGTGTGTGTGTGTGTGTGTGTGTGTGTGAGTTAGAGAGAGGGAGAGAGAGAGAGAAAGAGTGAGAGAGAGAGAGAGAGAGAGAGAGAGAGAGAGAGAAGGGCAGAGAGTGGCGTTAGGTGGCACAGACAAAGACAACAGGCATGCTGTGAAAGGAATATTGACGCAAACTATCATGACTCAGTATCTCTGTGTGAAGACAGGTAACCCATTTACACCCCACTGATAAACAAGCACATACACACACACATACACACAGAAACACAGACACATAGACACACACACACACACATACACACAGACACACACACACACACAGTCAAATTAGCATAGAACGCTATGCCAGGACTTGCCAGTGGGAATCGGTAATGCAATGCAAATCAGCCGTTTTTGTTTCAGTATATTAATGGGTAATGTTGAGCCAGCAGCTGCAGACACACTGTCCATTACTGCCCCCTGACTCCAGTCATTTGAATAGGAACAGGCTGTGGTAGAGAGCCGCCCTCTCTGTGTAGGTTCACAGGCTGCATTATTTCCCATGTTCTACGGCAAGCCACATCGGAGACACACAGTATCACACAGCTGGTATCACAGTCGCAGATCGCCATTGTTCAACGGACCAGGGACTAACATCATAACTCCCTGGGGTGCTGTTGCCATTTTAAAAACAAAAAACATGCCTGGTAGATCTAATGTTACACCATTACAGAGAAGAAGTATCTCGTTGTATATTCATTAGAGTGTCGAGTGGGTGTAACCCTAACCTGAAAAGTTCCGATGGCCAGGTGACAAACAATGATTTTGACCCCTCTGGATCCAGATGGCACAGAGGAGTATGGTGGCCATTTTGAGAGCTCCTCTGTTAGCATTTCATTGTACAATTTACATCCTGTATTCTGTGCATATGATCAATCAACTTTGACTTGACTTGGATACTGTGACAATCATCTATAATAAGAAAACGCACTGTACAGTACCTTTGTTAGTGTATTCATTATGTATGTTAGCGTGTGTGTGTGTGCGTGCAGGATAAGCAGGCCTCCGCAGGCTGGGTTATAATGAGATCCCTAGGGCTGAACGCAGACAGCCTCTTAAACAACAGCTGTGAGTGAAGCCAGTCATCCTCCTTACTCCTCATTTGCTACCAGAGCTGTCACTCACTGAGAGAGAGGGTGAGTGGCAGGTCAAGGGGCCACTGATTCACGCTAGGAGCTGAGGGAGGCAGTTTACCTTGGCTGGCCCTTTATCCATTGGGTGGCTGTCAATCATACAAGATGCTCTCAAAACAAAATAGTTTGCCTGCCAACAGTCCAAAATAACATAACAGCCCAGTATTAATTGACATAACGCTCTGGAATTTATTTATCTAAATATAAAAGTGTGACACTAGTACTTTTTGCTGCCCCAGTTTAAAGCGATGGTGAGCCTTGGACATTAGAAACCAGTTGTTGTTAACAACCACCACCAGACAATGATTAGGTTCTCTCAGAGAACCTTATTCTCTGAGAGAATAAGGTTCTGGCATCACCGTTGTTTCTCATGCAGGAGCTTGTCTCAGTTTTATCGACTGACCAGGGATTAACAGCTCCTGCTGAAACTACAACAGACAGGTGTTCTTTTCAAACAGACAGCGTGTGCGTGTGTGCGTGTGTGTGTGTGTGTGTGCGTGCGCGTGCGTAGCAAAGCACAGACAACAAGACAGAACATCTAACACTTAGTATGTATGAGAGAGGAGCGATAATGTTACACACTAACATGACAGCAACCTGCCTTAGATACCTGTCACTGAGCAGTAGTCAGGAACAGGCTGGAGTAGAATCAACCACTGAGGGAGGGTGAGAAGAACACTGTGAATGGGGATTGTGGTGAGCAATGGAGATGTGCCATGCTGTGCCATGTCATGCCATGCTAAGATGTGCTGTGCCGTGCTGTGCTAATCTGTGCCATGTCATGCTATGCTAAGATGTGCTGTGCCGTGCTGTGCTAATCTGTGCCATGTCATGCCATGCTAACACGTGCTGTGCCGTGCTGTGCTGTGTTACTCCAGTGCTCTGGAGTCTCTGTATAGAACAAGTCATTAGCCAGATAATCAAGCCTGCTCCCATTATAGCTGCTCATAATGAGCAACAGACAATAGGGGCCATTTGCCTCCCACATTCTCTAATGCTCTTTTAATGTATCTTAATCAAGGCAAATCAAAACGAATTTGATTCGAAATGCTGCAAGAGTAAGTTATTTCAGTTTGGACATAAGTGAATTATCTTTTTCTGGAGATGTCACAAGCGAGTGGTTTTGTGAAATGTGTATATACATATATGTATATATATATATATGTGCATATAAGATGAAGCTCTCAATGTAGTCATGTTTTCATCTGGGTTTTTTCTATCTCCAACCAGTGCAATTACTCAAAGGCTATTTGGCGAACATGTGTTCCAGGGGAGGCTGGTGGAGGTAGAAATCGGAGGATGGGTGCATTGTAATGCATGAAACGCGTATCAAACACGTGTGGCCATTCCTCATTCCATTCCATGTATTACAAAGCCCATCCTCTGATTTCTACCTCCACCAGCCTTCACTGATGTGTTCATATAGTACACTAACTGTCATGGGAGTATTGGCTGGCTTGATGCCAATGATTTGATCAATAATTGATCAAAAGCACTCACTATAAAATTCTAGGTGACGTTAAGGTCAGAGAGAGACGTATACAAGGAGAAGAGAAAGAGAGGAGGCAGAGAGAGGGTTGAATCTCAGTTTAGGAAGCAGATGTCTTATCTGACAACTGTGAGAGTATATTGGGAATTGGTCGACACTCGCTTGTGATACTCGTCTGACTGCACAGAGTGTGATTCTACAGCTTCAGCCTCAACAATGCATCACTCGCAGCTTCACTCCCCAATGCATCTAATTTGTCTCTCGGTCTCTCTTTACCTCTCTCACTTCCGCTCTCTCTCTTTTTCCCACTCGCTCTCGTTCTCCACCTCCCTGCCTTTCATGTGAGCGGTGGCGCAGGTGTTTGAAATCTCTCAAGTTATTTACAAATGCAGCTGATGCTGTTACAATCGTTATGATCTCCATTTCTACAGGCCATCTCCCCAACCCCCATCTAACACCACTTCATCTCTGTGAGGAGAGGAGCGAGAAACGGCGGGGAGGGAAGAGAGGAAGAGTGGAGGGGAGCACGGAAACCGTGGTGTTTATTGCTGTTCAGAATACAAATTACAGCTGTCTAAAAGACAAATCCTCGAAATATGAACATTCGGCACAGGCCAATGTTGGTTTAAATATATTGTGTGCCTTCTCTCCCTCTCTTAAATACACATTAAAACAGGCATTAATTCTGTGTTAGCAAGCTGTGAAAATCGAATCTCCAGTTC
>NC_139663.1:9537302-9584802 GCF_951799395.1 Argentina silus
GTACACACACACACACACGCACACACACACACACACACAGACAGACAGACACACACACACACACACACACTTGCAATCTTTTGAGTCCTCCCATTTTAAACTATCAGAGCCAGCCAATTCCCAGTTTGCCAGAAGCGAATGCAATAATTAGCAAAGACCCTTGTTGCTTATTAGTAGATTGTTTGTTGACCTTTGTTCTGTTTCATTTGTGTGAATTAATGATGCCAATACTGCCTGTCTTATCAGAGCCACACAGAGAACGATGGAATGAATAGTCATTTGTCATTTCGAATGGTGTGAAATAACACTCTGCCACCACATTACTGTAAGAAGATGCCTGTGCAGGTGGATGTGTGTGTGCGTGTGCGTGTGCGTGTGCGTGTGCGTGTGCGTGTGCGTGCGTGTCTTTGTGTGTAAGTGTGAGTCTGTGTCTGTGTGAGTCATTGGCATGAGCTTTGTCTGTACAAGCTTGCTCCTTTTCACTTTGAACCTAACATCTCACTGTGGGACAGTGTGACATTTGCTCCTTATCTCAGCCAGGCGTAAAATGGGACTGGACATACCATATGATTGCAGAATGATAGACTGAACACACCTACTAATTGTAGAATGAAGGGCTGCAACCTGAATAATAATGCCCCCATGCTGTTATATCTGGCCTTGGAACCTCAAAGGACGATGCTGCCAAAGCAGAGATATCCCATCTAAAACTGGCAGGCATACAGTAGCTCAGTTAGAAACTGGATCACTACCAACATATCCTCCTCTATCTGCTGTGTACACTGACAGACATACAAATGCATGCACACACGTGCACACGCGCACATGCGCACACACGCACACACGCACACACGCACACCCGCACACACACAGGCACACATATGCAAACACACACACACACACGCACACACACACATTGCAAATATTGACATCTCCAGGGAGATTTAAAAGAAGTTAGCCGATGAAGAAATAAAGGCTTTTTAATTCGAACTGGTACATGTGCCTCTGTATTTTTTTTGGACATTTCCAATGTTCTTTGTTTATAACTATGAACCATGGGAAACTGAAGAGCCAAAAGCATCTCACCAAACTAACACATCCAAATCCGAGAGCGCACAGATAATTGAGTTATACTCCAGGGAGCGTTCACCACCACCATGGAGGCTAGAAACTGGGTCTGTGGGGTCTACATACAGTACATCTCAAAGTTCTTCGCCTTGACTTTGATCAGAGTGTAGATTGGCTCTGAATGCCAACAGAGAGATATGGACAACAGAGGTGACATTTCACGACGCAGGGCCAGGCGAGACGATGGGAGACGAGGTGAGACGCGGGGCGGAGAGGTGGGCGGGAAGGCGGACACCCTCCTGCCTCAGCGCGGTGCTGGAGTGTGTGCTCATGGCTTCATTGGCCTGATTAGGAACAGCTCAGTGGCTTCTTCCGTACCATTGAACGCCCCCTCTCCCTGTTTTCTTAATGTATTTTTCTCTCTCACCATCTTTCTTTCTTTCTCTCTCTGTCTCTCCCAACATTGCTCCTGCTGGTCTACCCCTGACTGGAGGATGAAAGATTGGAGTTGACAACCATCTGTATGACCTGTGAATTATTTGGGTCCTTTGTACACCACGTTTATCCAGATCGTTAAAATCTGTGCCTGCGTGTGTGCCTGCGTGCATGCCTGCCTGTGTGCGTGCATGCATGCATGCGTGCGTGTATGTTTGTGTGTGTGTGCATGTGTTTGTGTGTGTGTGAGTGTCTGACTCATACCTCTGTCTCAGGTAAGTTCCAAGTGCCAAGTTCATCTCTGTTCATTAACATTCTGGAGCGTCCTCTTGTTGGTTACCGTGACGTCAGCGTCTCTGCGGAGACACACTCAGGGGCTCAGGGTCAGACTCACATTCTAGTCTTCGGATCACTACGGTGTGAGAAGGTTTGGAATTGTAGTTATTTAGGTTTTTGTTCTGTCTGCTTTTTGTCTGGTGTTTCTAATAATAGCGTGTAATTGTTGCTCACGATAATTTCTCGTCTGATCTCTCACAGGTTCTGTCTGACTTAGACAGGCGCTCATGTCTGTGTGGTTCACCACCTGCATTTCAACATGTCAATGAGGAGTGACAAAGCCACGTCTGACTGGTTCTCTAGCCTAGTCTAGTATTGCACCCATACCCACACCTCAGGAACATATCAAAGACCTTACCGTGTGAGACAGACAGTAAGGCTTCCCTTCGTGGATCAATCAGACTAACCTGCCTGGAGTTAAGAGGAGACAGGGCATAATCAGCTCCCTCTGAGCTGTGGAGCTTCTGAGAGAGCCAACGAGCTCCAGAGATACAGAATGGATGTGTCTATGGACCAATCAAAACCACCCACAGATATCAATCATCCCTCCCTTGGCCAAGGGACAGATGTCAATCATGTATCAGATGGTGTCATATTCAGTGTTAGTCTGTGGAGAGTCAATGCTCCTTCTTCTGTCCAGATTTGTTTCTTCCTCAATGATGCTGCCTGCAGACGATTAAAGACAAGCCCAAACATGAATTTATTGTATACACAACACTGCAAAAATATAAGACTTTCACTGGTTTTCATGAGAAGGTTGAAGGAATGACTCCCTACCGCCTGACAGCATGACAGATTAGATATTGAATATTCTCCTGTCCCCAGATCTCGCCTGAGGTGGGCCCTCCCATTTCACATCTCAATCACAGACGATTCATATTCCCTCTAATCCCTCCGAGGAACTTGTGTGCATCCTTCTGAAAACAGATGGAAAAATAATGACTTTATCCTCAGGAATATCAATACTCCTATCGGTCAATCCGTCCGTGACCTACTCCTAATGATAAAAGAGATTAGCCGGAGATCCTCTTTTGGTGATGAGATGCTTGACAGTGGTGGATTTCAACACTAATTCAGACACAAACACATTTGGAAATGGACATACACACGTTTTAATTAGCAGGCATCTTTTCCAGAGAGAGAGAAGCGCTAAACCATGGGCTAATTAATCTCCACAGTCTGTGTTTTCATTACCAAAGCACGTCAGGGACCAGCCCAGGGCTGCCTCCACTTTGTTACGTTCATCTGTTAGGAAACAATAAAGTTGGGCTCAAAGATCCTAAGAGGCAACAAGGGAAGGGTCTCTAAAATAATATGCTGATGGGGATATTTGGTTGATCTAACATATAGTCCCCAGAGATGTCATTTTTAATACCTACTTTATTGCTCATATTGAGTCTGTGTGCGCGCGTGCGTGTGAGTGTGCGTGTGCGTGTGTGTATGTGGCTGTATGTGTGTTAGCTGGTCAAGTTAGTCACACACTGTGTGTGTGTGTGTGTGTGTGTGCTCGCGCGCGCACGCGCATGTGCTTGTGTGTATGTGGCTGTATGTGTGTTAGCTGGTCAAGTTAGTCACACACTGCTCCTCATTACACCCCATCTCATGACTGTACGCAATTTGTGGAGCTCCTCTGTAGCCCTCTGTCACCCAAATGCTCTTCCTACCTTGTTTTATCTTTCTCTTTTTCCAGCTCTTTCTTCCACTGTGGAAAGCACCCCATTTAGGTCATATCTGCATCGTGAAATAGGGCAGTGATGTCCATAGCATTGTCTTTTCTGTGTAGGTGATGTCAGACATCCATTCAGATCTCACTGGGCTTCCCTGTGTGTCTCCCAGCAGCTGCCAACAGCAGGGGAGGGAAGGTACTCAAGTGTGCAGAGGCAGAGAGCTGCGCTACACCTGAACAAAGGTGCTTCTAATCCTCCTGGCGTCTTCTCTGTAAAGGGCAAATGACTGATCAGATTGCTGAAATAGATGCTCGACATTCTACAGTAATAAACCTCTCCGGGAAATGCACGTGTGAGTGGGTGGAGATCTCAAAGATAAACTTAAGAGGCAAACCGTGGAGAAGTCACTTTATTCCCTATCTTTGTTTTATGTGTGTGTGTGTGTGTGTGTGTGTGTGTGTGTGTGTGTGTGTGTGTGTGCAAGGATGAATGGTTGATTTGATGAGTCACAAGCTGAGGGAGATATGCAGACCAACACCACAACCAGTGACACTACCCCCCCACACACACAGAGTGGCACCACAGGACTAATCCTCTTAGTGAGAACCTGAACTACGGGGGCCCAGCAGGTCCAGTGCCCACGCTGCTGGTGCCAACCTCATTTCCACTGCTCATTTCCTGCCCTGAATGACCCCCTCCTAGGCTCCCTCTGCCCTCTGTGCCCATCCAACAACCCCCCTCTCTTTCTCTCGCTCCTGCCATTTATCCCCTTCCTTGTCCTCACACTCTCTAGAGTGGGAGGACTCAATCCTTTTGAGTCCTCCTGTTTTAAACCAGTGGAGCCAGCCAATTCCCAGTTTGCTAATGCAATAAATAGCAGAGACCCTTTTTGCTTATTATGTTTATGTTGGCATTTGTTCTGTTTATTTGTGTGAACGTATGATGCCAGTACTGCTAGTCTTATCAGAGACACACAGAGAATGATGGAAGCTGGTGTGTGTGAGGTCCTGTAGGGCTAGCCTGGCTGTCTGACAGCACTGAGGGCGACACAGTGAGAGAGGTAGAGTAATGCATGTGGGCAGAGCCAGAGTGTGGTGACAGAGACGGACAACCCACTCTGACCTCCAGCCATACTCTGTCAGGTCGAGCAGCACTCCTGCTCCCACATACTTACCAGCTGCCCATAACGTCTGAAAAACAGACAGACCGACCAGACCGTCTGCGCTGTGTTTTTACAGGTACAGTTCAGGGAAAAACAACTCAGGGAGCAAGGAGCAAGGAGTTCAAGGGTCAAACTGATGACAGAATGTTTTACTTAGAGGAGAGAACTTATATGGGATGTCAGCTGTCGCATTGTGTGGAGTCTCCTTTTACCTCAGGTTAACAGAGGCGCCGGGAGACTCGGCTGATAAAACACAGTGTTGCTGTCTTTGCTCTGTGGATGTTGCATTGTGACTTTAGTTTTTTTTGTAACAGCAATTGAGTGGATTAAATATCGACTGTAAATTAGAATGACTTACTATTACTTTTTGACAGGAAAATTGTGTGATGCCAATGCCATAGGATTGATGGTAACCTTGGAAACAGCCAGTTGATGGTTATAGGTGTGACGCTAGCACGTTCCCAAAGGGAACTGGGCTCTCTTAAGATAACCATACGGTGGGTTTGCAAAATGGCTTTTGTGAAGTCAGCTCTGTGCAGGAGGTAGACCCCCACACTAACAGTCATTTGTTTGATCTGAGCAATAATGAGAAAATTGGTCACAGAAGTTGAAGAATGTGTCATCTTAGTGAGTGACAGCAGTGATATTTTCTCAAACACAATGAAGAAACATGGACCAGTGAGGAATTATCTTCTCCCTAGCGTCAAGCTGTTGCTTTATTTTAGACTCAGAGTAAGTGAAAATACAGCAAAATAGCCCTAACATTTTACTGCTATATTTTCCACAAAATAACATCTTAAAATAGCGACAACAGCAATAACTTCAGTGAATCGAGTTGACATGATCTGAGTTGACAAGAAGAGTTAAATAATTAAAAAAAAAAAACAGATATGTAACATGACTTTTTCTAGAAAGCACTTGTGGTTTCAATAATCTGAAATAAACTCCACACATCCTTCACGAGTCAATTCAATATCAATCCTTGCAATTTCAGATTCAGATTTTAGCTCCGTCTGTCCCATCATTAACCCATTCATTACAATCCCTTTTCAGCACATTTTACATACTGTTTTTTTTTTTCCTCAAATATGGCAACAGGAGTTTTCATGACACAATATAGCACATAGCAACAGAAAGCATGTCCACAGAGCAGTCATCCCCCTCTATAAACACATGCTCCTCTCCAACATTCTGATTCAACACGCTCCTCCTCTTCCTCTTCCTCCACCCTCTCTGAAAAAGTAAAAGTGTCGTCCGTCAGCCACCGGCGAAGGCCAGTGTGACGTCCCTCTGTGGTAAAGGTTTTGGAAGTGATTCCTCTTGTCAACACAGGACCATGCTACACTTCTTCTGTCACTGCTCTGTCCTCCAGAGGCTTCATCTGCAGCGAAAATGTCCACTTGAACATCACTTAAAAACAAAAAAAATGTAAACAGCTCCAAAAACACGAAAAGATTCGCGCACAAAGAAAAAATCCAAAGCATCGGGTTCCACAACGCGTCTTTTCTTTTTTTTCTTTTTTTTCATGTTCAGCAGTGCAAAAGATAAGAATAATAAAGGAGGATTTTCAAAAAACAACAAAATAAAAACAACAAAAAAACAAAACAATAAATAGAGTTCCTCTGTCATATATTTCTGTGTATATGTATATTTATATATGTGTGTGTCAGTGGGTCTCTACATGAGCACACAGCTCTTGGCCCGGTCCTTCCTCATAGCAGGGGGGGGGTCCAGGAGCTCAGTCCGGCCCGGTATGGGGGGCAGAGGGAGCTGGGACACCCGTTTGAGGCCCCTGCGGGAGCTGCTGCGTTTCAGCTGGGGCTTGTGTGCCCGCCGCACCGACGCCAGCGTGGTGATGTGGAACACGTCCCGCACGCTGTTCTCCGAGACCTTGGAGGTGCACTCTACGTAGGCCACCGCTCCTATCTGTCTGGCCAACATGCTGCCCTGAGACGCAGAGAGAAAGGAGGGAGGGAGTTAGGGACCACCATCATCATCATCAACAACACCACCACCACCACTATCATCAATACCACCATCATCAACACCATCACCACTACCATCAACACCACCACCACCATCAACACTACCACCACCACCATCTTCATTATCATCAACACCACCATCATCACCACCATCTTCATCATCAACACCACCACCACTACTACCATCATCATCATCATCACCACCACTATCATCACCACCATCTTCATCATCATAAGCAACACCACCGCCACTACCATCATCGTCATCATCATCAACACCACCACCACTACCATCATCAACACCACCACCATCTTAATCGTCATAAACAACACCACCATCTTCACCTCCTTTTCTAAGCATCATCACAAAGTGTATTTACTTTATCTTTTTTCTCTCCCTCTTTCTGTTTACAGCACAATGTCAAAACTAAACATTTGACAACACCACAATGTTTTTCTTGTTTCCTACCCTCAGGCTTGCTTGTCTCGTCACACAGATTTCATCCCATAACTAGTCACTGAACTGAACTTCCATGAAACAGAATGCATCATTTTGTCTTACCGGAATACCATACGAGAAATATCACATTACTGTAGCAAAAGACACGCCTAACCCACAGAGACAGCACAGAGATGTTTTGGATGTAAACATGTTTGGAGACAGATGAACCTGCTCCATGTGACATGAATAATGCAGTGTCTCTCTCTCTCTCTTCTGCCTGTCTCTGACTGTGTCTCTGTATCTGTGTGTCTCTGTGTGTCCCTGTCTCTGTGTTTCTGTTAAAACTGGAGCAGCAGAGGAGCGATGGGGTCTCAGTAGGGGCAGTGGTACTATTGTCTGTGTGTGTTCACAGTGTGGTTAGACAGGAGAGAACTCTCTGCCCTACACAGGCCCAGAATGATGCTTCATTCCAGGGTAGTGTTACCACACCCTGCTGTCTGGCTGGAAGGAATCATTGATTGGATACCGGCCAAATTACATTTTTGGTTCTCTCTCTCTCTCTCTCTGTTCTGTTTGACTTTAAACCTAGTGTCATACAGGGACAACAAGCACTAACGTAATGATAGATGAGATGGGACTGCATTTCCCATGACCCTCCCCTGGGATCATATACACTCACACACAGAGAGAGCCTTAGATAGCCACAGGCCTGGTGTGATCTTATCAGGCTTTGGCACAGAGCCACTGATATGAGAGGAAAAGTCTTCATTAGGTGGAACAGAGGATTTAGAGTAGGGTTGGGGGGAGATGGAGGGGGCGGGGGGTGGCCATGACTAGCAGGGAAGTTCTATCAGATCTTTGGCAGATTATTGCGGAAATGTCTGGGGTTCACCCCATGTTCACAATCGCCTGATCAACAGCAGCAGAACAACCGCAAGCTATTGGATTAGATCACCAAAAGTTTGTTGTCAGGAGCACTTGCTGTTTTGTTGTATGTGACACATTCGCACTGGCAGTACTGCAGGAGCCAGCAGTACCCTGTCGCTGCCTCAGACCGAAATAGTGCCTGACGTCAAACAGGACAATGGCCTAATGTGAGTCTCCCCAAAATTGTCCTCTGCAATTTTCCAAGAGCTTCATGGTGTCCCACTCAATCTTTTGTTTATGTATCTTATTTACATGAGCTGTTTTTTTTTTTTTTTTTTTCAGTTGCTGTTTTTTTTGGCTGAATATGGTTTTTGCCCTGCGGCTAGCACACAGCCAGCGTGGAAAAAGGCCTCTTTGTTCTGAGGGCTTTTGTGTGTGTGGTGTGGGGTGTGTGGTGTGTGTGTGTGGGGGGGGGGGGGGAGAAGCCCCTCCACTTCTGTGTAAGACACAGAAGGGCACAAAATGAACACGCAAAAAGCTGATTAAAATTCACGGATTTACGGAGCAGTTTATCAACCCTCTCCCCCTCCCCCCAATCCCCCTGGCTTAGAGGACGTGGCAGAATGCGATAAAAAGACCTAACTCATTTATCAAAGTCCATTTTTTTTTTTTGTCCATTTATCCTGCATTTTCAAAATCCCTAAATCTGCATGAATATTTCCTATCAGAGTGAAAATGTGTCCCTAGACATAAACCCTAGCAACCCCCCAGTCAGCTACCCCACACCCTCGGTTACAATAAACAACCTCCACAGCGTTGTCAGCATATTGCAGTTGAAATGCCAACCATGGCAACACGTCCGAAGATTTATAATGTGTTTCTACCCTCTCGTTGTCAAGTGTGTGTGTATGTGTGTGTGTCAGTGTGTGTGCGTGCTGTCACTCTCCTCCCCTGTGGGACTTCATTGCGATCGCAAAGCGGTGTATTATTGCTATATTTGTTTCTCTCCCTCTCTCTTAATGTATTCTTCCCTCCATCCCTCCCCCCTCACCTGTTCGTGTGTGACGGGGATGAGCCGTTGCTTGGACAGCTCTCTCAGGGTGCTCACGTCCGTCCGCATGTCCAGCTTACAGCCCACCAGAACCACCTTGGCGTTGGGACAGAACTCCTGAGTCTCCCCCTGCCACTGTGGAACAGACAGACAGACAGACAGAGACAGACAGTAAATACACAGCAGTGCTCGTCAGTCAGATCCCCAGCCGAGGTCCTTCTATGAAACAGTGGAACAAGCCCCCAGGGAACCTTTACATTCTCTGAGCCAAAATACCTTGACCTGTGCCCCCCCCAGGCCTCTCAGCTCCTGGGTGGAGGTGGTTGACCCTGGACCCTGTTACCCAAAGGATAGTACTGTTTTATTTAGTTTCACCTACATTTTGTAAGACATTGGTTAAGCTTATTGGTCTTAATGAATGTAAATGAATGAGTTAGTGTTCACATTCTCGCTTGGGGGCTAATTCAAATTACTTATTGAAATTATGTAATAGTGTATTAAAATTCACATTAGATTTGTTGTCATGGTAAGGCTTGAGCTATTTTTGGTACAGTGCAGACAAATGTGTGTAGTTCTGTTCAACACACGCATAGCTCAGCCCCCCATAGCTCAGCCTTATCAGCCAATCACCCCCCCCCAGAACACAGCCTTAAATCAGACAGCCACATTTAATTTGTTTCTTTCTTTCTCTCTCACTAAATACCAAACAGTTCCAACCCAGACATCTGAGGTGTCAGAGCACTGGAGAAGTCAGGAGCAGAACGCAGGGCTGTGCAGCCATCCGTCAACTGGAAAAAAGCCTTTGACCCGCCAAGCTCTACCCCCACCTCTCCTATGCTGTCCAATCAAACTCATGCATATTTTCACCAGCCATCTCAACCCCCTCCCCCGCCTGTCAGCTGATGACCTTGGTGACAGACTAGGTCATGCGGGGTCAACAGTCTAATTTGGGATGGTGATTGTGCAACAGGTTTCCACGTGCCCTAGGTTTTAGAGATTACCTCTACCACAGCTAGGGGTCAAGAGGTCATGGCACTCCCAACTGGGGAATTCATGGGAAAACCAAAAGCCTTGTTGAGGGGGGGCATTGAGGCTTGCGAGAGACTCGTGGGTAAAAAAAAGGTGTCCAGGGTTAGATCTACAAAGACTGTGGGGAGTGTTTTAGAAGCTCTCAGACCACTAAACACGTCAGCAGGCCTGCTGGAATGTCTTTAAGTGGCAGGAGGAGTAGTTCAAAGGGACACGACACACATGGCCTCAAGATGGGAAATGACTGGGAGGGCACAGAGCCTGTTTTACATGACACACATACGCACAAACAAACCCATAAATAAAGGTGTCTGTAAACACACACAGGCACACCCACGCACACACAGGCACACACACGCACACACACTCGCGGGCCTGTGAATAGTAAAAACATGCCCATAACCACATTTCACCACTCCACCCACATCTTACCACACTTTGGCTCTGACCACGTTCCCAAAACCAATATCAGAATATCACACCCTAAGGACCACCATCCGAACAACTATCAGTGTCTAGCTTCTCATTTCACAAGAAACTCACATAAATGCCCAAACTCAAATGCTCTTGTTCTCCTGGAGGACCCACAACAGCTGTTCCTTGATTGGGTTGGCGTGGCTAATGTGCCTCCCTGATGCTCCACTCTGAACCCAGCACAAACGCAAGTCTGACCCCTTTCTTATTCCCAGTGGGGTGAAGGGTCAAGTATCCTCAGTTGATTTCATGAGGGGTGCTTCAGGGGGGTGCCCCCCCCCCCCCCATCAGGATTTGCTCTGATTTGCTCTATTGTTGGGAGATGAGAGTGTGTAGTAATGACTATACAAAGCATGCATTTAAAGTGAATATAGGATCATTCTGATCAGTAAAAAAGGTAAATCTAAAAGTTAGCAGCACTCACTCCTGTCAGGGCATGATGGAGGACACTGGTTGGAATTGGGTGAGGAAGACGATACTAACCTTCTTCAGGACGCTGTCCAGAGTCTCTGGACGGCTGATGTCAAAGCAGATGAGCACGGCGTCCGAGTCCGGATATGCCAACGGCCTCACGTTATCATAATACGAGGAACCTGGAGACACACCAACACGCATAAGTTAGCGCCTGATCTGCCTCTGAAAAAAAAGGCATTTAATCCTCATTTAACCCCAAGAAAACCTCATTTTAACCATATATGGCCAATCCTGCCGATCCTATAGTCATATGCACAAGCCCTGGAGGATGATGCAGAGCAGCACGAGTGTTAACAATCTGTATAATCACAATTATAGCCACCCAGACGCGTCACACGCACTAGTAGGGCATCGTGCAGCCCTACTATTTGCAGGCTTGCATTCTGCTGATGCCAAACTGTGTTGCTATTAAACAGCTGTATGCTGGGAGTGGATCATCAGTCTCCCAGCTTCACACGCACACAGATGTGCCCAGCTGAGCCCCCCTCTAACACAGAGAAGGAAGGGGGGCGAACATGCACACATGGGCTTGTACACATACACACACCACATCATCATCCCAAATGACAGCAGTCGCCGGGACAAAGGGCAAACTAAAGGTCGCACCCTTTTACCACCTCTTTTCTCCTTCTCTCTCCATTTCTCAATCTCTAGTTGCTGCCTTCATATACACTCTAACTCATGTCTCTCTCACTCTCTTTAATTTCAGTACCTTTAATCAGTTTTGGAGGCAAAGTGGTGCCACTGCAGAATCAGCAGGACTAACTATGTTCCCCCTCTCTCTCCTGTTCTCCTCAAGAGCTCTTAATAGGAGTCTTGTAAAACAGATCTGGGCTGTGAGGAAGTCTGGCTGTGGCTGTGGCCCCCCTGCTGCACTACTCCCCCCCCCTCCCCCCTCCTCTCCCCTGACTGCTGGTTTGGAACACAACCACTGCACCCTACCTCCACAAAGAAGACAGAGAATTGAGATTTTGTTATGGCTCCTCTTGGGGGTGGGGGGGGGGGGGAGATATAGATGACTTGACTTTGTTCCTCATGATTCAAGGGCAACACTCCAAACCCGAGATATAATTTGCATGACATTGCGAGGCCAAGGGCAGCAGCATTGCTACACGGCTGTGTCGTCATTTCACATTAGCATTGCTACTGTATTCAGGAATCTGGTGTACACAATGGCCTCCCAGCCTGTTAAAGCACTGCTGCCTTTGTCATGGCGGAGGAATGGGCTCCACACAATGGCTGTTACCGCCGCTAAAACAGTCGGTATGTTCTCTTTGTGTAGCGGAGGAATGAGGCCTACACAATGGCTGCACGCGGCCCATGGCCGTGCCCATTCAGACGGCTGCTCTTCCCTGACCTCAGCCATCAAGACAAAGGATGATGCTACTGCCACCCTGTCATAAGGGCCACAGACTATTATACTTCAGAGTAGGAGCGTGTGTGTGTGCGCGCGTGTGTGCGTTCGTGCGTCTGTGGAATTAAGCTCTGCAAAACTTTCTAGGGAAGCTTCACTATTTTTTTTCCCCTGCAACCCATTCAAACATTTGACTTCCTGCAGGCAGCCAAAGCTAGACAGCTGGAATTATTTTCAACAGAATAACATGTCTCTCTGTTCCATGTCAAGACAAAAAACAACCAGGTCACAGAGGCAGTCACTGTAGCTGAGAGCAGAAACAGTCCTCACACCACCCGGAAGTCATCACTCCCTCCTTGTTAAAGGCGTATTAATGCAGTCACAAGATTAGTGGTGTTTACTGCTGAGAGACAGGCACTGCACGCACACGCACACGCACACGCGCACGCACACACACACACACACACACACACACACACACACACACACACACACACACACACACACACACACACACACACACACACACCAGCCCTATCACACAGACACCAGGTCCACCACTCAGCAGAGTGCATCGCACAACACAGGGCTCTGATTGGTCACACATGAAGTGCTGTGGCTGCCAATGGTGGTCTTTAGTAGGTATCACAGCACAGCAGGCCTGCAATGGGAAGAGAGGTGAGAAGAGAGGGAGAGGGGTTCGAGGGAGAGGGGTGCGCGGAGAGAGGCCAAAAAAGATTTAATGACTCTCACAATGGGGTGAAGGCAAGGTGCAGAAGGATGAGAGGAGGGAGAGAGAGAGGGGAGATAATTCAAACAGAATCCAAGGGAAGAATTGGGGGAGTGGGTAGATGATGAAAAGTTGAGACAATGGTGCCTGTTTTACTATAAAAGTAATTAAGGGGTTGAGTGAGGGAAACTAGGCCTTGGGGATCAATTTGTCAATCCCACAGATCAGCATGATTGACAGGTCATGGGCACAGCGGGCCTCGACACAGCACTGCGGATCAGAACCTTCCCGGGCTCTGAGCGACAGCGGAGCCACCTCAGCACTTCTACAAAGTCAGAACAGTCCTTTGAGGGAGAGACAGAAAGGCAGGAGGAAAAGTGCTGTGTGTAAAACAAGCCGAGCAGACACATATAAAATCCAATCACCATCACGAGAAGGAGAGAGGGGAGCTTTCTCCCACTCATAAAACAGATCAGCGGCCGTGCCAAAAATGTGCCCTCCTCCAACAGTTTCTGTAGACCGGGCTGAAAAGATAAAAGGGGGGGGACGAGGGTGTGTGGAGGCAGGGTAGTAGGGAGCGGGTGGCCTGTGTGGGTAATGAAAGCACTGGACAGGACAGATCAAATAAAGAAGTATAGGAGCTCTGAGCTGCCTATGGCAGGAGGGTGGGGCTCCAGTCATGTGCTGTGAGGTAGAACAAAAGGTCAATTGAATTCCAGTCAGGGACGGGACAAGACGGATGGGTTAGCATTGGGGAGCGATAGAGGGGGGTGGGGGAGGGGAGGGTGGGCAGAGCCCTGCCCAGTCTGAACAGTCAGGACTGGCACTGCCAATTCCGTCAAGGAATGGGACCCTGCCCTCCGGTGCCAAGGACAGGCATAAAATACCCCTCACAAAACGCTTGGCTCTAGCATTAGCCTGATTTAGCACCAGCCTCCCCAGATAGGGAGAGCGGATGCCTGTCGTTATTTCCATCGTATTCATTAGAGAAAGCCGAGGCTTTGTAGAGGAGGGACTCTGCAGGGAGGTGGGGTTTTCAGGAGTGTTCCTCAGGAAGTCCATTCCACTCTTAAAGACCACAGACACCCCAGAGGACTTACAGGCCGGCAGGTCGTCACTGGAGCACTAATGTACAGTAATCAAGCCTGAGGGCTTCTGGTATGACTTCATTTAGGCCTTCAGTCGTCCCCTGACACACAGGTGCTGCTCACATATAGGGCGTGACAAATCTTTTTATACTGCGTTATTGACAGCTAGATTGCAGCTAATTCAGATCATCTTCGTTGTTTAGCATGATCAAACTCTTTCTGATCCTATAAAAGCATGAACATATACACAGCACTGTACATTCCAAGAGCTTTGACTAGAGAATCATCAAACAATATTTGATTGTTGTGGTAAAATATGCAGTAGGTGATGCCGTCCCATTTTCCATCCAGTTTTGGAAATAATTGTACGTAATTTTACAATTATAATGCGTGTTGAGAAACTAAATACACTACCATTACCAGTAACATCACAGCCTTTTAGAACCCTGATATACTTGCAGACACTTAAATCTTGGTTACAGTAAAGGGTGTTATGCTACAGTACTGTACGTGCAGGAGCAGATGAGAAGGAGGCCATTGTGATGGCTCCCAGCAAAGTGAGGGGAAAATAACAGCTTTTTCCCATAAGTGGACTCTAATGCGTGCATACGGTATGGAGTCCCCACACACACACACACACACACACACACACACACACACAGTGTGGATACTGTTGTGAGTCTATGATAACAGCAGTATCATCTAACTAGCCACAGCCCAAACACACAAACACTCAAACATATGCACACACTTGCTCACACATATATTGGCTCTCTTTCTCTCTTAACACCCCCCAGCTGTATTCCTCTCCGATTCCACCTTCAAAGAGTAGCGAACCATTTCAAGTTGTGGTGGCTGAGTATCGTAGCAACCTGGAGGGATTGCAAAAGGCTTCTTTGTGTGGCCCTGAAAGGAAGTAAAAAGAGGAAGGGAGTGAGCGAGCAGGGGAACGAGGGAGTGGGAGAAAGGAGAGCGGAGAGCGGGGAGTATCCCTAATGCCTCCGATGTAGTGATGGTCAGGAGGTGACTCAGAGGAGACAAGGGGGGATCGAGGCTCCTGCTCTTAAGTGGCCAAGCAGACCTTGGGGGCTTTCATTGCTAACATCCACAGCCTTCAGTAATGGAGGGGGTTGCGTTGTTAATTGGCATGGTTGCTAATCTCTCAGAGCCCCACTCAAACAAACCTCAAGCTAAACAACACTAGGGAGAGAAACGGGAAAAGAAACACTGGGTCCTGCCAATAGATAAACCTTCAGAGAAGACTTATTATGACTGCCAGCCCGCCAAATTACAGTATTCTCTATTTCATCAGGTCGTACAAGCAGAAATCTCCTGGCTACCTCGTTTAATTTGAAGTGGTGTGCACAGCTGCTGTTGCACTTTTCCAGGCCAACACATACACACATGAACGGCGATAAAGAAAGCCCTGTGAAATAGAGAGAGCTAAGTCAGGTTTTCAAAGGCGCTAAAGCACAGATGGGAGAGTGGAGGCGACAGAGGGTTAAATGACCATTAACCTCCCCTGTCTGTGGCCTCATCATCGGGGATATTGATCAAAGCTCTCCCTTCCTTTCACTCTGGAGGAAACAGAGCCTTTGAAGGAGGCTGAGGGCATTGCATGGATGTGCTCAAAGCCCCACTGTAGGGGAGTTTAATGCCTATGTCTGTGTCTCTCCCACTCATAGGTTCAAAAGCAGGACTAGCCGCTGAGCTGACAGCACAGGCAGGGGACATGGTGGGACACGGCCGCCAACGGAGAGCAGGATTACTGTCTGTATCCTATGGCCTCCAGGGAGATGGAGATGGAGTGGGCTGTCCTCTTTCTCCTTTTCTCTTTCTCTCCCTCTTTCTCTCTTCTCCTCTTTTTACCTCACCTCTCCTCTCCTCATTTCTCCTTGCCTCTCCTCCCACTGCTTGATCTCTCTGTCTGTCTTTGTGTTTTGTGCCTCCTGCTGTGTTTTGCCTTCTATCACCCTCATGCTGGGTATTTTCATCCTCCCTATCTATCTATCTATACAACTAGAAGCCGTTTTTTTATTTCAAAACCTCCACCACTTAAACCTGCCAATGCAAACCCCCCCCCACTAATTCCAACTGTCCCAGACAACATACCTAGTCTATACAGGCTCATCTCTTGCTAAAAAGCTTCAAACAACTTCTTCTTCTCTCTATTGTTGTTTTTCTATCCCTTCTTTCTCTCTCTTTCCTCTGTCCTTTATGCAACCTGACAGTAAGCTGTGGTATACTCCCTCTTATGACATAACCCATTATTGTCTGTATTATGTCTGAGCTGGTGTGTTTGTGTAAGAATGTATATCTGTGAGTGAGTGTGTATATATATATATATATATATATATATATATATATATATATATATATATATATATATATATATGTGCAACACACGCCAAGGTTTGTTGGTTCGCCGGCTGGGTTTTCTCAAGCATTGTGCCTTTCAACACTGGGAATGATGAGTCATCATGGCAAAGTGGTATGCACTGTTTAGACAAGTTACACCAAATAACACCATTCAAACAGACAAGACGACGCTTAGAGAGAACAACTAGAAGCTGTTTTTTGTTTCACAACCTCCACCACTTAAACCTGCCAATGCAAACCCCCCCACTAATTCCAACTGTCCCAGACAACATACCTAGTCTAACTTTTCTCTTGTTCTGAGCACGTGAAACCGGGGGACACAGGGAGGGGAGGGGAGGGGAGTTGAGGACATTTAAGGGGGGTATTTTGGAAGCGAGAAGACCTGGGAATATCCGGTTTCACTGCCTAAAAAAGTGTTGATCCGATTAGACAAAAGGCTTCAGGAGGCTTGAGGAGTCGGGTTAAAAGCCCACCCTCCCTGGTTCATCACAGTACCTTCACACATCCCACTGAGAAGGGAATGGAGGAGGTATGCATGTATATATGAAGGCCTGGTCTGGCCAGGAAAAGATTGCTGCACAGACAATATGACTTGTAATGCTGTGACCACCAGTAGGAGGTGATTACCATGCCGTAATGGATTCTCTTCTGAAGAGGCCCCACTCTCTCGCAGGAGGCATTCAAATTCCCCCTCCCTTTCACCTGGAAATCACCATGCATTACAGTCTCTCTCTCTCTTTCACAGTGCTGTTTTTCAGAGGAGAGGAGGAGAGAGAGGAGGGGAGAAGATTCTACTCTCTTCGAGAATTTTCATTTAAATGTGGTAATAATACTGAAAGCGGGGTTTCAGTCCAAGGCTGCCTGTTTGATATCAAAAAGAGACAGGATATATTCAGAAAGCTATTATGGGCACATAAAAGACAACTTGTGAGGAGAGGGAAAGGACATCCTCTCCTACACCTCCCCCCCCCCCCCCCCCCCCACACACACACACACACACCACCCCCAAACTGTCCGAGCACATCCCTATCATCGCCCTATCCATCCTCAGCCCGGCCCACTCTACAGGTCCCTGGGGTGGCATCTGGGAGAGATGGGGCACCACTTCCATGACTGCGTTGAGTGCGCTTTCACTTCCACAAAGGCAGCGGAGAGAGAAACAGAGAGCATCTGATCCTGTTTATAAATAAAAGTCATCCATAAATGATGGGAACTGTGGTGGGGGGGGGGGGGGGGGGGGGGGGGGGGGGGGTGATGCGGGTTAGGGGGCCATGCGGGCTTTGAGATGGACCCAGCCGTATCTCCTTACGCTTGGCTGGGTTGCAGGAGGATGCTGAGAGGGGTCTGCTCTGGTGGAGGTGGGGGAGAGGGTGTGCTGAAGGCTAGCCCTGGGAGCCACGCAGGCGAGGCCCAGTCTCTGTGGCCCTTTGATGTGCGCTGATCAAAGCTGGTGCCACGGTGAGTTCTGCTGAGCTCAACCCAGGGGGGCCCGGGCCCGGAGACCAGCAGTCCCCCAGTCTCCTGTGTTGAGCTTCCTGCCAGCCTGTGTGAGCCTAAGTCTGGCTGCTGCTGCTGCTGGAAGGGAACAGACAAGTGTTTGAGTGTCAGTCTGAGTGAGTGGGCGCCAAGCTTTTGTGTGTTTGTTTGTTTTTTTTAACTCAGATTGACGGGGTGCCTATACGTGAAAGAAAAGCCTCAAAAAATCATCTCAAATATGAAGAAGCTTAAACATTTCTCGTGTTAAGCGACAGGAAAACCTAAAAACGAAAAGTGTCTCAAAAAGGACCAAGTCATTCATTCCCTCAAGTAAAGCATGGAAATCCTCCTCACTTCATTATATTCCTCCATTGGAGGCCATGTTTAAGTCCATGTCCCATTCAGATGACTCCATTTAGGACCAATAACTTCCTACTATGTCCATAGAGTCTGTGTGTGTGTGTGTGTGTGTGTGTGTGTGTGTCCGTGCGCGCGTATGCGTGCATTTGTTTGTGTCATGGTATGTGTGTGTTTGGAGTCAGTATATAGTGAAATAGAGTGAGCATGAACAGTCAGTGTTTGTGTATGACTGAGTGAGTCTCCCACAGGACCAGGGGGCCAGAATGGTCCTGTCCCCAGGGAACACCCAACAACCCTGACCCCCCACAGCACATCACAAAGCTCAGAGGGGTGGGCTCCACACATCCACGTCCTGGGAGGAAGGGAACAGGCCAGATGTACACCTCTCTCTCCTTCTGTCACTTTCCCCTCACGTTTCACTGCAACGGAACACAACTCTCTCTCCCCCTTTCTCCCTCCCTTCACCCACACCCCACCATAGTCCCCAGCTGCTATGCTTCCCAGCCTCATTGTGCCCCCGAGCGCCACCCCAGGTCCCAGGCCCCTCCCCCACCCCTCCTCTGGTCAGCTGAGACACAATAGCAGGGGTGAGGGGGGTCAGGGCTGTTGGCATTCCCATAGACTAACACACATGCACAGGCAGGCGCGCGCACGAACACGCAGGCACGCACTCACTCACTCAGTATAGTGTATATCGTTATCTCTTCTCTTCCTCTGTAATCCTCTCTCTTGTCTATTCTACTTATCTGTCTGTCTTTCCTCCGTGATTGCTCGCTGTTTTTCTGTCTGGGCCTTGTCAGTAATACATCCTATGAATACCAAAATATAAATAACTTAATAGTAGTCCAATCATCTAAAATATTTCATAAAACGGTGTCCAGCTGAAAATATGATAAGTAAGCAGACTATACAGTACATTGAGCAGTAGTGTCTGGCATCCAGATGAATGACATGCTGTAGAGATACAGTATGTCTGTGTCGGGGTTCATACAGTCACCAGAGATCAGATAGGAGAGGGACTGGGAGGTTGTCATTAGAGAGCTGTCTGGACTCTGGAGTCCCACAGAAGCAGCCTTGTGACACTCAGATTAGGGCCTGGGAGGCAGAGGGAGGAACAGAGGCGGGAGGTCTCACCATTGGGCTGTGTACCGACTCATCACATAAGCATAGAGATGAGCCTGTCCTGCGGTGTGTGTGTGTGTGTGTGTGTGTGAACATGATTCATATAGTCCAGTTAGTGGTTGATGGTTCCGGTCATGTGCCTGGTCATGTGTGTGTATAAACGCTGTGCGTATGTGCCTGTATGTGTGTGTGTGCCTCTCTTTCTGTGAGGCAGGGAGATATTGTGTGTGTGTTAATTATAGCCTGTGTGTTCCTGTCAGTAAGGTTGGCTCTCACACAGCTTGTGGCCTCCCTCTGCTACACGTGGTCCCTGACTCCAGGTCAGCTCAGCGCTCTGCTTCAGCAGCCGCCTTGACTAATGAGCCATCACACGGAGGGGAAATAAGGGAGGGAAAACGGGGAGGAGAGAGAAAGATGGGGTATTCAAGGAAAGAGAGTGGATGTTGTATACATTTAAAAACACCCTCAATCCGTATGTCTGGATACTGGCACGTGATACAGATTCTTCGTTTCGGTCTCTATCCTTTACTTATAGTTGTGTTCATGTCTTTCCCCCCCTCTCCTCTCCCAGGTATGATTGGCTCTGTGGCATATTAGCAGACGGCACCCAGGCCATGTCCCCTCCAGCGCAGTGACTGACCCCAGAGTCATCGTTAATGAGTCAGACTCAGTGAGCCCTGTCAGAGACACTTGCCCACCTAGGGGCCGCACCGGGCGGTGAGACATCCAGCCCTGCAGCCTGTACCCCTGGGGTCTCCTTCCGGCTCTGCAAGCCAGGCCTCTGGGCTCTGGGTGACTACATGGTCACTCACAGTTAGTGGAGCAATATGCAGCGTAGAGTAAGTAGGATATAGGACTGATCAATACTGTTGCTGCACTGTATACATGACACACACCAATACAGTGCATATATACTTGTTACACACATACAGTTATGGCTGTTTGATTTGTACAATTGTAATCCCTGGGATTATGAGGTAGAGCCTACTGCTTTTGGGGGGGCAGATTTAATCCCTCAGAAGGCGTAACTGGGCCCACAGGGACACAGTGGAGAGCCAGGTCACCCCGCCCCCCCTTCTTAAAATACCTCCACAGGAATTCCAACATTGTCTCTATGAGCCTGGAAATGGCACACTTGTATTTCTAGCTAAAACGTAACGTGGCAGTGACACAATTTTAGATCTCATGCGGACATACTTTTTTTTATTACAGATTGTAATCGTTTTCTGTTGTTGCTGTTGTTAGGAGTGTTGAAACACATTGAAAAAGAACCTAATCATTACCAGTGCTGTAAAGATGTCAAACTTGAGCAATGATTAATTGAAAATGGGACCTAACGTGAATACTCTACCGGGGGTTCTGCTCAGCTCTCCTCCGCAGAGAGAGCTCTAACTACATGTTAATGTTACTTAGCCTTGACATGCCCTAAAAATAGCATGGGCAACACCTCCTTCAATTCTATGAGGAATGAACATCCCCTCCATACTGGTGCTGATCTGAAACAATAGTCATACAGCCCATGTATGCTATGCTATATTCATGTGCAGGATATTACACTCTCACAGTAACATAATGATAGTGTAAAAGAAATTCTAATTCTTCAAATGGATAAACTGTGTAATAGGTGTATGGGAAGTGTATCCAAAAATAGCCATGACCTTATACACCTATTTCACATTAAAACACCTCCTCTGGGTGTTGAGAGGGGCATGTTGAAGCCTCCCAGTAACCCTGCGGTATCTCCAGGCCCTCATTACCAGGCTTGTACAGGTGTACGTGTACCTGCCGACGGGCGTGGCGGCAACATAAAAACAGGTTTTTTGGTTTCGGCAGATATTCCCTCAGGCTGGTCAAGTGTTCAAACGGCTTGTTCACTGCAGCAGCTGTGTGTGTGTGTGTGTGTGTGTGTGTGTGTGTGTGTGTCAACAACATCTTCTAGGACATTCTCATCCCCTCTCAGGATGTTGACAACATCAATATTGACAGTTATGGTTTTAAGACAAGGCATCGTCATTTCTGTGCGGTATGATTCTTTACCCATAACAGTTGAATTCAGGATTTGACAAAAACAAAACGGTAATAAAAACAGGCCATTATACCTAAAATCATCTTGTTGAAGTGTTTACCTCTATATTTCAATGGGGACGGTAAAATAAGAACAGGGAAGCATGGGAGTTAAATTACAGTGAGAAATGAGGAAGGCCAAACGGGTGATTGATGCTCCAAGTCACTGAGCGTAAGCCTTCCAAATCTTCCCCGTCCATCAGCACGGTGAAGCAGACGAGAGTCTCGTTTCATGTTGGGCCTGCTCTCTGAGTGCCTTCAGCTACGCTACAGCCAGAGTAGGAGGCAGAGGGGGGTCTGTTGGTTTTATTTCATCTCTGCATCGTGGTTGTAGCTCATGCACTCGCTATTAAACATTCATCACGTGGAGAGGGCAAGGGAATGGAGAGCCCTGTGAACTAAGCCTGTTGATACAGGGCTCGGGGGCACACTAATGGTCCAGTGCACTGAGAATGTGGGTTTTAACAAAAACAAAGACAGCAGGAATGTTGAAAAGTCAGTGTGCATGTGTGATGTGCGAGGCTGTATGTCTGTGGTGTTGTGAGAGCGCTCTAGGATATGGGTGATGTAATGGGTTAGCACGGACTAGTCATTATGTTTAAAAATGAAAAACTAAAATCACACCTGTGATTACAGAGACACCTGTTGCGAGTGACTGGGTGTTATGTAAAATCATTTGTATTGGTCTGGATAACACACAAACGGCTTGAGAGGACCTGTTTGACATTGCTTATGAGCTGTAATGACATGAGATAATCTCCCAAAATATGTGGGCATGATACAGTATGACTAAGACTAACTCTCTGACCCACGGCACAAGGCTTCCACTTTCCAGATTGGGATCGGATGGAGCACTAAATCAGAGAACATAAACAGAGACGTGACTGTAGTGTGGGAAAGATATAGACTGTCGTGAGTTAAGACATTCTCAGGGAGACATTCTCAGTCTTGTGAGTGGGAGAATGTTCCGGGGCCAGAGTCTGAGGGGATAGTTCCCATGCAGCACTACCATATTGGGAAGAGGAAGAGGGGGCATCAGCATTCTGGCTGGGTAGATACTCAGACTGGCTGGCTACCATCGTGCCCCTGTGAGCACCCAGCACTGGTCACTGATTGGTGCGCAGACCCATTGTGACCCAATGTCATTGTTAGGATGACCAATCACAACTTGGAATCTGGGCTTCGGAATGGTGACATTTGCGCTCAAGGAGAAAGGGATTGTCAGTTGTCGCTGTCTTTTTATATATCAGCACTCCACTGCTACTTAGATACAGAGACGAACAGATGCAAAACACAGATATTAACACAAATAGACACACAGAAAACACACATACACACTCTAATCTCTCTCTCTCTCTCCCTCCCTTTCACACTCACTCTCGCTCATACACACACACACACACACACACACACACACACACACATTTGCATTCCACTCAATCGGCTTCTAATTGACTTAATTCTCCAGATGGTTCCAAGTAGAGTGCAGGGTGGAATACAAAGCAGAGCTGAAATTTGGCCTCTGGTCTAGAGGAGCCAGAAGGGCCCTGTTTCTGTTTATACCGCTTTAAAATAAACATCCCATTCATTTAGGACCCCGGCTCACACACACAGACTGAGTAACTAGACCAGTAATGACTTCAAATACATCAATATCTCACCTCTTGTTTTCATCCATCCTGGGAAGACTAGACCATGTTGAGAAGACAAAATCAATGAGGCTAAACTAATCAATGGTCTTCTGCCACGCTAAAACAATGGGACCTATGACCTCGTTAATGGCAATACACGTCCTACCAGACCACAGGGGCTTTGGAAGTGTGAATGAGGCTAGACTCCAAGCTCCTGAAATAGCTTCAATTAAAAGTCAAATCATTGGGGTTTTGGAATTGGTTTTTCGTTCAAGCATTAAAAAGCAACTAGTTCAAAAAATAACAAAAACAGTTTGACAGTCTAGGAGACTGTGGTAGCTACATGTATGATGGGGTAGTTGGCTCTACTTAATGAAGAGCAGTGGGGATCTATGCAAATGCATCTCTTCAACAGCAATTAGAGCAGTAGGTCCAGAGAGTGCAGGCAGCTGGAGAGTGGGAGACACATGGCCCCTGGCAAAATACTGCTGCTGCCAACGTACATGAGGGAGAGAAAAAGTGAGAGGAAGAGAGGGTCAGAGGAGGAGAGAGAGGGAAAAGATAGAGATGAATGGGAAGGAAAAGATGAAAGGCTGAGCATGGTAGAATGGAGACCTTCATGTTTTGTTTTCAATCTAAATGTTTCAGTGTTTCACCATAGTAGGCAATGCAGTAATTGATATCTTTTGAGTGAAAATATTAACATCTGGGTTTGCTATGAATCAGACAGTAAACACACACACACACACACACACACACACACACACACACACAACTTGCCCTTTGGCTGGTAGGGTGATATTTTGTTTACAGTGGGAGGGGGGTTTCTTTGCTGAAGATTAGTCTTCAATCACATCGCAAGTGGACATCAAAGGATTTAGACGTACAACACTGCTACCAAGTCAGACGCCCCCCAAAAGTGGAGATAAGAAACAGTTGTGCCTCCAAGCCATAGAGACCTCCTAACCCCTGCCCCCTGCTGACAGGCAAAAGTAGATTTACTCTCAGGGTCGAGAAGAGGTCCCATCCGCTTCCAGAAAATCCCCTCCAAAGAAAACATTCTTATCCATATGACCATGTAACATGAAAATATCACATAATCCTTTTGGAGGATGCTTTAGGTTTGAGAATGTTTAGACAGTGGGACTAAAGGGAATTCCCCTGGGGTTCCATACCCAAGCCAAGTCAGAGGTCTGTATGGTCAGATAGACACCATCACTGCAGCTCTGAGCTGGAAGCTAATCCAGCCTGACATCCCTGGACTGAAAGTAGAACATGGCATTCCACAAAGAGGGGCATCACTCTGTTTTAGGTCTGGAGGTGTGGGACCCAAGAGTGTTACCCCAAATTGCATCCTTGTTCTGAAACCCCTCAGTAGGCCCATAGCTGGAATCAAATACAGACCCATTAGCTAGACAAAGGAGTGGTAATTAGTTCACACCCAAAGACAGACTATCAGAAGCCAAGGGATGCCTCCCTCCTTTTGGCACTGATATGGACGCTGTGGAGGGTTTAGAACGGTGCAAGCACATTAATTATGGATGTTTGTAACGGCAAGATCATTTAACAGTTCTCAGACTGATTTAGCCTGGACCCCCCTCGCAGTTGCCTGGCCCCCGTGCAGCGTATGGGAAGAGCGAACCACATAGCGCGCAGCGAGGAATGCAAATACGGTGTACTGACAGAAATGACTGGCTGGCACGAGGTTCTCAGCAAAGACAGCAATCACAAATAGCTGATGCCCCGGGCAGAAATACGTCAGTCATAAGTTGGCAGGGTCAAAGCAATTCGTCAAATAGGCCTAGAACGCTGCTTGAAAACTTGGAACTGATTGAAGCAGCCCCCCCTTCCTCCCACAGTCTCAGACACGGACTGTCGCCGCTGCCGTGCAGTAAGATTGATTTGTCGTCAATCTTTAGAAGAAGCCGAGACCCTAAATAGTCTTACCTGATGTGTCCCACATGTTCAGTTCGATCCTCTGTTTGTCGATTTCAAAACTGGCCGTGTAATTTTCAAAGACCGTCGGAACGTAGTTCTGAAAAGATAGTTTTAATAGTTACAACATGAATTAAACATCTAGGAAAAATATAATTCTCATTAAATTTCATGAATCATTTAGCAAGTTTGTTGTTTATTCAATAAATAGATGGGATGTATTAAAGATGTGCAGAGCAGGCCTATACAAATTAGGGCGGTACAATAGCCTACGCATTATTTAAATAAAATAACTAAAGAATAATATTTAGACACTCATCAGTCACAGTGCTTAGTCCCTCCATATAATAGGCCTATTTGATGCTAACGGTGGGGTATCGCGCACGGGGGAGCACGCACTCTCTTTCTCTATACACACAGATATTAACACTAATAGGCACACAGAAAACACACACACACACACACTAATATCTCTCTCTCTCTCACACTCACACACACTCACACACACTCACACACACAGGTCGCCAAACGCAGGTGCCTTCACACCTTTCTAGCTGAACATTTTTGTTGAGAAACTTGAAAAGAGATAGAGAGAAGAAGAAGTGTCCTTATTTCGATTATTTAGAAGCTGAATCTGGTTTAGTGATGCAAGTAACCAATGACACCCATTTACAAACTGCGCTTGAGTCCCAGAAGAATCAAATCGACCCATGCCTTTTCGTCAGTTGTTACATTTCCCATTTGACATCACACTCAAATATGAATAATGATCATCCTAATATCATCATTAATACTAATTCATCGGGACACCTACCTCTGGATAGCAGTCCTTCGCAAAAACGTGTAGGAGCGCCGTTTTACCACATTGCGTGTCTCCGACCACCACGATCTTACAGCGGCTACCTTGACTTTCCATCTTTGTCCGTCAGTATCTCAGTGTTTCATTCACCATCCGATAACGATAAGATATGGCTGGAACTAAAAGAAAACCCGCAAAAATGCATGTGCCAATTGCGGCGCTTACTTCTATACGTCCTCTCCCGCTTGTCCTCCTCCTCAGTCCACCCCGCAGACTTCGGCTCCCACGGTTACACTAGATACCCTCTGACTGCCTGATTACCCCCGCCTCAGCAGCACGCGGATCTCTGCAAACTCTACTTTTTATTTGGCCACGCCTAGCCGCTACGCGCGTCCAACGAGAGAGCGAGTTGGTCCTCGTGCATTGTAGTCAATTCAATTAACTTTGTTACCTTTTTTCGTCATGTATCAAATTTCACTTATACAATATATGCTTATATGCTTCCATACATACACAGGAAGAGTGAATTCTTCTAAAGTATCCTGGGCTATTTTGAATTAAATTAGCATTAAATTGCAAATTAGGTGTTGATTCCTATGTAATATCATATCACAAGTCTCTATTAACTGTTCTCGGTATTTCTCTGAGCAAATTAGCATATAACATATAATAAGTTTTTGGTGGCAATTTCTACCACTAGGGACTACTGTAGGTCATGTCAACCATAGTCTCCCAAATCAGACATGTTGCCTCCCACAAATTACATATGCTGGATGGCTAGAGACTGGTAAACCCTGAATGGTCTGAGACAGAGAACAATGCCAATGGTGGTAATGGTAGGAACTAATTACCATATCATGAATATCTTGAATCATCCAGCCAGAAGGGTTGGGAGTGCTAATCACACCCGACCCCCACTTATACTCATATCAATGTATCTCTTCATTATCCAAACTCGTAATTACCTTTTAAAAGAAAGAGATATGATCCATTTGGAGGACCTTCTATGTGAATGAGATATCGACTTCACCAGCGGCAGCGCTACTGTAACCGTTGTCCAATGCAGTGAGAGGTTTGAAACTGGAAACTGGAACCTGGTTTACCTTTTCTGCAAGCTTCCACTGCCTCCTTTTGGTCATACGTGGTATTTCTGGAGACAAAGCATACCAGTGTGTGTACATGACGTACTGTATCTGAGAGCTAAGCAGATTCTCTTATAAATTGCATTTGTTCTTTATTTTAAGGGGTCGGAGGGCCTTAATAAGTGTTTAAAATATATCATATTATTGTATTGGTTTAGGCCAAGAAAAGCATCCTGTGCATTATCTTTATTTCATGTGATTGCAGTGATACTACTGCATGATTGAATTCAGTGGATATAGGCAGTTAAATTGTGTAAGGTGTGGCTTTTATTTAATGCTTTCTCAATAAACAGAAACAGCAGAACAAGTCAATTTTGGTGTAAAATATAGTGACTGTATCACAATGAAGTACAAACTTACTGGACTGAATATGTCAGAAGATGCAAGGGGTTGTTATGTTTAAGGTCCCTGGAAAGAGAGGTCTGGAGAGAGTCCCATAGAGAAGGCTGTGTGTATACATCACTTCCCAGAACTAGCCAATGACTTCTACTTTCTGATACACAGTTTTTTTCTTTTTAAAGCTGTGACAGAATGTGTTGTGCAGTACTTATTCTCAGCAGCAGGGGGACATAGCTGCTCCACAGCAGTAGGCCTAGCAGTGAAGTTCTACAAATGTCATCCTAGTATTCCAGACAGTGAGTGTCTGCTGCACTTTACAAACCCATAATGTATTTCATTTATTTTTTTATAACCAATACTTTTTCTAAGTGCTGGGTTAGTGTTTGGTAAGCCAGTCTCATCTGTCCTTCAGTGAACCATTGTTAGCCAACAGTAGGTGGTGCCAATTGTATAAATTCAATTGTATAAAAAAGCGTCACCAAATTCCATGACTCTGCAGAAGACATGCAGTGCTTTATACAACAGGTATTTATAACAACTGAATAAAGATCATTGCTGACATTGTGATAGTAGATAGCTATATAATTGTGAGGTTTTATGGTATAGGATCCAGGTGCGGAGAGGAGACCAGACAAGGGAATACAGTTCAAAGGAAAATAGGCCACTTTACTTGGTATTTAACAAAGGAAGATGCAAAGAACACTAGAGAATACAAAAAGCAGGAACGTTAGTGACAGAGGGCTCGGGAGGGACTGCACGTTACTGTAAGCGCTGTGTGGCCCAAAACCACCTTTGCCCCTGTAACTGGTTTGTGGCTAGGGCTTGGCTCGGGGGACTTGGGGTGCTCGGGAAACCAGGGGACTGGCTCAGGGGGCTCGGGGAAGCAGGAGTGGCTCGTGGGCTCGGGAGACTGGCTCAGTGGGCTCGGGATGCTCGGGGTTGGTTCACTGAGGGATCTCTGCTGACAACTGACAGACTGGGCGCTGAGGCCGGGAGTGTGGTGTTGCTGGATGGTGTGGACAAGTGCCCGGAGTGCCTCCGTCATTTGGGAGATCTGCTCTCACTGCAGCTCCAGCAGTGCTGCTCAGTGGGACAAGACTCTCCAGAGCTGGTTGATCTCCACTGGACCCATGTTGTTTGACATCGAGGACCATGAGAGAAATACCTCTAACAAGAGTCAAGCTACTACACTGGAACTTAAAGAGGACGGTCATAATGAAAATAATAGGATGCACCTGTTGTGCCTGAGTTAGAGAGTTGGTCACTGCCGTCCTCTAGTGTCCAGATGGAACTGTGAGAACAATACATGCATTCATTATGCATAATACACTCGTGGCTCATCAAAAGTGAAGCTGAACGTTATCATGCATGTCAGGGGAGGCTGGTGGAGGTAGAAATCGGAGGACAGGCTCATTGCAATGCATGGAATGGAATGAGGATACAATTTCTTATTCTGTTCCATGCTTTACAATGAGCCCGTCCTCCAATTTCTACCTCCAGTAGCCTCCCCTGACCCTAACTGCACTGCTTTCTGTGGTCACTTTGGTGCAAATGAACATGGTTGTCAGAGAGAATGTACACCCAACATTTGGGCACTCAGCTGCATGTATACAATACCTATAATACCGCTACCATTGTCAACGGTGTGTGAGACACAGTCCCGCTTGCATGAGTCTTATAGGCTGAGGCATGAAGGGGTGTCTGCTGGGATATTGGGGCCAATCAGAATTGCTAAAAAGACAACAATAATTGATTGAAGGGATAATTTCCATGACATATATTGAAGGCTGCGTGCATGTAATATGTGTCTGGATAGGGATGAATGTGTATGTATTTGCATATGTTGTATGTGCAAGTAGCTCAGAAAGTGATCTCAGTTCCAGACAACCTCATCCCTGTACATTTGTAGTCAGACAGTCTCCCACGAGGCAGCCATTCATTCTCCCTACAGGCGCCCTCAATTTGCCTACCAGACATCTGAAATCAGAGCTCCCTACCATATCCAGGTCAATGATAGTACCTCACAACATTACACATTCAGTAACCTACCTAAACAATACAGGAACTGTCAAAGAAATTTACAGCTCGGTCAAGGGTACAGCAGTGACTACTACACTATGAAGATGTAACTTTGGGCCTCTATAGTGTTGTTGCTGAGATATTTCCACCCATTTAGCTGTGCCATACATACTATATTGGCAATAATGGATCAGTTACACTTTAATCTGCCTCATAGGTGTTTATGCTCAAGGTGTGTCCCAAGTCTGAGAGAGAGAGATAACCTTCTTGTTCATTTGTCAACAGGTAAACATTCCTACTTGTCATTATATGGTTACATGAATTATAAAATTGGCCTGCCAACCAATAATGAGGAGGAAAACCCTCTCCTAAGTACATACCCTCAGTGTACTAGTTGTCACTAAGAGGGCCTTAGAGTGGTTTATGGGGGTGGAAAACCAATTTCCGCTGCAACTATTTATCAATGTCAGTTTTGATGGTGAATGGGGCCTGCATCCTATGGAAGCCTATTGGGAAATTGATCTGTCCACCTGTGCTGGCTCTGAGCCCAGAACTGCAGAGCAGCACTTAACTTCCACAAGGTGGCTCACCACACCTCACTCATGCATGTCAGGGGAGGCTGGTGGAGGTTGAAATTGGAGGACAGGCTCATTGTAATGCATGGAATAGAATGAAGAATGGTATCTAACATGTGTTTTGATACCATTCCTCATTCCATTCCATGCATTACAATGAGCCCGTCCTCCGATTTCATCCTCCACCAGCCTCCCATGAGCTTACTGCACTGCTTTCTGTGGTCACTTTGGTGCAAATGGACATGGTTGACAGAGAGAATGTACACCCAAGATCTGGGCACTCTGCAAACCTCAGAGCTCCCCACAACGTAAATGCATGAAGTGATCATGTGCATTGCAGAACACATAAAACACCACACAAGTCCCCAGGTTGAGATATTTGAAATCCCCCGGTCATGTTAAATTGGCCTTAGGGTATCAGTAGCATCGTCTAATCTCACCATGATATGGATATCTCAACAGCTGATCAATAAATCAATCAGTTTGTATTACTGTTGTTTATTTCTGATTCAATTTCTTGCCATCCTTTATTGGTCTGTTACTGTGTTGGTGATGGAGAGAAACAGGGCCATCTGCTTCACACCTTGTAAGTTCTAAAAATAAGAATAATGTTACTTTATTAAGGTCATCAATGAAATGTGTGAGTTGGAAGAGCTCTATTTGCATGCTTTCCACCCACATTGCAGTGGGGAAGATATCACAGTATACCATCTCCTCCACCTTAGCTGAGTAAAGTACAAACCTTCATCAAATAGTGTCAGGATCTCAAAACAAGCAGTTATAGTTTTTATAAGCCGTCTGTACTGGGAAGTTGCAACAATGAGCCCTGAGCATGCTGTAGGTTCCGGCCAATCATACAGTAGAATGGGTGGCATAAACAGACATTTCCTCTGGACTGCTCCTGTTCCAGAACCATAACTTTCTCTGCTAGAGGCTAAGGCGTTAGAGGAAAATCTAGAGGAGAAATACAGATGAGAAGAGGGGTAGATGAAAGGGGATAGCTGGCAAGGAAAAGAAAGAAAAAAGTAAAAGGAGATATAGACATGAGGAGAGCAGAGTATGGAGTTGGAGAAGGTGGTGAAGACGAGAAAGGGTTTAAAATAGGATGTCTGTGCGCGCGTGCGCACAGTGTGTGTGTGTGTGTGTGTGTGTGTGTGTGTGTGTGTGTGTGTGTGTGTGTGTGTGTGTGTGTGTGTGTGTGTGTGTGTGTGAGTCATCAAATTACTCGAGAATGGAGTTCCAGAAATGTGATGATGCTGTCCTGGATTGGGAACATCAAACATGTTGTTTTATTAATCCCCCAGTCGCCACCTAGATTTCACCTGAATTAACCGCTTGTATTTGAGATCGAATGAGGTGATACGTGGGGAAATCATGCTTATTTCACTTATGGTAGGCTAATAGTCCTGTAGTTGCCTTCTCACGCCACTACTACCCCGAGAGAAAGTGTAGCCTATCCTCTTTTCGTTCCTCCTCCTCCTCCTCCTACTCTGCTTTCCGGGTTTTGTAGTTCGCCTCCGTCTCGTCCCACACACTCTTTGTCAGAGCGCGGAGTTGACAACCTCTGGCCACTGAAGCCGTTGCGAGGCAGCCTGCTCTCTCCTCAGCTGAAGCCCACACAGTCTCTGGTCTGTATCCCAATGCAAGGCTGGTGAAAAGAAGCTCTGACATTCAGGTTTTCACTTCCTTTGCTCTTTACTCTGCTAAGGTAAAACAAGAAAGCCTTCTAGGCAAAAGAGAAATAAAACACAAGAAGTGAAAATCTCAAGACTTGTTACTGTCTACTAATACTCTTCACAATGTCTGGCGAGGACGCACCTGCTCAGCAGCAAAACGCCGAGGAACAAAAGCAAGAGACCAAACCCAGTGAGGAGCCGAAAGCCGCGTCCAAGCCGGAGACACCACCTGCCAGTGCCGCCGAGGCGGCAGCTACACCGGCGGCAACCACACCGGCGGCAACCGAGAAGGTCCCCGAAGAAGATGTGTTCACCTACCGGTCCCTGGTCCTCTCCGGCTATGGGGGCTATGATAAAGTGAAGCTGCAGGTCAAGAAGGGGAAGCCGACACCCAAAGCCGGAGAAGTCTTGGTGCGGGTCAAGGCATGCGGGCTGAACTTTGCCGACCTGCTGGCCCGGCAGGGTCTATACGACCGGCTGCCGTCCCCGCCTGTTACGCCGGGGATGGAGTGCTCCGGGGTGATCGAGGCTGTGGGAGAAGAGGTGACAGAGAGAAAAGTAAGCGCATCCTCTCAGTTCTCTCGTCACCATATTACTTAGTTCATATGTCTTTGAAGCCATTCTCTTATGATTCACGTATAACTGTGATACCAGACGTTTGTTAATTTCGATGCGAATGTGTTGAGCTTGTTATAAAAAAAATCCCTTCTGTTAGCCTAATTCATTTATTGTGGCATTGAAGTTGGATACATTATCTGTTTGATTTAGGGCGTGTCAATTTATGCTATTGATATGACCAGACACATATGACTAGCCTATATTTCGTGATATCTACACATTATTATCATCAGCATCATCATCATCATCATCATCATCATCATAATTGTCATTATCACTATGTAGACTACACTCGGTTTAATATTAATTTCAGTATCATTTGCAGTATGAAGTATGCCTTCAAGGCCATTCATCCACAGTTTCACAGTGATCAGATAGTTGGAACAATGCAAACAAAAAGAATAGGCTACTGCAGGCTAATTTCCAGTGTCTGGAAAGTGTCTGTTCTTTTGGGAGTTATTGAGCCAGCTATTTACTGGTGCATAAATGGAGACCACAGTACTCGTCTTATAAGTGGAAAGTTACAAGGCTAGCGGTGCATTTGTTTTTTTTTATGTTTCCAGCTGAGGACCCAATTGTCTAATTGGCAGTGAGTTCAAAGAAGCCAGCGCCCCTCGTCTCCGGGCAATCAAAATGCGTTGCCTTGCGCGCCAGAGATTGACAGCTCCAAGTTGGGAGTCGCGGCAGGCAGCAACCTCCCGTGACGGGTGTGTTAGGCTTTGGTTACTCCCTCAACTATTTGGATATATTCAGATTTATTGCATATCTTACGTTTGGGCGATTCATGTAGGGTTTATTAAACCTGTAAAAAAAAAAAAATCTAATAAATAATGCATAGTATAGCGTGCTGACGTGAGAGCGACGGTGTGGCGACAGTCACCGTTGCCTTTGTTACCGAGAGCGACACGCGCACCGAACGGAAAGGGCGAGGCGCGAGACCACGAGAAGACGAAATGTAAATCATTACACGCGCTCTTTGTCAACAGGCATCGCTTTGTGTCGGGGAAAATCACACATCACTAACCACCGACTCAATGTGTTTTTTATTGCAATTCGTAATTCAGCTATTCTGAACAATAACCTATATACCTACAGTAACAACGCCCATTCGACATAGCCTATTTTCAATGACTGTAAAATCATCCTATGTTTGCTTATCTATGATACATGTGCACATCATGTCCGTTATGTCTTGTCATATTTCTAGAATCATTGGTAAGTTTAGCTTTGATACAGCCGTTGTTACCTCTACCTTGTTTGAATAGTGTGATGAGTCATATATGACTGTCAGTTGCGATGTTTAACGGCATGGCAACACCAAGCAAAATCACGCCGTTTTAATTCAATTACCAGCATATGATCAGCAAGTCAGACGATGCAGGTGTATTGCAATAGCAAACTAACCTTATACGTTATACCACACCCATCTCCTCTAATAGTACCCTGTTCGATTATATTCGATTGATATTCATATTTTAGAGTATTTAGGGCTCCTTATGAGATAGAACTGTAATGTACTGACGACAATGGCCCTATGAGGAAGAATACATTGTTCACTAAGCACAAAATTCCATCACCATTTTAAGCATAGCAATGAGTCAGTCCAAGATTTGTGTATGCCCTAATTGATTGCAACTGCTCACGCCCTTGTGTATTGTATATTGCAAAATGCATTTACTTGGAGACTGCATTTGTTCTAAGGCTGCTGTGTTGGACTGGGTCAGAGATAGCCAAAGTGTAAAAGGGAAGGTGTGAGTTCAGCATCAGTGTACCTCATGGGGAGTGGTCTAGTCAGATTCCTGACTTGGATACCCAATGGACCTTACGATGTGGAGAGAGATGAGCACATGAAGGAGCATGGAATTATTGGTTCGGTATTGGTCTTCGATGGCCCAATAGCCCTGAGACAACATAATAGGTTATGAACATGGTCCTATTAGATATTTGCCTGGCCACTGCACTTAGTCAGTCATAGATTGGATTTAAAGGTCACACACACACACACACACACACACACACACAGTCCTCTTCAGTCCTCACACTCTCCCCGCCTTCCCCCAGCTCCAAATATTAGACCAAATCTTCCTAATGGATAGAGATCTCTTTTTCTTTTTTTGTTTTGGCACGCGGTTAGCTCAAAGGGAATGTGTTGACCCTGGTTGCAGTGACAGTTTTTGGGAGGCTTCTGTCCTTACTGCTGGTCTCTCTCTCTCTCTCTCTCTCTCTCTCTGTCTCTCTCTCTCTCACACACACACACACACACACACACACTCACACACACACACACACACACACACACTGTCTCTTGCAGAGGCTGCAGTGTCAGAAGTCACAGTGCTAGAAGTGGGTTACAGTAATACAGTGACATCACCTGAATGACCTCATGAGTAGTGCATGGAAAAGGGAAATATCTAGTAGTGAGTGAGAGTAAGGGGGAAATATACAAAATTATACTATTATGAATAATCCATGACACTAAACATCAGCACTTTTTTCATCAACCTTTTTCCGTTCTGTGAGTTAGCTCTAGCTGAGCTCTAGTCGGATCTGACCCATATGTTCTCAATTATCTCCCTCTGGCCCACATTGTCAGTCTGGTATTTCCTCCGTCCCTCCTCCCTCCCTCTATCCCTCTCGTCCTTTTTGCTACAGACGGAGAGCATGCTTTTTGCACAGTCTGAGTTGACAGTCAGCCACAAACGAAGAGAGGAGAAAGTCAGACGCTGAGAAAATTGGAGACTAACAGCCTTTCTATTTTGTGTCTGTGTGTGTCGGGTTCAGTTCCCTGTGGGTCTCTTGATGGGTTTTTGATGCTCTCGTCAACCATAATAATTATTTAAATCTGAACTCATACTTGCAACCCAGTAGCTCTAGCAGTAGGAACAGTATACTGTAGTTACAACTGTGGTTATTTCAGGAGCCAGTATTTGTATTGTGTTGTGTTGTAGCAGCTACTAGTTAAGGCAGCTGAGGACATGCTGCTTCAGTGGTCATAGTTGAAGCAGCAGCAGTACAGTGAGCAGTCTGTGTGTGTGTGGGGGGGAGGGGGGGGGGAGGGAGGAGGGTGTATGTGTGTCGGTGTGTGTGTGTGTGTGTGTGTGTACATTTGTGTGTCTGTGTCTGTGTGTGTGATATAGGCTTATGACAGATTACATCTGTGAACAGGGCGGGGCAGTGTGGCTCTGACACTCAGACTGACCTTCACACGACAA
Organism: Argentina silus; assembly: GCF_951799395.1. Taxonomy (NCBI): domain Eukaryota; kingdom Metazoa; phylum Chordata; class Actinopteri; order Argentiniformes; family Argentinidae; genus Argentina; species Argentina silus. The sequence goes on from NC_139663.1 coordinate 9,572,812, forward strand.
ACACATCAACAGGCTAACAGTATTAAAGACTAGTCATTCTGACACAGTAGAATTGTGAATTGTTTCCTAATCAAATTGATGGCACTGGGAGCTACAGTACAATAGGTCCATAGTCACCGTTTGAGTGAGAACTTCTTGATTCTTGCTGAGACCGTCAAACCACAGGACTACTGACTCCTTGCCCACATATCCCAATATTGAATCACCAGCTGATTAAGTCGAGCTAACTGGAAGTTTCTTTGTGCAGCAGCTCTCCCCCATATAGTGACTTCATTTGATGTGGTAGAGTCAAGGGGCAGAAGGCAACACAAGAGAAGTAGGAGTGGGGGTCACATAGTGCCGGATGCTGTGACAGACCTGTCACGAGGCTTGCTTGTCTGGCCTTGAATATGTGTTTGTGTGTTTCAATGTGTGTGTGTGTGTGTGTGTGTGTGTGTGTGTGTGTGTGTGTGTGTGTGTGTGTGTGTGTGTGTGCGTGCGCATGTGCTTTGTGATGGCCACTCACATGCTTAACGTGGGCACCGAAGACTAACTGCTGATGTAGTTGAATGCGATCTGTGAGTCATCAGTGTGTTTCATGTGAAGCTCCAACACCCCCGCCTATTGATCTCAACAACACTGTACTTCTAATTAAAAGAGCGAAGGCAATGAACTCACAACAGAGACAGACACAGAGAGAGAGAGAGAGAGAGAGGGAGGGAGAGAGAGAGAGAGAGAGAGAGAGGGAGAGAGAGAGAGAGAGAGAGAGAGAGAGTTGGAGAGAAATAGAGGGTGGGAGAGAGAGAGAGAGAAATCGAAGGACTATCATAGAAAAAAAAAGAGGAACGTTAACTAAGGGTGAGAGTGAAGAAGGAAATAAAAAGGAGGAAATAAAAAGGAGGAAATAAAAATGAGACAGCTTTGAGATGAGGGGGGTAAAAATGGAGAGAGTGAAAGATTGAGAGAGAGAGAGAGAGAGAGAGAGAGAGAGTGAGGGAGAGTGAGAGTGAAAAGGAGAGATGTCTCTAATTGGAGTGGATAGACAGCGAGGCGCACGGCTCCCTCCAGACCATTAGAGAGGCCCGGGCGGAGTGGGTTTGTTCCCAGGAGGAGAGAGCTTGTCTTGTGCTCAGCCATGGGGAAGAATCTGGCAACGCCACTGATGAGTGGAGAGCGGCCAGGGGAGAAGATGGGCCCCATTGTCCTGTCTCACTGATGAGAAAGAGGGGAAACGGCCGACTCCTCACAGAGGGAGGGAGGGATGGATGGAGGGAGGGAGAGTGAGACAGAGAGATGGAGAAATAAAGGGGGGGGGGTGAGATATTGAAAGAGTGAGTCGGAGGGAGAGAGAGAGAGTTGGAGGGCAGTCAGAGAAGGGGGAGAGGAGATACTGTACAGTGAGTGTGAGAGAGAGATGGAGACAGAGAGGATGAAACTGAAAGTGTGAGAGGGAGGGAGGGGGGGAGACAGGAAGAGAGACAGTGACTTAGATTGAGGGAAAGGGCAAGAGGAGGGTGGGAGTTGGATGTAGAGGAGATGGAGGGAGATAGTTAGATGTAGAAGAGGAGGGGGGGTTAGATGTAGAGGAGGAGGGGGGGTTAGATGTAGAGGAGGGGGGGTTAGATGTAGAGGAGATGGAGGGAGATAGTTAAATGTAGAAGAGGAGGGGGGGTTAGATGTAGAGGAGGAGGGGGGGTTAGATGTAGAGGAGGAGGGGGGGTTAGATGTAGAGGAGGAGGGGGGGTTAGATGTAGAGGAGATGGAGGGAGATAGTTAAATGTAGAAGAGGAGGGGGGGTTAGATGTAGAGGAGGAGGGGGGGTTAGATGTAGAGGAGGGGGGGTTAGATGTAGAGGAGGAGGGGGGGTTAGATGTAGAGGAGGAGGGGGGGTTAGATGTAGAGGAGGAGGGGGGGTTAGATGTAGAGGAGGAGGGGGGGTTAGATGTAGAGGAGGGGGGGTTAGATGTAGAGGAGGGGGGGGTTAGATGTAGAGGAGGGGGGGGTTAGATGTAGAGGAGGGGGGGGGTTAGATGTAGAGGAGGAGGGGGGGTTAGATGTAGAGGAGGGGGGGTTAGATGTAGAGGAGGGGGGGTTAGATGTAGAGGAGGAGGGGGCGTTAGATGTAGAGGAGGGGGGGGTTAGATGTAGAGGAGGAGGGGGGGTTAGATGTAGAGGAGGGGGGGTTAGATGTAGAGGAGGGGGGGTTAGATGTAGAGGAGGGGGGGTTAGATGTAGAGGAGGGGGGGGTTAGATGTAGAGGAGGAGGGGGGGAGTTGGATGTAGAAGAGGAGGAGGGAGAGTTAGATGAAGAAGAGGGGGAGGGAGAGTTAGATGCAGAGGAGGGGGAGGGAGAGTTAGATGCAGAGGAGGGGGAGGGAGAGTTAGATGTAGAAGAGGGGGAGGGAGAGTTAAATGTAGAAGAGGGGTGGAGGGGGAGGAAGAAAACAGGAAAAGGATTAGAATGCAGTGGTCAGTTGTGTTTCCTGTGTCCCTCGTAGGGCACGAGGTCGAGGTCCCCTGATTGGACAGTCTTGCTGCAGCGGGGGAAGTTTACAGTGTGGCTCTTCCTCCTGGAAAGACACACGAGAGCGTATCGGAGGATCCTGTGCTGATAAGTGCACCTCAGGACATGGCGGCTCGGCGCCCAAAAAAGGACGAGCCAGGCGTGGGGGAGGATGTTGGTGGGAGTTGCAGCAGTCACAGTGGTGGTGGCAGTCATACCACAGCCTGTTGTTTGTCACCTCTTTGACCGTGTGCGGTTGTGGTCAAAGAGCAACGACACAATGTGCAGTAGTCGTGATAAAACAAGAATTCTTCACTGTCACTTATCATTGTAAAAATCCCCCTGTGGTCAGACAAAAGCAATAGAAGGAACACAACCCAGTTAAAAAGGGGAACTTTGTTGCTTTCAATAGGCGTGTAAATCTTTAACCTGTTTTGTAATAACCAGTATGCAGAAGTTACAACATGACTCATCGACCCCCCCCCCCCCCCCCCCCCCCTCCTCTGTTGTGACGTCTTCCTCCAGGTCGGTGACAAGGTCCTGGTGCTGAGCAGGTGTGGGATGTGGCAGGAAGTGGCGGCAGTGCCCGCTACCCACACCTTCCTCATCCCGGAGGGGATGAGCTTCGAGGAGGCCGCCGCCCTCCCCGTCAACTACGTCACCGCCTACATGATGCTGTTTGACTTTGGCAACCTGCGACCCCACCAGAGCATCCTGATCCATGCGGCTGCAGGTAAGGGGACGAAGACACACACCAGCGGAGGCTGGTGGGAGGTAGACATTGGAGGCTCATTGTAATACAATGGGATGGAATGAGGAACGATGAGTGTGTTTGATACCGTTCCTCATTCATTTGCGTTGCATTCCAATGAGCACCATCCTCCGATTTCTGCCTCCACCAGCCTTCCCTGAGACCCCGCCCCTCCCCCCCCCCCTTTACTGAGGACACGCTTAGACTTTCAGGGTTTCTGTAATGTTCCAAAGAGCAGGGAAATCATTGTGAAACGTTTGGAATAATACATAGTGCTAAAGCTAGCTAGTCCAGGCTCCAGAGTAAACTTGTTGTGTGTGAATTATGGTCATGAGGAAATGCCTTGTCCTGTTTGCCGAGATGTATTGTTCTATAGCTACTGTTTATGCCCGTATTGTTTCAAACATGAATTACGACTGTTGCTGAATATCCCATTATGTGTTGAAAGCTGTATTGTTACCATGTGGATTGTGACATCGTAGATACTAAGATCCTAGCCTACAGGATCCTCCCACACTGTAGTACAGGGGAGGCTGGTGGAGGTACAAATTGGAGGACAGGCTCATTGTAATGCATGGAATAGAATGAGGAAAACATTCTATGCATTACAATGAGCCCGTCCTCCGGTTTCTACCTCCACCAGCCTCCCCTGCTGTAGTAGCAGTAGAGCAGATCACTTTTGAGAGGATGGATTTGGAGACCACCACCTGGCACCTGCAGTTGAGGGTCAGAGTGCACTGTGTGTGGGTGTGGGGGAGTGGGGGAGTGGGGGGAGGTGAGTGGGCGAAAGCACCTGGGTTAGGGAGTGTGTGTTTTGTAAGCGTGAGAGAGGGAATGCTTCTGCTGTGTGTATAAGATCAGGCCAGATGGGGAGAATAGGGTGTTATCCAAAAGAGAGAATGTATGTGCTCTTGGTATCGTATGTGTGTGTGTGTGTGTGTGTGTGTGTGTGTGTGTGTGTGTGTGTGTGTGTGTGTGTGTGTGTCTTAGCACATGTACAATTGCAGTGGGAGTCAGAGTGGTATTTGCTATTTGAGAAAGTGTGTGGGTGAGACATGGGAAACAAGCACAGATGAACCATACATCTGTCTATGTCAGACAGAGGAAATGCATCACTCAGGACCAGGTGTGTGTGCCAGTTGACATGAAACACAATCACAGTGAGATTCAATGTGTTATAAATTCATTAATCATGACCAACTGTAGTATTCACAAGTGGGTTTCTGTGCTATCACAGTCTAATGGGAACATAATCACTTTGACTGTATTCGCTGATGAAAGCCCACAGTGGAATCCACAGGTGTTTGTTTTCATCAATATCATTTTGCTGATATCATCCATCAACATGGGCCTGGTGGACTTCATGTGGAACTTAGTTTGCCTGGGTTTTTGTACCCAGTGAGAGTGCATGGGTTCCATTGCTGAGGATCAGTGAGTGCAACGGTCTAAGTGGTCCCCCTGGTTGAGTCGAGGCAGGGCCTCTGGTTTCTCATGGCTCGCGGCCAGGCTGGGCTCTCCAGCTGTCCGGACATGAGGATTATAACAGAGGATTATTGAATCTATGACAGAAACATTTGCTCAAGAGCTCCTTTGCCTGAAGCATCATTATTGGCTCTTTCTTTATTTTGAAAATCATCATGATAAACACTCTCACCCACACAGGGTCATGAAAAATCTCTAGATTAGTCATCAATTCTTGAATGCTTGTAGAAGCAGTTGTTCGTTACTTGCTGTTGCAGTAATACATAGTAGCTGTATAGTTGCAGTAGCTGCACCTCAGGGGAGGTCGGTGGAGGTAGCAATTGGACAACAGGCTCATTGTAATGCATGGAAAGGAATTTGGAATGGTATTAATGGAACGAGGAATGATATCAAACACGTGTGATTTCTACCTCCACCAGCCTCCTTTGCTGGGGCTGCAGAACTAGGTCCACTAGCAGTCAAAGTGATAGTAGCACTAACAGGACATGATATAAACACAGACCCTTGTTTTGTCCCTAACACCTCTCACAGAGAGTCATGTGACCGTCTTCTCACATGGGGGAGGGGGTGTTGGGTAATATGGCTGCAGCCTGGGAGTCAGTCAGAACATGTCTTTGGCTTTAGCTTCTGATTAGTGTCAGAGACCAGCGATATCTGCTGTGACAGACCCCAGGAGAGTGTGTGTGTGTGTGTGTGTGTGTGTGTGTGTGTGTGTGTGTGTGTGTGTGTGTGTGTGTGTGTGTGTGTGTGTGTGTGTGTGTGTGTGTGTGTGTGTGTGTGTGTGTGGCCCATGTGCTTTGTGATGGCCGCTGACATGTTTAACGTGGGCACTGAAGAATATCCGGAGGTGAAGTTGAATGTGAGCTGTCATCAGTGTGTTTCCTGTGAAGCTCGAACGCTGTGTGAGTGTTTTAAATGCATGCACAGTAAATGTTATTATGTCCTTAAATAATTGGGTGTCTCTTTGTTTGTGTGGTTTTGAGTCATGTGGGATTTTGTTGTGGATTTCGCAACTATTGCTGCTACTGCAATATGTGTCTGGCTCACTTGCAAACAATTAAACACAACACAACCCTCTCTTGGCTCATACATCTAGCCTAACCTACCGCGTAGTTCCTCCTTTACACTGTCTGGACAGCGCCGCCCTGTATCTAGAATCAAGATGCACGCTGTTCATATTGCACACAGACAAGAGACAGTCAGCTTTTAATAAGATTCACCGGATCCATTTGTACTGCTCAATAATAGCATTATGATGCAGGTGGTATAAGTACAGGGGGGAGACATTTTTCACTCACAGTCTCAGGGAAAGGCCTGACAGATATAATTTAATCCTGAGTCCTTTTTATTGGCCTCCCATGGATCAATGCCTGGCTTCTTATCAAAGTGACCATAGGGACTCTGTTTAATAAGCAATTCTCTCCTTCCGCTGTCATCAATCTCGTCATCAATGGAACATCATGGTTATTGTTTCCCCTCCATTGACCTGTGGAGCCGTGCTGCTGAATAAGGGAGAGTATATTAGGGTGTCTGTGGACCAGGGGGAGGCTGGCGGTTGTAGAAATCGGAGGATGTGCTCACTGTCATGCATGGAATGGAATGAGGAATGCATCCATGCGTTACAATAAGCCCACGGGTTTGATACCATTCCTTATTCTGTTCCGTGCATTACAACAAGCCCGTCTTCCGATTTCTACCTCCACCAGCCTCCACTGCAGTGGACTCCGTATCAGGTGTGTCACCACAGCCAATGCTGTGACTCTCAGGGACTCCCTGTCCAGCCCCATTCTGTCCTTATCCAGTCAGGTGAAGTCAACTGAAGAGACCTCAGCCAAGTTAAAGTCCAAAGAGACCCAGAGAGGGACAGCTGTAGTAGAGAGTTCTGGTGTTGCATGTCCACCGGTCAGTCACGTCTGCCTGTACGAGCCCCGGTGCTGACCCGTCCTCAGCTGCCTCTCTCGTGGGCCTGTGGGCCGGCCACTCCCGTCCCCTCTCCCCAAACAATGGCGTATTGTTCTCCTCCCAATCCCGCCCCCTCTCTCCGCTGGGCCAGCACATCTGCATCCTCCGTCCTGAGCCCCCCACACCCGGAGGACCCCCCCCCCCCCATGGGAGGCGACGAGCCCTCATGACCTTCGTGTATCCGCGATTGACACCTCGTCATCAGGGAGCGTGCACACGTTTCCCTCTTTGTTTTCCCCAATGGGACGGGGCGGGGGGAAGTGCAGTGACATTTGGATGTGTCTTGGGGGGCTTCCACTGTGCCCAGCCAAGAGCCTTTCCTCTGACCTCTCCCTGAACTGGCCTCAGTGTTTATGGATCAGGCTTGGCCAGCAGTCCAGCCACCACGCCCACACTCACACTCACTCACTTACTGCACACACACACACACACACACACACACACACACACACACACACACACACACACACAGTCACTCACTCACATATGCATGCATACACGCACATAAGCACACACACACACACGCACGCACGCAGGAACACACGCACGGACGCACACACACACACACACACACACACACACACACACACACACACACACACACACACACACACACACACATACAAACACACACATTCATGGGCTACAATATGTCCTGTGTGTTCTGGCAAACACTGCCCACTACATCAAGACCAGAGAGAAGAGAGAGCATGTGAGAGGGGAGGGAGGAGAAAAACAGAGGGAACAAGAGGAAAGTATGATGGAAGAGGAGAGACAGGGTGAGGAGGAGGAGGGGAGAAAGAGCAAAGCCCAAATAGAGCTAGAGAGAGAGAGAGAGAGAGAGAGAGAGAGAGAGAATGACAGGGAAGTAAAAGGGGGAGATATGTTCATTTTACTCATTTCTCCCCATTATTATTCTCATTTATTCCTCAATTTGAGGTCTAGTCGTTGGCTATTTTAAACAGCAGATCAAAGTCCAATTACGACTACTATATTTCAGGAAGAGGAGCCATTAAACTGTATTTGTTTTATAATAGTCTATGATTTTCCTGCTGGAGGTCTTATCCTAGTTTTGTGAATGCTAATGCACCCTGAGCGATAGACAGGAGTCCCGGCTGTGAGGTTGAACCGTCTCTGTGTTCCCCGGGCCCTGGCATACCCAGAGGCAGATCAGCTGCACTGATAGGAGAAGAGAAACCAGGGCAACCTCCAAGCGACCCACCAATCAAATCACTCCCTCACTGCACACAGCACGGCTGCAGCCGTTGTTGGGTGACCCCATTCAACGGCCCTCCCCACGCACACAATCACAGGTGTGTGTTTGTGTACGAGTGTGTGCACTTCACTTTGTATTTATTTTTCCTGGGCAAGTTTTTATGGTAGGAAGAATGTGTTTGTTTGTGCATGCTTATCAGCAGATTTTTTTTACGAGATCATGTTTGTTTCTCTGTGCATATTGTATAGTTACTGTGTGTGTGTGTGTGTGTGTGTGTGTGTGTGTGTGTGTGTGTGTGTGTGTGTGTCTTTCTGTGTGTGTTACTGTCTGTTTGTGTGTGTCGGAGAGCATTGTGAGAATTTTCACTCAGGAAATCGCAGTGACTGCCTTCTCACACGGGCACAGGATGTTTTTTTAATTCACTCACTCCAGTAACTAAAAATGAGCTTCCTCTACGAGGCACGGAGAGCAACCAGCGATAGGAGAGCGCATATTAAAACACTCATCAGCCTCACAGCACAGAGCAGAGAAAAACACCAGGTTACGTAACACAGAGTAATCCCTCAATCTAGCAGACATTCACAAACAGCCAACTTCAATGCCTATTCAAGATCACTCATGCCTCATAAGGTTTCTAGTTTCTACACACCAATGCAGATAGGTACTACTACTAACAAGGTTTCGACCACAATCATGTCCAACTCTTGTCAGAGAGCCTTGCTAGATTTGGTCGGAAGGGATTCTTGGATCCGTGGTCAATTTTTTTGGCAAAATGTCCAAAACATTTTGAAAGTCCCCACCCTCTCCTCATGTTGAACCTTGGGTGTGGACTCAGATAGTGCTGGACTGAATGTCAAAACTGAATTCCACAGTGTTTTGTTGAAAATTCCTCTCCACTGTGGAGAGATCATGTTATTGAGGTTGAGTGTAATTTGGTGACAAAATCTGTGTGTGTGTGTGTGTGTGTGTGTCTGTGTCTGTGTGTGACTAGGCAGAAAGGAATAGAGGCCACTGTTCCTCCACACACACCCTGGCTGAGAGAGAGAGAAAAATGTTTTTTTGCATCTGTTAATTTCCCAGTGTAAACAATTCAATCGAATCCCGAGCAGAACAAATGTAATTAGCCATGGGAATTTGCTTAAATTGCCATATTTGTCCAGGCAACGGGTTAGTGTTCAGGAATCATCTTAAATCACACTGCCAAGAGAAGGAGGGAAGAGAGAAACCTCCTCGTCTATATTCACTGTCAGTTAGGAGAGAGAGAGAGAGAGAGAGAGTGAGAGAGAGAGAGAGAGAGAGAGAGAGAGAGAGAGAGAGAGGGGGGGGGGGGGGGGGAGAGAGACGGAGAGGGGACACCAGAAATACTACTAAAGGAGCAATGGGAACCAAAGCAATGGGTTAATGATGGGTTAATGGTTTAATCTGTTCACATATTTGTTAAGATTAGCAGATCATGAACAGACTTTCCAGACTGCAGTGTGTGTGTGTGTGTGTGTGTGTGTGTGTGTGTGTGTGTGTGTGTGTGTGTGTGTGTGTGTGTGTGTGTGTGAAGTGGGGGCAGGGGGCTCTTGGCAGTGCTACCCTGGGTCTTGTGATGGGGGATCAGTCACAAGGCCTGCAGACTGGTCCTGGTTCTCAGGGGGATCCAGACACAGGTGCCCCCCTCCACCCTCCTCCCTACTCCGTCCCCCCTCCATCTCACAATGCAGATGGAGCAGAGGGACAAAGTGGATAAACACCTTTTTTATTGGTGAAATAAACCTAGCATAACAAACCTTTACACTCCACACCAAGTCATACATCTCACTATAAGCACCGCTTATTGACCATGTTTCCAGGTTACTGGTTCGTAGTAACGTACACAGTATGTGTGTGCTGATGTCTGAGTTGCTAGTATCAAACATTGCTTCCTTGCCTCAGCTCACCCCGCAACACTGGTACAAACACCTGCGCCCGCATACACTCCCAAAGACTAGCTCTTGGTATGTTGTTTGATGGCTATTGGGAGGATTATGAGAACCAATCTGTCAAATGTTAGAGTATGATTGCCACCTAATGCCTCCCAAAGGCCAGAGGGAAGAACAGCCAATGGAACAAAATGGCTCCCTTTGCTCACTCATCGCCGCCAATTTGGCCTGGGTTTCCTTGGCAACGCAAACTTGCTTTTCCTCCGAGGACAGGGAGAGATAGTGCTGTTAGAGAGGCAGACTGGATGACAGTGCGATCCAACAGCAACAGCGGTGCTCTTGTTATTTCATCAAGTCTTTCTGTCTTTTTTGTCAGGCTTGGTTACAGTGAGGGAGAAACGTCTATTCAGTTTCTGACGGCTCAAGGTCTCCTCAGACGAGAGCTGTGAGAGAATTGTTCTTATTCTCTTCTCTCCGCTCGCAAGTGTCAAAAGGAGAGAACTCTGCCTGTACAACCTAGTAACGGACAGTGCATTTCGATTGGAAAATAACTTCTCCTAGGTTACTTTTGTGTGATTGTGCTCAGGCATGTGTGAGAGTGTGTGCGCGACCAAACCGGTTAATAAAAAAAAAAACATGTTGATAACTACAGTCTAGCAGCTTGACTAGACGGTTGAGAATGGGTCGCCATTTTAATTGAAATGCACATGTTGTGAACGCTCTGTTTGCATTGCTTTATTCTCTCTCGCATCAGATAAGATGTGCCCTTTACTTGGTCAGGCCTGAATGACCTTTATGGACGACTTTCAGTTCAAGTCGTCAAGTCAGCCTCCGTCCAAAAGCCTACTGCTTATCAGTTACCAGGCGAAACCTGACTTGGCTGCTTTGGCAAACGTTTGCTTGGATATGCCTCGACAACACATACACCAGGGCCAGGCTGATGGAGGCAGAAATCGGAGGACGGGCTCATTGTAATGCATGGAATGGAATAAGGAATGGTATGAAACACACATACATGCACCATACTGATACACACCTACAGAAGCCCATATTCTCACATAACTGCCTCTTTGTCTTCAAAGGTCATCATGACCAATACATTGTTGATTGTCTTGATAACACATTTTATTACGACTGGCAACGTTACAATTATGTTTATATTCTCTACCGAGAAAATGCCTCCCATTTCTCCTGCCCCGACAAAACACATACCTTAGCTGAATTGGAGGAATCTGGATGGAGGATTTCTAGAGGAATCTAAAGCAGGTCGCCTTGCATGAGTTAAGAAGTTAACCAGTCATTTGAGGCACAATGAGCACTTTCTCCAGTGCCAGATGTCTGTGTGTGCATCTGTGTGTGGGCGTCCCATTCTTCCCAGGGCAGTGGAGGTAATGTGATTGTATTTGTAATGTTCCCCTTACTTACCCCTGAGCCCCACTGTTATTGAGTGGCCTGTCTGTGACAGTAAACAAAACAAACAAATCACATTTGCCTGATGTGGTATAGATGTCTGGAATGGGATTTTTTGGGTTGCCTAAAGGGTATCTATATCAGCTGAGGGTAATTTATTTGACACTGTCTCTTACAATTACACTCCCGAGTTAACAATTGTGAAGTGTAAACAAATCTCATCCGTCTTACACTTCTATCTAGTTATTACGTTTAGGGAAACCAATGTGCGGAAAATTAAGGAAATGCACCCAGGGTTGGCTCTGAATTACACCTGAACTTATGCTCATCTCCTCTCTCTCTCTCTCTCTCTCTCTCTCTCTCTCTCCCCCCCCCCATCTCTCCTTCTCTGCAGGTGGTGTGGGGATTGCGGCCACCCAACTGTGTCAGACGGTGAAGGACGTGACTGTGTTCGGCACGGCGTCGGCCAGTAAGCATGAGACCATCAGCCAGGGCGGAGTCACACACCCCATTGACTACCGCACACGAGACTACGTGGAGGAGGTCCGCAAGATCAGCCCCAAAGGTGAGGGTTCAGACCCACTGTCCTGAGATCAGTCATAAATAGATGGGGTCTGACACCACTGTCCCTGAGAGCAGGACTGAGCTATTCACCCATTGGCCAAGAAGAATGCAGTCTTGAGTGCTATATTTTCGGAGCTGTATTTGACATGCATTTGTACTAGATAACAAAGTTGATCAATATTTGAATTCACTCAATTCTATTTTGCTGGGTGCAGCT
>NC_139663.1:9589802-9647302 GCF_951799395.1 Argentina silus
TCCCCATTGAAATACATATCAACTTGGCTCCCTTCTTCCTGTCCCGCTGATGCATGCCTTTCTATAGCTTATATTATATTCAAAGAGAGAAAGGCTGGACAATTTATGTTTGTGGTGCCTGGCATTGTTTTCTTAAAATGGACGCAGGAGAGTTATAGTGTGTATTGTGAGAGAGACAAATCAACTGCCCTGGATACATTTTTGTCCTGGCAGATGGATTCAGTCTCTCCTCCTCCCCCTCTTTCTATCCACCTTCCATTCTCTCATGTCTCTCTCTCTTTCTCTCTCTGACAATGTTTCCCTCGTTCTCCCTCTCTCCAGGTGGGCGATGCCATGCGGAGGATGCAGGAGAGAAACAACATTGGCAAAGTGATCCTCATCACAGAGCCCATGAAGGAGGAGGAGAAGAAGGAGGAGCCCAAGAAAGAGGAGAAGAAGGAGGAGAAGAAGAAGGAGGACAAGAAGAAGGATGACAAGAAGAAAGAGGACGCCAAGAAGGAGGAGAAGAAAGAGGAGAAGAAAAAAGAGGAGCCCAAGAAGGAGGAGCCCAAGAAAGAGGAGGAGAAGAAGGAGGAGCCCAAGAAAGAGGAGAAGTGAGAGTGAGGGATGGATGGATAGTCAGGCAGACCATCAAGGTGCTCATGTCCTGGGAGCAGGGGTGTGGTTTGAGAGTTTGGGGGGTTGGGAGGGGAGGGTGGGTGGGTGGGGGAGGGGGGGTCGGGTGGGGGTGGGGTGGGTTGGAGTTGTTGGGAAGGGGGTGGTAGAGGTGGTGTGGTAGGGATGGTGGGGGTGTCAGGGGAGCCGCTGGTGAATTAAGGGGAGGGGGTTTGGTTTTACAGTCTCATTTCACAGCAGTCAATATGTCATCTCTACCACCTCTCAACCCCTTCTCCAGCCCACTCTGGCAGCGATTACTCAGGCCTGGCCCCATCCCCTCCCCTCCCCTCCTCCCCTCCCCCTCTCATCCCTCACTCAGGCATGGGTCACTTTATTTCAATCACTCACACCCCCTCATCCCTAGTGCACCTTAACCATGGCTGTGCTTTTAAAACAGCTCCCTGCCTCACAAGAATGGGAAAATAACCACTACGCCCGCCTTTGACTCATAGCAAATAGTCCAAAGGTGTGCTTATTGAGATCCCAGAGACAGAGAGCCACAGAGGACTGTGGGTAATGTTCAGGCCTGGGGTGGATTGCTGTTGCCGTGACAACGATAATCCCACTCCCACTCTAACTAGTACAGTACCCCTATGCCCCTCTCCATCTCCACTCCCACTGTGCTTGATTGCTCTGCGCTGACTTCCACCTCCCCTTCCCCTCTTGCTCTACTGAGCCCCCCCCCACCCCCCACCCCCCTCCCCCCTCCCCTCTCCTCACCCCAAAGGTCCAGGCCCACAGACAGACAGACGGACAGACAGACGGACGGACGGACGGACAGACGGACGCACGGACGGACGGACGGACGGACGGACAGACAGACAGACAGACACACAGACAGACAGACAGACAGACAGACAGACAGAACCACACCCGCCCACAAGCCCATGAGGTCCAGTGCTTTGTTATGTCACTGTGGATGAGTCAGCGTTGTCCCTGATTGGTTGTCAGCTCCATGGTCATGTTTGCATGGTTGTGTGATGCGTGACTTGCTCGGCCAGTGGAGTCGCATGCAGGTAACTGCATTCCCCGCTAATGACTACGGCCTCCTGTACTCTGTCTTGATTTAAGTATTCGTATTGAGCGCATCACCTTAAAGCTGAGACCACACTACATTTCCCATAATCAATTAGAGGCGATGCACTAGAGACGGGCCAATAGTGTGGCAGTTTTCCTCTGAGGATGGAACTACCAGCGTTGTGGCGAATTAATGAGCCAGTTTGTCCAGTATTGAATGAGGAGGGTGAATCATTGCTTAGCTTGATGCTATAGTTACAGATTTTCCTAACGAAGCAACTGTTGGCAAGCAGTGCACTGTGCCAATTAGGAGAGAATTAGTTTTTGTTCAAACAAGGCACACATAGACACATACACACAGATCCACACAGAGAATGTGGAGGCCTTTCCTCCTGTTCCTCAGGATCAGGCACTACTCCTCCCTGATCCTCCTCTGGCATTCCATGGCATTCCACTCCTTTCATAGTGACCGGTCGCCTGTCGTTCGCCGTGACCTGGAAGAGGGGAATAAAATAAAAAAATAAAACATTCCTGCTGGCGTACATACCCAGCCTCCCCTTCCTCTCTCCATCTCGCTCTGCTCTACCCACTCTGCCGTCTCTCTCTCTCTCCCTCCCTCCCTCCCTCCTCTCTCCATTTCCCTCTCTCTTTTCCTCTCTTTCTCTGTCTCTGTGGTCGGCATAGCAACAGGCGTCAGGCTAGTCAGAGATGGCACTGTGGTCTGTCTCTCTCTCTCTCTCTCTGTCTCTCTCTCTCTCTCTCTCTCTCTCTTTCTGTCCCTCCCAGCCTCTGTCTCTCTCTGACCAGTATTATAGAGCTGTAAAGTGTCTCATGAAATCCAGGCTTCAGCTTTTAAAGCTGTACAATACCAAGCAGTTAAATGGTGGTAACATTCTAGTATTGAACTCCAGAATCAATGTAATATCTGGACATTTAAATCCCATCTTGACCATGTGTCCTCTTGGGGACATTTGTCTGTTTTTTCCTTGGAGTAGCAAGGCCCCTATCAATAGTTGGCCTCTCCCTAAATGGGTGCACTGATGCCCCTAGTGGCCATAATGTGTTACAACAACGCTGGTTTTCAAATTAGTGGGGACCTCTGTGTATGGATGCAGGGGTCTGTTTTCAACATCTTCTAAATTATATTGAATGACTCTAACATCTCTTCTCAAGTCAGAGATCAATACTAAAATAGGGGCTAGGACGAAAATGCTTTAGACATAGACATTATCTAGGGCTGACTTGAACAACCACTGCTCATAGTCCCCTTTAGGTTTAGATTTAGATTTGAGAATTCAAGCACTTCACACACTTGTTCATGGTAGGGCTAATCTATCTGTCTGTCTGTCTGTGGGTTGGACCTTTGTGTGGAGACTCAGATGGTGACTAGTGACTTTGTTAAGAAGTTGTTGTGTTAGCATGAGTGGACTCCCCCGTGTGTTGTGTGGTGTGTCATTGTGTGTGAAGATGTGTATGTGTCCTCAGGTCGTTTGTCAGGTTAAAAAAAAGCAACCTTCCACTCTCTCCCGCTCCCCATTAAAACCTCCCTCACACTCCTATTCTGTTCACTCTCTTTTTCTCTCTCTCCCCCTCTCTGATAAGAGGCCTATGTCACGAGGACAGTTGGTATTGGTATTTTGCACTCTGATCTTAATGCACTTACAAGCATGGCAGTCCCACTCCGGTCCTACAAGCTTAGAATCCGCTCCGGGTATTCTCATTGTTGCCACTCAAGAGACCACACTGTATCTGCTCAAACTCACTAGAGGTACAGGTGGCACACACAGAAACACAGATCCCCTCCTGTATCCTCTGCCAGCCTCTGCCAAGGCCAACTCCTTCTGGGTAGCAGCTAAAGTCAAACCATTCATCCACCCACTGCTGTGAAAATGAAAGCCCGGGCGGCCCAGAGCGAGCTGGGCAGGAGTGTCGCTGCCATGCTGGTGTGGGGAGTGACTGTGACATGTCAGGCTCTGGCTAGTGTTCTGTTCTGATCTGCTGGGCTCCCTTTGTGAACCTGTGGATTCTGTTCCGAGTGCCATGTGAGAAACAAATGCTTCAGTAAAGGATGTTTTACTTAATATGTTATCTTATTTTTTATTTTACCCTTGTTTTTTGTTTTTGTTTTCCAAGGGTTTAAAGTTCAAAGTTCATACTCTTAGGTGGGGACCTGCTTAACTACATTCCTTTTAAATGTGACAAGCCTTTCTGTTGGTCCTGACCATTTGTGCCAAACTGTATGTATTCCTCTGTCAATGCCTTGACGACAACAGTGCATTCAATGAAAAGAGAAAAAAAACGAAAGAAAAATCTGTTTCTGGATACTTTTCCTATGACCTTGTAGAAAAACAAAAACACAAAAAAGTTGTTACTGTGTGTATTATTTCCATCCAAAATGCTTACTGGTGCTGATAGAATTTTGCTACAATTTATGAAAGGCTATAGTCATTCCTGATTGGTTGGGGTCTTGCTATCCAGTGCTCACTGTGCCTAGATCTTAGTACACACCAGATTACCTCGTCAAGAGGCACCTCCCTCCATATCCAAACTTCTCACTGTGCTGATTGCGGGTCAGTGAAATGTGTTTACAGGCCTCAGGCGTATGTTTACAACTATATTGTCACTATATACTCTATTGCAGTGACAAGTGCATCAAAGGTTTGGCACACACAAAAAAGCCCAAATATAAAGGCACATAGATCAATCAAATTATATATGACCTCCATGGTTCTCCACAGTCTTTCTTTGTGAGGACTGCTCAAAAATTCCTGCTGCTTTAAACTAGATTTCAAATGATTTGTGTGAGTGAGTGTGGGAGCAGATGTTTTCACACAGCTGTGTAGGGATGTCATTGCCATGGCACAGCTGCACAGAAACCCAGCTTCATGGCTGATCTCAGCTCAGGCCTGGCGTGTCCCAGATGCAACATTTCCCCTCTAAAGCTGATCTCAGTTCCTTTGAGACATTCCACTTTTCCTACGTTGCACCTCAAGAGCTTCTTGGCTGCCGCAGTGGTTGTAGTCAATTATCAGTTTTCCAAAATCCCCACCCTCCCCCATTGCCATACACACTCTAATAGAGCACAAACATTACTTTGACATCTGGAATGAAATTGCATGCATTCAATGGCATGTGGTTAATAGATTATATGTCATTTGATTTCATGTTTTTCTCGCTCATTTTATTGAACCAAAACGTCTTCTAGATGAACTCACAGGGTCACAGGGGTGGGTGTAACACATGGCCAGCGCTGGTGTGTAACTGTGTGTAGGAGAGGTTAGTAGTATGAATCTGTTGGCTGAGCCAAACCCCACCCCTGCTGCCTGATTACTTTTCCAGCTTGGTGAATCTACATTGTACTGTATGTCAGCTTGAAATGCTATTCCAGCCAGACAGATATTCTTATGCAAGAAAAACCAGAGATGTTCCTTTAAGGAAACCAAGTAATTTTATGCATTGGAAAACATCCCAGCTGCCATCCGTATAGAGCTAAATTAAGTGCTGTGTTAAAAACCTAACAAATGCCAGGTGATTGACATTCTTTGCATTCTTTACTGTTAAGGTTTTCAGTCAAGGATTTGAAACTGATTCAGTCAACAGCTTGCACCCCAGGGCTGCATCAGTGTTCTATTGTAATGTGCACAGTATTCTAATAGCTGAAAAGCCCTGCAGGCGACCACCATTCAGTTTGAACTGTTATGTTAGATGGTTTCCCACAGGTCAGTCCAAACAGCAGTTTTCCATTGATCAGAAATGACTAACTTTGCATTCATCCATGTATCAATTAATTCAATTTTGATTTGCTGCACTCGCTCTCTATCCTTTCCACCCTCATATTAATATCAGTGTTTGATGTATGTTATTACTATTTTAACAGAGGCATCCGAAGACTGTCTGAGGATCATTGCCACATCCAGAGCCACTCATCCACTCTAAAACACACACACACACACACACACACACACACACACACAAACACACACACACACTCCCCCCACCACTCCCCCACACCCCCCCCCCCCCCTCACACACACATACACACACACACTTCCCTAAAAGAAAACAACCACTTCTGGCTGCGACTGGCTCTTTCTCAGCAATCACTTTAAGCTGTTGCAATGCGGCAGCAGAAATGCTGAGATAGTGCTTGGTGCATTTGGCTGGGCTTGTTATGTACAGTACACTAGGATCCATGTGTAGGTGACCAGGAAAGAGGCATGTGTGTACACTGTAGTTAACTATTTCTTCCACAGTAGAGTTCAGTAGTCACGCACTGGATTAGTGCAGGGGGGTGTGTGGGGGGGGTCCCCTTCTGCTCTTATCAAGGTGCCAACAGCAGCCAAATCACTGCCCCTGTGCCAACCGTCCCCCGTCCTCTCCAATTGCCACTGTCGGGTCAGTCTCACAAGACCAGTAACCATTAACCAATATCTGGGAACGCCTCAGAAAAAAACAGGTTCACTCTCATTACCCGTCCAGGTTGTCACCTGCTAGTGACAGTTCAGTCTCCAACAGGTGATTTTCTGCGAGGCATCCTACAGGTTGATTTGAATGCTAGTTTCTCCTTCTGTTCTCTACTCTCTCTTAGTGTTGTTTTCCAATTGCAAACACTCTTATTGTCTCCACTTTGTTTTTTAAACCCTTTGAATTGATGCTGCTTCTGTGCTTGACTCTGGGTTTACTGCGTGGTGCCATGTTGTCCACATGGGCCCTAGAGCTTGTAACGCTTCAGTGTGTAATGTTACCATATGCCTTACATGTTTTCCAGGACTAATAAAAAAGCATAACAAAAAAACGTCAGACCTGGAGCGGTGTCTTTATTTCAATATCGTTTGGATGTTTCCATGAGTTGATTTGGACAACAAAATGCCAAACTGTAATGTTTTTATTAACTGTATATAATGTATATAATGAATGTTAGGGAAAACCACACGCTTCTAAAAGGAATTTGAGCTTACAGCTGAAGGAGAAACGGTTTGTAGCATGATTACATTCAGCAAGATAAGGATAAAAGACAAGACATAAAAATCAACAATAGCTGCCAGGACAAATAATGGACCATGGTATGCAAATGTGTATGAGTCATAAACCACAATTAAACTAACAACAATAAAAACCTCTCTCATTGGCTTATGTAGAGATACACAAAGTCTGCAAAATGTGTGCAAAAAACATTGCAATATATACAGATTCAATTGTTTTAAAACCGGATTGATATATACACCCTTAAAAAGAAAGATAAAACGATCCTGGTCAGGTCTTGTTTGTGTCTTGGGATTTGTCTGGTGCCTCCTCAATCCCATGGGCCGTCAGTGCTTCAGACAGTCGACTCAGATAGGAGGAGTCTGGGTAACCATTCCTGGATAGACCAAAAAGAACACTGGTAAAGTACATAAAAGGGCCAATAGAGGCATAGAACTCTGACTCATCGTGACTCTACTCACCCAGACTTGCCCCCCTGAAGGCTTGTCTTGTGGGGGATGCAGTCCCAGATGACTCTGGCCTCATCCTCTTTGCCTATCACAGTGAAGGTGAGCCCCAGTCTGAAGGCCTTCTCCAGCCTCAACAGCAGCCTCTTGGTCCGCTCACAGTGGGGCAGGTAGGCCTCAAACAATCCCCCCTGAAAGGTGGCCCCAGGGGAGGGGTGGTTAGCCTATCACAGCAGGGAGCAAAGATAACAGATCATTTGTGGCACATTTGAATTGCAGTTTCCAACATGCAGTGAGAAGTGAACAATTATAAAAACAGATACACACTGTTACGCAATTAATTGATTTGTTTAATATTTTTAAGGAGATCTACTAGGATGTCAATTGACAGTTAAACAGATGATACATTCTGGGGACAATGACTTGCAGGATGTCAATATCCCAACAGAGAACCAGTAAAGATGCTATGGCCTTACCCCCTGAATGCCATCAGGAATGCAGTAGGTGATCTTCACAGTGGAGTCCCTGCCGTGGCCTTGCAGGGTGAAGGCCATCTCTGAGTAGGTCATGTTTCCATGGATGCCCTGTGGCACTGCCTCAGCTTTGGGGCAAACCCTGCAGTGGACGTGGACTTTGAGCAGGCACTGTGGGCACAGACTCACCCCACACCCTGTCCTCTTCACTGAAGCTCGACTCTCTCCACACACACAGATCGTCCCCTGTGCCCTGGACAGACTGGACATCCCTGGGCCGTGGCGTGTTAGAGCTCCCCCTGACTCCTCCTGCCTCTCTGGTCCAGTGGACTGTCTGTTGTCCCTCTGGGTAACTTTGGATTTGAGGTTGCTATCTTTTGGGGTCGTGACCATGTCTTGACTGGCATATGCTGATGTTGATAGAGACATTAACCCAGTATCATTCACTGGTCCTGTCCCCCCTCTATTCCCTTTTGCTGAATGGTTGAGGAATTTGTCAGTCTTGCTGCCATCTATCTCCATGGTCCCTCCCCTCTCCACCTTCTCATTGATGACAGGCTCTTTCCTGGCTGATGATTGGCTGCCCACTCCAGTTTTGCCTTCTGACTCCCTGTTCCTCTGCGTCTTAGTGGAGTCACTCCTTTGGACGTTTTTCTCCTCCCTGCTCTGACCAGTCCCCTCCTCTTCCCCTCTCTGGGTCTCAGGCCTATGCTGAGGACTATTATTCTGAAACAGTGTGGGGTTTTGAATCCCATTAACCTGGGGAGGGATGGACTGATTCAAAGTGGAGGTAGAGGGGACAGAGAAATCCTCCTGTCCCTCCCTCTGCCCTGCCTCTCCAGAGAACACCTCCCTCAGTGCTGCACCCACTTGGATGCACAACTGCTTGGGGCCAATAAGAAAGACGCTCTCTCTCAATGTTTGTATGGAAACTTTTTTAAAGCGGCATCGCACCTCTGCACAGCACACCACTAATGTTTCATCTGTTGAGTCGGCCACGCCCAACTCAGCCAAGCGCAACTCCTGCACGCAAAAGTCTGTGGCAACCATGGTAACCAGCTTCTGTAGCTCCAGCTGACAGGCCCTCACCCCGGATGACTCTGCCCCTCTCAAGGTAACAGTACATTCTCGGCTCCCTTCTGATTGGCTATCCTTCATCTGCAGGTCAGAAGTCATGTCCTGGAGACGGGTGGCATAGGCTTCCTTCATGTAGTTCCACATCACCGTGGGAACCGCCACCTCTGCACTAAAGATGTCCTGTCTGTCCTTCCCTGTTCGGTTACTAAAGCTACTGGACCTGGCCCTGACTCTGGTGGTGGCCTTCCCTGTCTCTTCTCCAGCCTCACTCTGCCCTGTATCCTGGGTCTTGGGTCTGGCCCGTCCTGAGAAACTACTGGCCCGCTTTAGGGTGGTCCCAGACCCAGAGGGTGGGATTTTGGTGCCCCCTGACAAGGGGTTCTGAGTTGTAGTGAAGGAGCATGTCTCATCCCGTTGCCCACTACTCATTGGTATTGAGCTCAGGGAGGGTCTATTCTCCAAAGTAGTGGCAGAGACCAGTGGGTCTCCTCTCTTGAACAGGATGTCCTCCCCAGTGTTTTGGGTTTTGACTCCTCCAATACCTAACCCTACTCTCTCTGAGCCAAACAGAGGCTCATGGCCCAACATGGGTCCAAGGCCTGATCGAATACTTGGAGATGGGACCCCTGCTGTCACTGTGTCCCCAGGCCTGGTAGCTAGCCCACCCACCCCAGTGTCCTTAAACCTGGCTGCTAGTTTATACCCTCTGGCCCTCTCTGCCTTCCTCTCAGCCTCATATGTCTTCAGCATCTTATCTATCCTGGGGTCCAGTGCTCCTGCTGTGGAGGATAGAGTTGGCGTAAGCCTCTCCTCCTGCGTTGGCCTTGAAAAATTAGACGGGTATGAAGGAAATCTCAACAAGCTGGCAACATCGTCACCCCCCTCCTCTCGCTCACCCTGGTCCAGAAGGAGAAACTGCTTGGCATCCGACACGTCACTGCTGCTGCCTACTATGTAGACATTTCTGTCATCCTCACTGAGTAGCAGCTTGGGCAGCCTGACCTGCAGGTTCTCCATGGCCCTCTGTAGTCCCCCCCTGGGGCAGAGAAGACTCTTGGGCAGCTGAGCTCGGCGAAGCCTGGTCTCGTTCTCCTGGTAGAGCCGGCTCAGGTCCCCACGGGCCCCCCTTAGACGCTCCAGCTTCCGCCCCATCTCCCCCATTGCAGCCCCACTCTGCAGGAACAGGGTGGTCACCCCCTGGGACGTCACATCCACCACCTCCACTCCATGCTGTCTAAGGATGTGCTGATACTCCTCTCCACAATGCCTCTGCAGGTAGAGGAACATGTCAGCATCCATTATCAGGGACAAGTCCTCCTCCACCATGGTGGGGTCCTCAGGGAGCCGCAGACCCACAGCGCCACCCTCTTCCTCCCCTGAGACCTCCCAACTGTGACCTCTGGATGCTAAGTCTGTGTATGGGCCAAAGCCCAGATCCCCTGAGATGAGTCCAAATGCCTGCTCTGTACGCTCTCTCTGTTCAACATCTCTCCTGCGATGGACTGTTGACCCCCTGCATGTAGAGACTCTCTCTGCACCATTTGAGCCAGCGGAGGGTGTGTCTGGGGAGCCTGAAGACCTCGGGAGCCCAAGTAGCTGGGCCACTGCAGCCTGGACCTCGGAGTAAAGGCCCCTCAGGGTGCAGAGCTCCTCTGGTGGGTTATAGTTGATCTGGACATCAGGGTGGCTCCTGTGCAGGCTTGTCACTGCAATCTTACCTTGAGGTAGCTGGCTGTAGTCTACAGTAACAGACATGCTCAAGATGACCTACAGATGAGAGAAAGGGGGGAGGGGGGGACAGACAGACAGACAGACAGACAGACAGAGAGTGAGACAGAGAGAGTATATTTGTCAGGTATTAAATGAAGTAAACATATATTTTTTTATCTGTAGAATTGTTCTCAATGTTGGGTCAGTATACCTTATTTGGGTCCAGATCTTTGTGGTGCTCACTTAGGGTTAGTTCATACTTCTTCCTGTTCACTTCCAAAATGTGTCGTCCATTTTGAAGCACACTCTGGGCCACTGTGTGAGGTCACCAGAATAAAATCAATCTCAGTCTGTGAAACCTCCTGACTAAGCGCTCCTACCCCCTGGCCTCTCCATTGAAATGTATGCCAACACTCCAGCTCAGGGTAAATCAATGTTGACAGGCGATAAAGCATAATACCTTACATTTCATACTCTGCAAACGCATGCAAAATAAAGTCCAGGGTTGGCTGTGGTCAAACAGCCAGGCAATCTAGTGAATGCCCTTTCGTTAAAGTAAAATAGTCTATTCATCACCATCACCAAGTGTCTTGATCTCTTCTCTAATCTACATACCTCTTGGATCAATACATCATTCTCATCCATCCCGCCCCTGCATGGTACACCAACTATCCCTACCCCCATACACACTTTTCATGCACAGACACACACACACATCCGACCCCTGCTGACCATTGCTGTCCTCAAAGGTGATGAGGGCAGAGCCGGGCGTTGCCTTGACGATGGTGACAGATGCTATTTCCCCTCCCCCATTCTTGGTCCTCAGGAAGTGGATGAAAAGTTTGTCTGTCAGTCGGTCATCCTCAATATCTGTAGGCAGCCCACTCACCCTCACCGTCTGGCCTTGTTCCGCCATCTGGTGGGCACAACTGGAGTACAGAAGAAATTCAAAATACATATTTGTTTGATATTTGTTGTTTAAAGACAATAACATGCATTTGTTCTGCAATAACGGAAGGTCGCCAAGCCTCTGCTCTTTTCAATTATATCTGATCATAAATTCTAATGCCATGTCTTGATAATAGGTCTAGAGAACCAATACATTTTCAGGAAGGGTTGATCATATTTGATACACCCTCTGCTGGACGTTGCCAGGACACCTCATACACAAACGTCAACTGCCGAGGTCTATCGTTTAATGGAAGTGTATGTTGATGCCCTGTTCTCGTGACAAAATCTTAATAATAAACACGATCGTCTGGAAAATTGCACACGTATGGCTCATGCAGCCAACTGTTTGTGGGGTCCATGTCCACAATAAAATAATGTCAATCAGTGTGCTTTGACTTTCAATTGTAATAAATAAGAATTCTGAAATATATTGGAGCACTGCACACAGATCTTTCCCTGCAATATTAGAAACAGATTATGTTATGTGATAAAAATAAATAATTGGACTGACTGCGTATAGAGAGAGAATGAAACTTCAAGGAAGTGCGAAATCCAGTAGATCAAATCTGTTTCTAAAATCTGTGTATCTATGAATCTAAGGCACGAGCTTCTTACGTCGATATCGATATGCATCTTATTAGCGCCTTATGAGAAAGTTTTGGCATTACCTTAGAGGCCTCTCATATCGCTCGTCTCGCACCAAAGACGTGGACGTACTTGCAAGATCTTGAAAACATGGATGAAAAGTGAAACTAATGGGTTGACTTCAGTGTAATCCTTGATTTCAAACGCCAGATGGCGAACTAAATTCGCACTAACTACGAGCATACTGCGTGATACATTTTAGTTCAGTTTATAATGTCATATGTACTACAATGAAATTCTTATTCGCAGGCTCTCCTCTTCGAAAACACAGTAGGACACACTAGCACAGGTGTGTGTGTGTGTGTGTGTGTGTGTGTGTGTGTGTGTGTGTGTGTGTGTGTGTGTGTGTGTGTGTGTGTGTGTGTGTGTGTGTGTGTGTGTGTGTGTGTGTGTGTGTGTGCGCGCGCGCGCGTATGAGTGCTTTGAGTGATTTGCACTTAAATTGGCAATGTACCATTCTACAGTGTCCCCTTAATGAAAGAGAAAATAATGTGAAATATATAATTTATTCTAATCAATTTCTATCATAATAGAGGTTGAACGAACTAACTCTCAATGGTGCCAACCGCAGATGATGATTAGAGCACCTATTTTATATTAAATCGAACTGTTGATGAACTTCAGCAACCAAAATGCTCAGCGATAGTTACACTAACCAATGAATCACAGCAGTATACAGCACCAAAAGCATTATCTAGCCAATCAGGGGGATGGTTGTTAGAAATTGCGCGCATGCGCTGTACAAAGACAAATTCATGTGTTTCTACGTCGTCTCCGGTGGAGGTCACAGACAGATTTGACAAAACCGTAGGTGAGTGGAATTATTACTTGTTCTAACCATATATATTTCCAGTATAGCGTATTCATAAGCTTTGCTAAGAGCTAACATTGAGGTTGAAATATTGAGTGACTAGCTATGTGTGAATCAGTAAAACGAGATGGTTCGAAAGCGTTGAGTAGCATGGGCACAAGCGACCAATTTAGCAAGTTCATCTAGCTGCGTTGAACCAGAACAGATTGTCATGATAGCGTTACACATGTGTATACAAAAATTGTTTTTTTTCTCTTGGCGTGACAAGCTGGTGGGATGATGAGTTTTCTACGTTTGATTTCAGATAGATGTTAGTGCATCGTGTTGGATAAAATATAACATGCTTGCTTGAAGCTAGCTAGCTTGTTAGCTAATGTGCAGCCTTGACTTTCCATCATCGCTCTGCCAGACCAAGGCCAATGGCAATGCAGTCATGTCAGGAAGGGCAAAAACTAAATAGCTACCACACCACAAGCAGAAGATTTGTCTGCCATATTACATAATTCCTTTTAGCAATTACTGTGACATTCATGTTTTTTTTGGGCATGACATCATTGACAGATTTTGATGGCTGTATTAAGATAACTGTGGCTGTAAATTGTAAACTAACCTGTTATTGTATTCAGAGTTGCTGCATTATTGCTGTCATGGCCAAACTGTTTGAGTCCATCGGGAAGCTGGGGCTGGCCCTGGCCGTTGGTGGTGGCGTTGTGAACTCCGCCCTCTTCAACGGTGAGCGGCAGAATTAACCTCTAAGGTGTCATCTGATCATCAGTTGCTCACTATAAGGATATGTCCATAACTGTTTGTAGCAAAACACTCATTGGCAAAATCTTAGATATGATCCATTATATAGATTTCTATCAGGGAGTGATTTTGTACTGTGAGTCTGAATGGTGCTAACTATTCCGTTTGTCTCAGTTGACGCAGGACATCGGGCAGTGATATTCGACCGGTTCCGGGGGGTTCAAGACATAGTGGTAGGCGAGGGCACCCACTTCCTTATTCCCTGGGTGCAGAAGCCAATCATCTTTGATTGTCGTTCCCGTCCACGTAACGTGCCTGTCATCACAGGCAGCAAAGGTAAATGGGGAGCAGAAGCAGACATGACATACTGCCTCAGTACTCGAGCTAGCTGTGCTCTAAAGCCCATTGACTGTGTTTTGCATTGGCTAATGGAAGGAATCTGTTGAAAGGAGATGTGTGATTTTGGCATTGCCATGTCAAGTATCCATTAGATTCACAACTCTCCTTTCAACAGACTACTTTAGGACATGTAGAAGAACCCTCTTACATCTTTTGTGTCCATTTCTTGATTCTTGATTTTTTAGCTTTGTGTCTTTTAATTTCAAAGTCCATTCATGAATGTTGTCCTTTTTCCTGTTTCTTCCTGTGTAATGTCTTAATTATGTGTGTAATACTCATTCAATAATCCCTCTCTTTCCCCCTGAAACTCCTTCCCCACAGATCTGCAGAATGTAAACATCACACTGCGTATCCTTTTCCGGCCGGTGACTGACCAGCTCCCACGCATCTTCACCAGCATTGGGGAGGACTATGACGAGAGGGTGCTCCCATCCATTACCACAGAGGTCCTCAAGTCCGTGGTGGTAAGTATTAGTGTTCGGGGTTTGTGCTCTTATTTCTTTGTTATATATGTTAATGATGTGTGTGTTCTGTTCCTTCCCAGGCCCGTTTCGATGCTGGTGAGCTCATCACCCAGAGAGAGCTGGTGTCTCGGCAAGTCAGTGATGACCTGACAGAAAGGGCCAACACCTTCGGCCTCATCCTGGACGATGTCTCACTGGTATGTCCTTGCTGTTTACCCTACAGTGGTCTTGGTATGTTTGGTGTGTACTTGTCTTCTGTGTTTGTGACGGAAGACCACATCTTGTCCTCTCACAGACACACTTGACGTTCGGGAAGGAGTTCACAGAGGCTGTTGAGATGAAGCAGGTTGCCCAGCAGGAAGCAGAGAGGGCCAGGTTTGTCGTGGAGAAGGTACGAGTATTTGTTTATTTGTTTTGTGTGTGTCTTGCGTTGCACGTCTTAATAAAGAATGAATGGAAGTCAACAGGTATTCCCCCTCTCTTCCCCAGGCAGAGCAACAGAAGCAGGCAGCCATCATTTCAGCAGAGGGTGACTCCCAGGCCGCCTTGCTCATCGCTAACTCCCTACAAGAGGCTGGTGATGGTCTGGTAGAGCTGCGTAAGCTGGAGGCTGCTGAGGACATCGCCTTCCAGCTGTCTCGTTCTCGCAACATCACCTACCTGCCCTCAGGCCAGGGCACGCTACTTCAGCTGCCCCAGTGAAACCCACAGACACGCTAACCACCCTCTCCCTGTGACCAGCTACCACCTGGGCCTTGGACGGGGTGGGTAGAGGAGAAGGCAGCGGGGGAGGGGGGGGGGGGGCGCGCTCCACCTTCACACACTCTCTCCTCCCACTCCCCCCACTACTAACTATGGACTGGTCACAAGCGATGTTATGGCGGCTTGGGAGACTGAGTGAGGAGAGGTCTATGATGAGGGTCTGAAGTCTGGGGAGTGTGTGAAGAAGCAGAAGGAGTTGATTTATTGTAAACTATATCGTACTTTCTGTCAAATTTACCACATTTGAGATGCAGTCAATTTCTCCTTCGATTTGTTTTTGATATGTCTTGGCAAATTCAGAACAGTGCATGTGATTGTGAGGGGGTCTGTGATGTGGAGAGGAACATTTATAATGATGTTGAATTAGTGAATGGGAGTTTCCATCATGAAAAGCTGGGACATTTTATTACTAATGTAACCACACCAATCACAATAAAAGGGCAATTATTATTATTTGGTGACAAACTATTTAATCAACTGAATCTACATTAATTGAGCCAATTGATTAGCCAAGAAAAAACCTTTGCTTGAATACACCAGATATTGTGTCACACTGAAGTAGTTTGGGATTGACAACATCTTTGTATTTCTAACATTATTTCATATGTATACAAACTTGAAATGATCCGAGCTGCCTGTTTTTTGTGTAGCAGTAGCATTTGAAATATACTGGCCTAAGTAAAATCCTGCCAATTTGGTCATACCAGTGCTGTATTTCCTGTGCTAGGATTTGAGGGTTGGATCCTCTCCAAAATCACTTTTGCTTTTCTAGCAAGCCCAAATCCCTCCTCAGTGACATACCGTATGTCCCCCTTTCTGGTGGAATGAAACGTGCCTGTCAGAAATGGTAGAGGGTGGTAATCATACCTCATTCTTTAGAGATTGTGACTGTGTCTATGATGTTGTTGGGAGGATATGCAAGCCCCCCCCCCCCATTCCACCAAAATGTCTCAACAATAAAATTGTCTTATTTCTACAGCATCGTGATGACTTTTTTGTGTGTACTGTATCTTAAGCTCTGTGACCTATGAATGCTTTGATAAAGGTCACAGACCTCTTGCAGAGTATGTCGATCAGATCTGAATAGCTTTGTACATGCCTGTTTTTTCTTGTAAAGCCACAAGAGGGCCCTATGGTAGATTCATAAAGAAATTGAAAATTCATAAGAATTCATAGAAATTAGAAAAGAAGCTTCATACTTAAGAAAACACATCAGAGCAGATAGGTGATGTTTAGTCTGTATGTCATAGTATGTAATCTGTTGTTTTTTTGTCTTTCAAAAAACAGGTTGTAAATTAGGGTATGATTCACAACTGTCTCAGAGTAGGAGTGCTGACCTAGAATCAGGTACCACCTGTCCATATAATCTTATTCATTATGATCTCCAATGCTAAACTGATCCTAAAGCAGCACTCCTACTCTCACACACTTTGTGAATACCAGCCCAGAAGTTTTGGTAAAGTATAAATAGCCTCCTACTGTACATGATATGTAATATCACCTGTAATAACATGTTTTACTTGCATCATACTTGCACTTAAAAAATCTGAATGTAGTCATATTTAGCAATGATATTTGCAGAATTTAGCTTTATAAACAGTGCGCTATTTTCTGTATCGTATACAGGATGTAAGCCTCAGTTTCCTGTTTGTTTTACACACACTCACTCACACAAACAGTTGTGGGCACTACACTTTGAAAGAGAAATAAATGAACAAACTCATGATCCTGTTGCACTCATATAATAATACTGAAAAAATACAGGTTGAGAGAGATTTCTACTGTAAAGAGTGTATTATGTTTCTTACACAGTTGGATTCAATCTTCATATCATTTTAGTAAAGCATACCATTTCCATATCAGCTGTGTGTGTGTGTGTGTGTGTATGTGTGTGTGTGTATGTGTGTGTGTGAGAGAGAGAGAAAGAGAAAGCAAGCAAGCAAGGGTTTAGTTTGGTCAGACAGGCTACTTCTAGTCTTGTGTACTTTTGCAACAAAGACAATTACCTACCAGTTATGTTCAGGTCAATGGACAATCAAATAATTTGATATAGAGAAATTAAACCTCTGCATCAATCCCACAGACATCTCCATCAACATCTGCTATGGTCATGTTGTACCGTTTATCAGATTGACAGTATTTTGTTTGTTTGTTTGATTGATCCCTTGTCGACTGTTTTTCTCATACAGTAATTCTCCCCAACTAAACATGGGGACAGCCACGAGCGCGCGCGTCATGCCCTGTCTGGTTTGTAGGGGAGACGAAAAAAATAGCGACACGCCGCGCGCCCACTAAACCCAGACAGCGGCCTGAGCGCGGGACGGTGGTGCGCGCGAGACCTTGGCCCGGGCCACGTAGCGATGGTCCTACTGACATGATTGAGTCTCCTGCAAACATTTGAAATCAGCTACGTATTACCCAAGAATTACACATACACACACTGACAGTGTCAAACAAATACGCAGTCGCGCATGCAAGGATTATCAAACAAACACTGCTGAATAGAAACAGAAGCGTCTGCAGCAGTCCTGAATCCCTGCAACTCTGATTGCACGAAATGAGAAAGAGGGCGCTCTCGCCGTGGGTGAGTATGTAATACAAGATCTTGCTACAAGTTATTTTCTTTTTTGTATTTATTTTCAAAGATGACAATCACTGACGAGGCAAGACAAAGCCGAAGGATTTGATAATTGCACAGATTCGATTATGTCTCGATGAGTATCAAGCAAGCTAACTGTCAGAGCGTTCGATGTGAGTGGATAGCAAGCAAAGCTAGTGGTAGGTTTTTGTTAGGGAAGAGGGGAATTTTATTAAAACATTTTTGCATGACTGCTAAACCATTTTATAAACAAAGATTGGCATGGATTTACCATTGATTGCTAACAATAATGCATCAGATATGCTGCTGCAAACTACTGGAGTTGTGTAAAATGTCAGATCAAACGATTAAAATCTGGGCGGTTTTGGGTTAAAAAAAAGTGAAAGTCGTTTGCAATTAGGATTAGCTAGCTAGCTGTGTGTCATGGTGGTAATTAACATTTGCAGGAGTTAGCTAGCTAGCATTCTTTGTGGTTGAACGGACAGCGAGTGGTGGCGAGCTTGTTAACACAAGTCAAAATAAAACTAGATGTCTAGCTGGTGAATATAATGGGCTTTGTTTGCTAGCTTGCTAGCATGTCTTGAGCTATCCGCTTGAAATGAACGCCTCTGTATTTACAGTATTCACTATGGCTAGCTAACTAGCTCGCTAATAATGAGTTGGCTAGCCGCACGGCCTGCCGACCGTCTTGTCCAACCAATGTTTCCTTTTTGTTTAACCCTTTCTTTGCGTCTGTTTAAAAAAAGTTGCCTACACAGACTATTTGAATCTTGTTGTCTTAACGACGTGATGGTATAACCTATATAACAGTCAATATGTTGTCTATTATCTTATTTGGAGAGAAAAAATGATATCTGCGCATTAGCTAGCGTGCACGAATATCATCTTGACTCAAAAGCTAGCTAATCTAGCCAGTTTGCTAGCGAACACAGCTAGGCCAGAATGATTGCAGGCAGAGTTGCATGATTCGTGCTAGTTTGCTAGCTATCCAGTTTGAGAGGGAGGCAAAGGAATGCATCATAGTGTCAGCGGTGATTTAGGCCCACAGAGGCAACCTTACCAGAACAACAAGTCTTGCTTTATTGAGGACAATTTCGTGCCTCATATTTAGTTAATGTTATAAAAACTTTTTGATCACTATAATAAGACATTGCATTGGGCAAGCATTTCATAATACTAGTTTGATCTTGCTTGCATTGGTCTTCTCTGACAGTCCAGCAAGACTAGGGCTAGTAATTCACTCATCATTGCTAAATAGTGCTTTTAGTTTTGGTGCTTTCAGTGTTGCTTTCTGTCTCATCTGATGTACCACTTCAGACGTTGCCTAGAATGCATTCATTCTATTTGAATACTCCCTCACCCATCTCTTTCTTTGCAGTCAGCAGAAGGGTGAATGTCATGTAGGAAAGAAATGTAGGCTGCATGCTTTTAGGTAGAAATGGAAGAGAGCAGAGGCCCAGAGAGGTTTAAAGCATGTTCATTGGGTACTGCTGAGCTGCTCTACTATCTATACCTCTGGAAAGCTTTAGGCCCAAATACCCGACAGGGGCATGGGTAGCCCTGCTGTGAGCCACACAGTGAGCTGGTTAAGGTCTTATGAGTTTGGAGTCAGGAATGTGAACCCTCACACGTTTCTCTCAAAGCTGTGAAAGGAAAAGCTCATTAAAGTTCAGACAGAGAGGGAAGGTGGATTCGAATGCTGCAAAGAAATACATGGAAAAGGTCCATGAAACCCGTTTGGAAAGCCTCATCTGGAACATTGTTCGTCCTTGATAGATGTCATTATCTACATGCAATTTACCAACTGCAGCTGTAGTTGTCTGCACAGGATTTGAACCTGTCATGCACATCCCCTTAAGTCTCACTCTCTCTTCCTTTCAGCTCTCTCATTCTCACTCTCGTACAAGTCCAGAGCCTAAAGCCATCCCACCTCGGCCTCTTGTGATGTCATACAATAAAGTGGTTTGGTTTGTCGTAAGCTCAGTTAAGCATGAATGGAGAGGGTCGGAAACTTAATTGAAGTCTGTTGCTGATCACTAATACTAATAAAGATGGCATTAAAGTAAAAAGAAATGGTGAACCACAGAGATAGTCTACAGCGTATATTCCTTCTTCGTCAGGGGGCAAAGTTTATCTTCTGAAACTACCCAAAACTGAAAAACGCAGTCACAAACGATCAACGGTACACTGAATTTGACCTTGAGATCTGACACGGTAATCGTGTAATTACTACTGATATAACGCAGTCGTCTCTTCCTGCTTCCCACATCAAAGGGTTGTGCTCTTTCACTGTGAGTGAAACTCAAAAGTGACTCATCTCTCGAGAAGAGCGGGTGTTAGGATTTTACTAAACAGGGGTTGCATAACCTCAGCTGTGTGTGTGTGTATGTTGGGGTTATTGTGGAATGTTTGCTTGGCTCTCTGTCCTGCATCACATTCTGTCAGATGGTACTAACGGTCAGAACAGTTATGATGTCAGCTACATTTTATTAACTTTGTCCAGTAATTTGTTTGATAGTCTCAACCATCGAGATCCTATAGATATTACTTATATGACTATCATTAGTCTAGAAAACCCTGTCAGTGATAAAGGCAGGATATGCATAGAAATGAGGACATACATAACATATTTCCCATCCATCTCTGTACAACACACACAAACACACATCAGGAAAGCAGTGTCTAATTCAATACACACACCCCACAGAGGGCTTACCACTGTCTGTGCCTTGACCCTACATTCCCTATCATCCTAACCAGCTGTTATATTAGAGAGAACCGGGCCCATTATCTTTCAAAGATATGGTCTCCAATCTCCACAAATGGGAGCATCTGAATGACATTTGTAGGTTGGGTAAGGTGAGGCACTCTAACCTTCTGTAAGGTGAGGCACTCTAACCTCCGGTAAGGTGAGGCACTCTAACCTTCTGTAAGGTGAGGCACTCTAACCTTCTGTAAGGTGAGGCACTCTAACCTTCTGTAAGGTGAGGCACTCTAACCTCCGGTAAGGTGAGGCACTCTAACCTTCTATAAGGTGAGGCACTCTAACCTTCTGTAAGGTGAGGCACTCTAACCTCCGGTAAGGTGAGGCACTCTAACCTCCGGTAAGGTGAGGCACTCAACAGAGTAAAGTGTTCTTCCCCTGTGGTCATAATGCTCTTTGAGCTGTCATATTCTCAGAAAGAATAAGACGGTGAGCATACACAGGAAGAAAGGTGGTGTCTGTCTGTGTGGGTGCCTATACTGTATATGCATGCATCTCTTCTTCCACAATTGATTAATATGTGTGTGTAGTAGGCTTGTATGGATTGTGTGCAGCTGCCGTTACATTTTCTGCCAGCGTGATCACAGGAGATGAGAATAGTGCTGAAGGGGACAGACAAGGGGGAGGTCTTGTATCACCAGTTTGAGCAGAGGATGTTTATTGTTTACAAGAGAGGAAATATTTTTTGTGCCTCTCAAAGTCGTTGTGCAGTAAGGAAACCCACCCCAGTGCTGACTCACCCATCCATGCTCAGTGTCTGAGGTTATCTGGGGTCAACTAGTGTCACCAAGGGACAATGTCAAGGTGACAGTTGGATGCAGATAGACAGTAGATCATATACATATTCTAACTCTATGCAGGAGATGACCTTTAAGCAACCCCCAAAGCAAATAAACTATAATCAAGAGGAAGCTTAATCTGAAGTTCACTCGTACAGCCTCTCTTTGCTCACTTGCACACATGCACTGGGAGACACATCGGCTACTCGCACAGATCTGCATACACACGCACTCACACACACAATCTTATACAGTTTCCTGTGGTGGTGCTCACAGTACAGCTCCTTGGCTGTGGTTACTTTGTGCTCTGTAACTGCCACATTAGGTGGGTGTGTGTGTGTTTGTGTGTGTGTGTGGGCAAACGTTTGTAGGTGTGTGCAGGTATATATGTGTGCCTGAGTGCATATCACACACACTTTGAAATAAGCCTGTTTGCTCCCTGTAATCAGAGTACAAGGTGCATTTTTGACATTGGTGAAATAAGGTATGTTTTTATGTTACTGGAAAAAAACAACTGTTATTCCTTATCAGATGAATGAATCACAATAGTTTCATACTACCACTACGAATATGAATGAATTTGATGTGTAGTTGTGGTGAATTGTTGTTACAATGTGAAAGCTGTGATTCAGGTTGTGAGATTTGATGCTGTGGTTACTGAGTTCTATTGAGTTGAATAACTATGATACTGAGTTGTTAGATAAGGGAGTTGAACGATGCAATAAATGAATGGTGCAATGAGATGGTTTAAAAAAAAAAAAAAAAAAAAAAAAAAAAAAAAAGAACAAAATAGTCAGTTTTGAAGATGGTTTTGTGTGATATTTGTGACCTTATGAGATACAGATCCGTTGTGAAGAGAGGAGGAGGAGAGCATTTGGGGTTACGCTCGCTTACAGCGCTGAAGCCTGTGGTTTTGTTGTTCACACTGCACTGAAACTGTAGTGGTGAAGCGTGGTGTAGTCTCGGTTTATAACACCTTAGGTTGTAGTTTCTTTTTCGAGACTCCGGTGCTGTTAGAGAGACGACACCGCTCTTTCTCTCAATTTAATCGCTGTTCCTTTCTTTTTTCTCTTCCTCTTGCAGGCGGCAGATTGCAGATGGCTCCTGACCTGAGGCACAGAGGTTCTGACTGAGGCCAGCGTAACGCCGACTGTAAAGCGTGAAGCCCTAACAGACTACAGCCTCGATAGCCTCAAATGTGAAGCCAAACCCCAAGAGTTTTCACCAGAGGAGAGAAGTGAAACCTTGTCCGTGAGGTAGAGCCGTGACCCCCCCCTCCCCACCTGAACCTCAGAGAGACTAAAGCTTTGATAGTCAAACCTGATAGAAGCTTATGGAACAAAGCTGCAACAGAGTGTCACTCGCTCTGGTTTCCTTGCCTACCGTGGAGAGCATGGATGCCCTCTTTGAGTCGGGGTGAAGGTTTCTCTCTTTTACCCCCGCCTTCCTTTCTCCTTAGTGGCGGGAGGGGTAGGGGATTGGTTTGGTTCCCCCTACCCCTCCTTAAGATACTAGGAGGGAGGGACAGACGCACAGTTTGTTTCGAAAAAAAATAATATTGTACATAACTTTGTGCTACCATCCCATTTTATTCTTATGAAATCCTGCCAGAGCCTCAAGGAAGAGGTGTCCGTCCCCAGCTCAGAAGTAATGTCCCAGGAGGAAGGGCGCAGGACGCAGGTGTCCCAGTCCTACTACCACTCCTCCACTCCAGATCTGGACCTAGCAGGCAAAGTGTACAAGCGGGAGGGCGGGGGAAAGCCTTACTCTGTGCTAGTGGACAACAAAATGGCCGCTAAGACCCCCATGGGGGACCAGGTCCCTGGTCAGCTGCCCCCTCAGCATGTGACCCCCCAGCAGCAGCAGTACTACAGAGAGGGGGGAGCAGGGCAGGAGGGGGATGCACAGGCGGCCCAGACAGGCAATGGAGGCACTTCTGAGGACTCCGAGGAATCGGAGGAGGAAGATGAGGAAGAGGAGGGTGAGGACGGTGAGGAGGAAGAGTCCTTCAAGCGGGAGCAGATCATCGTGGAGGTCAACCTGAACAATCAAACACTTAATGTATCAAAGGGGGACAACAAAACTGGCCCCCAAACTGATGTCTCAGAGGGACATGGTAGTGAGGAGGAGGAGGATGATGACGATGAAGAGGAGGAGGAAGAAGAAGAGAGTCCTGAGGAGGAGGAGGAGGAGGAAGAAGAAGATGATGACGAAGAAGAAGAAGAGGAGGAGGAAGAAGAAGAGATAGAGAGCCGAAGAACGAGAGCCAAGAGAGCACGGCGTGATGCAGCCAGTATCACCATTCCACAGAGGAAGAGCCGGCGGACAACCTTGAGCACTGCTACCACTGGCATGACCACCAGGGGGCGACGGAAGAGCGCCGAGCCGCCCAAGAGGAAGCGCAAGCCTGCCAGGGAGGCGAAGGCTGCTGGCTCCTCTGGCAGCACTGCCTCAGCCACGGCAGCAGGGGGTAAAGGGGATGGGGAGGAGAGGGAGACGTTGGCCTGTGAGAAGTGCCCGCGCGTGTTCAACACACGCTGGTACCTGGAGAAGCACATGAATGTTACGCACAGACGCATGCAGATCTGTGACAAGTGTGGCAAGAAGTTTGTCCTGGAGAGTGAGCTGGCCTTACACCAGCAGACCGACTGTGAGAAGAACATCCAGGTAAGGAGGAGAGGAAGAGAGTCTCACTATTGTTTTTCCAAACAATCACCTCATTATGCTCTGATTTGAGCCTAGGACATATGACATCAACCAAACTGTATGATTCCTTTTTAAGTTGTACTTGGTTAGCAATCTGATTTCTGAATTGACTGAGTAGTTAATTGTGATCATAATCAATACATTTGCAAAGAAATAACTAACATGGTAGTAATGACTCGGAGGAAGTGAATTGAGCAATTGCAACTCAATTGAGCCCGTCCACTCCAGACTGGGTTGAGTGAGATCTCTTATTTAGGACGTAGGGAAAGCTTGGGCCAGCAGGGGGAGTCAGAGCCTGAGAAACAAGCCTAGACAAATTATTTCTCTCAGGTCTGTGAAAACACCATCTGCACCTGCAGCTCCAGGCGCTGTGTAGTTTGACTGTATTTATTCTCTGGAAGAGTTTCTGGATATTGCATTTGAAATGGATGTGAGCTCTGTGTCTGGTGATTAATATTACAGAACCACAATGGCCTTTACCTGTTTCTTAGTGTATTTGTGTGTGTGTGTTTGTTTGTCTGTCTGTCCCACTGCTCAGTGTGTCTCCTGCAACAAGTCCTTCAAGAAGCTGTGGTCGCTGCACGAGCACATTAAGATTGTGCATGGCTACGCTGAGAAGAAGTTTGCCTGTGAGATCTGTGAGAAGAAGTTCTACACCATGGCGCATGTCCGCAAGCACATGGTTGGTAGGTGGAACTCAACTTTTCTGCTTCTGCTCTTCGTTACCATGTTATGTCCTAAAGGCTATATAAACTGTATCCCTCACAAGCTTCATATCCCTCCTTCATTACTGCCCTTTCTTCTTCCTCTCTGTGATGGGAAGATGACGATTTCCTCATACCTGTTTTGTTTGAACCCCACCTTTTTAAGCACCTACTGTACTATTAGCCCCTGTTCATAACTCTATTTGAGCGCTCTCTTTTCTCTCTCTCTCTCTCTGGGTCTCTCTCTTTAGCCCACACCAAGGACATGCCGTTCACCTGCGAGACGTGTGGGAAGTCATTTAAGCGCAGCATGTCTCTGAAAGTGCACTCGCTCCAGCACTCTGGAGAGAAGCCTTTCCGCTGTGAGGTGAGATGCACAGTGCCACACACACTCTGGGGAAACAGTCATGGAATTCAAAACAACATAACCAGGAGAAAGTGCCTTGGATGATTTCCTTTTTCCATCATCTTCTTGTTTTAGTACCTCATCCTATTTCCAAAGAGCACCTCTTTTTTGCAAACTACAAGGCCTACTAAAACAGTGCTCCTCTTCTGTTTCCATGAACATACAGTACTTGTCTATTTGTACGCATTAAGATGGTGTAAAGGATTCTATTCCAATTATAGAGCATGCTTTATATGATTTAATTGCAATATTGGTTCAGGACAGTGTACATTTATATCCTGTTGAAACAAAGTATTCTCTTCAAAATGTATTTATTTGTATATTTGAATACTCTTCTTAAATATTGACTGACAACTGCCTTACCCACGCAAACTGAGAATTGGACCATTTTAGACATGGGCTGTTTGAGCAGAGGACAGCCTGTTAGTTTTGTAAATCCCAAAGTTCATTAGTATTCAACTGAGACACACTTGACTGCCTATGGGTAAACTGTCACCTGCATGATTATGATTCTTACGCAGTTAGAGAAAGTGTGGTCTGCTCTAAGCAGTAAGGTCTGTTCCCTGTCAAACATTAGCACACTGTAAATACACATAGTGTACCGAATGACTGCAGGCTGAAAACATGTTTTGAATCCAACTTCATTTAAACAATTTTTAATCCAACTTTATGGATGTATTTGCTCACTTGGTTTATTATTCCACATACCGCTTTAATCCAGAAATTTCCGGTCTTATTTTTGTCAAACATCAGTCTACTGTACATCCCCAATGCACACTGTGCTGCTGGTACAGACACAGCTCTCCAGAGGAAGCACAGGTACTACTTTGGAGCCTCTCCCAGGCCTCATTGTGGCCAATGGGGAGTGGTCCGGGAGCATAGGTCCGGGTGCATGGGTGGGGCTGCGCCATCGTTTCACTAACATGTGATTACACGCTTATTAAAGGGTGTAAACTAGATACCAAGCTGCTACTCTCTAAGTGTTCTGCTGCCGGTATAGTGCAGTCTACATGTGGAACAGAGTGTTCTATCTGTAGTAGGGTAATGAATGGCAGGATCAGAGATTCTGGTGTACTATGCAGGCTAAAAGCCTCTCCTGTCTCTACAGAACTGTGATGAGAGGTTCCAGTATAAGTATCAGCTGCGCTCTCACATGAGCATCCACATCGGACACAAGCAGTTCATGTGCCAGTGGTGCGGCAAGGACTTCAACATGAAACAGTACTTCGACGAGCACATGAAAACACACACGGGTGAGACACAGACCAGTCACGTGCATTTTCAGACTATCTCTTGCTTTTCTAATGCGTGCACAGAGGAATCCATGGAGAGACACAAACCAACAGTCACAAATGTTCAAGAACTAGCTTTTTTTATGAAAGCCATTGGATCCTGTTCCGTTACAGAAATGTTTTGAAACCTAACTGAATACTCAAATGTAAGTGTTCGAATGATGTTAGTTAGAAGCCAGCCCTAGAAAGTCCAAAATACTTTCAGACATAAACAACACAGCCTTGACAGACTCTGTCCTTAGTCAGTCAGTCTCCATACAGTAGATACTCTAAAAAAAGGAAAGAAACGGTCTAAAGACTTGGGGTGAAGAGGTGGGGAGGAGGAGGGAGACCTCGCCCACTCTATGTAATTAGAGGGTGGCAAAACATAAAAGTTAAACCTCTCATCCATTTTGACTTATAATGACTATGCAGACACATGTTATATTGCGTTCCTTTTATCTTCTTCCCTACCACTTTTCTCCTCTCCAAAGCCAAACTTAGCGAAACATTCTGTCCATCCTTTTTTCAACCCCCCCGTCTCGTGTGGGTGGATTCCCTGCTCTCTATTGGCCCCGATGGTTCTATTTGTGAAGTGTAATTATTTTATCCTCTCCCTCTCTTCTCCCAGCCTCCGCTGACCAATTTAGCCTCGTGTGGTGGGTGACACACCCAGTTATGCCCTTTAACGGGCACCGCACACACTCTGCACACACTCCACACACACACACACACACACACACAAAGTCTTCCATGTCCTTCTGAGCTTTTACTTATAGAAGATGCAACATATTCACAAAAGGCTACTACATACAGCCTTTTTAATTTGTCACACAAACAGTTAAACATTAAGTGTCATCATACCGTAAACTGATGGTTTAGAGGACCTTCACGAAGCATGGAGCTGAGAAATAAAGCCTGTAAAAAGCCCTTAAACATGCTGTGGATTGATGTGTGTGGGGGCGGTGGCAGGCCTGTTGAATGGCTCCATCTGAGAGGGGTTAATGAGACATGCACTTCAACAGAGATCCGTTGTTCATTTCACATCTCATCTCCTCCTAAAGTGTGAACTGCCACCGCCTCCTGCTGAGTGGGTGGGTTGACAGCCAATACCCTCACACAAGAGAATCCATTAGCATTTTCAATAGGAAGAGACTGCCTGTCACTGTTTTTTGAGTGGAGAAGTTAACTTCCTTGTGTACTTT
Source organism: Argentina silus (assembly GCF_951799395.1). Classification (NCBI taxonomy): domain Eukaryota; kingdom Metazoa; phylum Chordata; class Actinopteri; order Argentiniformes; family Argentinidae; genus Argentina; species Argentina silus. The sequence goes on from NC_139663.1 coordinate 9,617,379, forward strand.
TAAAGAGGTTTAACCAGCAGAGCACCTACAGCTTGGGACCAGATGGGACCAACCAGCAGATACCGACTCTAATAGACTAAGCAGTTGATAGTGACGCACTAAAGAGTTCTGTCACTTCAATCGGGGCTGTGATGTTCAATGATGCAGTCCTTGTCTTTGTTGCCCTACAGGAGAGAAGCCTTTCATCTGTGAGATCTGTGGGAAGAGCTTCACCAGCCGGCCCAACATGAAGCGCCACCGCCGCACCCACACGGGCGAGAAGCCCTACCCCTGCGATGTGTGCGGCCAGCGCTTCCGCTTCTCCAACATGCTCAAGGCCCACAAGGAGAAGTGTTTCCGGGTTACCAGCCCCGTGAGCCTGCAGGCCAGCAGCCTCCCCATGCCCCTCCACCTCACTGCCAACGCCCCCTCCTCCTCCGGCCCTGGCCTCGCCCCCTCTGCTGCCACCCCAGCCACCACCTCTGCCCCTCTGGGCCTCAGCCCGTCAGGGGGTGCTCTTCCCCCACGGGGCGTGGTGGGACACACCTTCTCTCACCTGCACCTGCACTCGCCCACCTCTCACCATCACCCCCACCACCACACAGCCCCGCACCACCCCAGCACGCCCCACCACGCCCCGCTTCACCCCCACCACCACCTGCCTGTGCCACCTGTCTCCCACCTGCCCCCTCCCCCAGCCCTCTTTAAGAGTGAGTCCCTCAACCACTGTGGGCACGAGGACAGCAGCTACTTGCGCCACATGGCCCCCCCAGACAAGGGCCCTGGAGCCCCCCAGCACCACTGAACCCTCTGCAGACCCTGTGCTCCAGGCTGGCCACACCACACCTTACTTCCCCACCTCTCACATCTGGTTCTGCCTCGCCCTCTTACCCGGGCCCCCTCAGGTGAAGAGGGGCCCCCTCAAAGACTTATATGGACAAAACGCACTCAAAGCACACATCTGTGTGTTATAAAGATACAGGCCGACACACCCTCAGTACACACTTTTAGATAAGTGAGTGACCCATTTACAGACCCAAGTCAACAGACACACAGATTTTACAACCTCTTGCTAATATCTTTTCATGAGATAATATTAGAAAACCTGCAGAATCTCTTGTATTCCTAGAGGACGTCACCATTGGTAGGATGTTGGAGATGATGGAGTTTTCTTCTTGTGTGTTAATTTGTATTTGTGTACAGTATATCCTCTCCATTGAAGGCTGCTGGTGTTATTCTTCAACATGTGTATTATCCGGGTTAGTGGATTAGAACAGAGCCATTTTTTTATTTTTTTTTATAAACTTTGCTCTTCATATTGATTTTACACAATGGTTGCACAGCGCCAGGTATTAGATTAAACGCAAGTTCTCTCCATGGTCTTCTCTCCTCTATACGCCTGGTTGTAACGTGAAACCCTGCGCCTTCAAGGTTGTTCTGATGAATGTTTACCGTCTCAGTTCAAAGTGGGCCTCCGACTGTCCCCAGCGGCATTCTTCACAGGGTCAACCAGGAGAAGGGCAAGAGTCAATGCCAATGCTCACAGTGAGGAGGGGGGGGAACTCTTTAAATGACTTTTATCTGGATTAATTATAATGTAGTAAGGTTCTGCTACAGAGATTCAAATGATGGTTAATTGGTGCTTTCCATTCCTGTACTACACATGGTTCTTTAATCTCTTCTGTTTTGAGTTTCTCAGTGTAACATCACAGTGAGTTAGCGTGTTTTTTGTGTGTTATGATGCAGATGTGAAAAGTATACTCTGCCGGTGTGGCAGGTTTTTTTTTGTATGCAACAAACCTTGAGTTACACAAGGAAACACACAGATACACACAAAGCATTATGTCATCACTGCTCTCTGACTAACCCTTTACTTTCACAAACTGTTTGTTAAAAGATGCTTATTTTTCAGCTTTAAGATTACTGCCACTGTGATGGGTCAGACACATGACCCAACCTGGATCTCTCTCTCTCTCTCACACACACACAATCTTTTCTCTCTCCTATGTCTTCTCTCTTTTCTCATTCACCCTTTCTCCCACTGCTGCTGCTGAAATAATACGGGTCACTGTGTGAAAGGTCATTCAACAGTACTCATGTTCTGACCTGTTTTCACCACAATTGTTAACAGAAAACCATGTATTTTTCCCAACCAGCCTATATTCCACAGCTCGGTGTGGATCAGGACACTTTTAAGCAAAACCTTTTTTGTAATATAATGGTTTGTTTTGTTGGTTTCACTCATACTGTATTTGGTTCCACACACATTGGGTCCCTATCACACACAGGCAAATAAGGGTGAATCAAAACCGATGGAATGATGGCATAGCCTAACTGTTTATCAATCAAATATGTTTTGTTCTCATCTTCTTTTTTTAAATGTGCTTTTTTCCGTATCAAACTGAGGAATGGTTCTCATCTCCCGCTAGAGTCTAGACATACTGTTTAGTGCAGAGTCATAGGAACGTATAAAGCAATGGCTATGGTATTTCTAACACATTTACATTTCTTGTATAGATATACATTTACTCAAGTTGTTGAAAGAAATCACATTTGTAAATGTAATGTTTTTGATTTTGTGAATGTTAAGCTGTCCCGTTGTATGGTATTCTGACAGAGAGGAGCGGAAAAGGCTGATTAGTAAATCTGAATGAATGTTGTTCTCCCGTTGGATTATTGAGTGGGTTGAGCTGTCCCCTCCTTCACTCAAGTCTGAGACTGTTATCAGATTGTCAGTGTTGAGGAACAACATGGAGAGGTGTGTGTGTGTGTGTGTGTGTGTGTGTGTGTGTATGTATGTGTATGTCTGGAAGCCCTCTGGTGCCCTTCTGTCAATAGCTGCTTTTACCTGGTCTGCACCTCATATCTGTATATTTTGGGGATACTTGAGATGAACAGTAGCAGTACCTTTAGCACGACCCTCTACCACCGCGAGTTGATGGTAATTGGTCCTTGAGTTGAGTGGTTTAACAGTGTAAAGAGGACGCCCCCCCCTTCCCCCACTCCATTTTGAGAGCTACAGACATTCTGCCGTTGCAGTAGGACCCCTGTATCAGCGTAACCATAATTCCCCCTCTAGTTCACTACTGTTGCTCAAAATGTTTAAGTATGTTTTAAGTATGAGTCTTTTTGACATTTTTTACTTTGAAAGCCTTTTCATTTGTGTGAATCCTCTGCACTTTACTGCTGCGTGAGTGAGGCGCAGTGAAGGGAGGGACTGACGATGGATTGTGGGAGAGAGAGAGTGAGTGAGTGATGTGTTGGGTGCAGGAGGAGGAGGAGGAGGAGGAGGGTGGTGATTGATTTGGTGAGTGGCTGTTTTAAGGCAAGGAGAAGGAGGAGAATCAAGATGGTGGATAGTGTGGAAGGGACTGTGGCATAAGAAGGACATTTATTTTTGTTTGTTCATATATTTGTTTTTGTTGTCTTTTCCTGTCAAGATATTCACTTTGGCTCTAATATGAACCCCAAAGAGCGATAGTGATGTTCCGCTTTGGCGATTTGACACTAGCCCCTCCTTGCTTCATCTGAAATGCATAGTTTCTTTGGCTGAGGTGCTCATATCAAGCTCCCTCTTTGTCATGTACCGTTTTCTCTTCCAATTTACTGTATGATTCTCCTCCTTTTTTCTTTGTTATATAGAATGCACTTTCTACTAAAATCCTGGCTAGTTAAAGAAAAATAACAATGTATATTCTTTAAAGATGTTTTTAAAAAAAAATCTATACTTTTTTCCCCTTTGTATTTTTAACCACTTAATGTAGCATTGCGTATTTTATTATTGTGAGTATCTGGTACAAAATTGCAGCTTTATAATGTCCTGGGTTGTCTTTGTTTTATTTTTTTTGTATGTTTGTTTTTGGAGGTTGGGGAGAAGTGGAAATGTTGGGCCTTTTTTGATAATGTACATTTAACAGACTCTCTGCTAACTTTCAGAAGTAAAAACGAGTAGCCATAATTATCACACATTTGTGTGGTGTCATGTTTTTCTCTGTCAAATGCTATGTGTTACTAGTAGCTTCATGTGCATTATGGTGAATATAAGCAATTCATCTGGGCAGTAATAGTATCTGTTCTGCTTATGGAAATAAAAGTCCACAGTTTCAGCCTAAGGTTGCTCTTCACATCACATTGTGTTGCAATAGTAGTTGTTGTTGTTGTGTTTCTATAGGTTACTATTTTACAGTACATCATTGTTTTCGTAGCAACTACAACCAAATGATGCAGACAAAATGCATTATTCCTCGTATTTTGATCAGTGAGAAGTTCGTCCTGCCATTTTGTGCTGCATAATCAGTCCAAAACTCATCAGGTTAAGTGATAATCACCAAGGCATAAAAAAGTGGTCGAAATTGTGCTCCATGTTGAGAATCAGAAGTGAGTTTGTTGGATTGATTCAACTGATGTGTTAGCAGCCAAACAGTCACATGACACACACACACACCCCAGGGATTTGGGCCATTTTGATTACTTGGTAATGTTCTTTGATACAGCCTCCATCCGTTCAGACTTCTAGAGCTCTAATTCCTGACCCTAGAAACGAATAACACTTGTTTCTCAATGTTCAGCTGCCTTGTGACCCCTTTAGCCTGCTTACTCATTCTGTAAAAACAATTCTTCCTCTTTTCTTTGGTCTTCTTAGTTTTCCATCTCTGCGGTTGCCCCTGCCTTTGTGTTTGTCTGGTGATGCTTTAGGGTCATTTGAAAAGCTGAACTCTGTTAATCTTTGTGAGCTTTTGCAGTGGTGTGTGTAATTGTATCAACAGTGACTGTGATACTGATCATAGCTGCATTATGAAACAGGATTTCGCTCTCTCTCTCTCTCTCTCTCTCTTCCCCCCCCCCCCCCCCCCCCCCCCGATGGCCCATTGAGGCATGTGGTAATCCCTCTGTATGTTCTAACAGTAGTGGAGGTCTATACCCTGGGCCATGTGTTTCAAATAGTTCAAATACACCATGTTTAACTTGCCCCAGAGACACATCAGCATAACATTTATACCATGTGTACCTTGGTTTATTTTTATTTTTTTTACTGAGGAATTATCAGATATTGGCAATGCATGAAAGGGCTGCCTGAGGAGAGCTGGATTACCTCCCAAAAATGTGCTTTCATTACAATCACTGCATGGACACATATTGGGGCAATCAAATGTTGTACAGGCAGTTAAACATAACTACTGCACATGAATAGCTCTAGGTTTGTCTGGCGGGAAGGAAGCAGGATTTTATTTTGCCATGGAGACCAGAGTGCCATTGAAATTAAATGTGAACACTGACCATGCTGAGTTTGACCATGGCTACAATCAAATAGATTTTAGACACTAACTACTAGTGTGCTAAATACTGTATATTGTAATATATTATACTGTATTGTAAAGCTACGCTTATGTTTGCCTACATGAGATATGGAAGTGTTAGTGTGTGTTCATGAGAGATTAAAATATCTTTGTAGTTGAGGTTCCATGTACTAAAAAAAGGGAAGTGAAGATCAGTACAATTACAAGTGGCGGAGAAGAGGGGGGTCGAGAACAACCTGGTAGAAAGGACACCCCACCCATTATTCCCCTGAGTCTGTGTGTCCGTCTGTGTCTGCCTTTCTGTCTCAATATGTGAATGCCTGCCAGTGCCTGTAGAATACTTTATCTGCTATTATTCCTGAGAGTGCATATCAGAGCAGATCTTCTCCAAGTTTTTTTTTTCCCCCAAAACTATTCAGAGAGGGATGAGAAAAGATGCTAAAATGTCTCATCACATTGTCTGTGCTTGATAACACTGGGTTAGTATAAGTTCAATTAGAGAGGAGATGAGTCACAGAATTCTATGCAGATCCACGACCTGAGAAGAGAGTGTTTTTGGAGAGAGTGTGACTCACCACCACTGATGGTGCTAGCGAGTGGGTGGTCAGGTTCGTACACTTGCACCGCAAGTGGGCGGGGGCGATAATAACACATCAGATACGTCTACACTCCCATCTGTGTTCGAAAATAGTTGGCCTCCCAACTGCGAGTCATTATGGAGCCTCTCTGTGGTAGAGACGCAGAAGGGAGGCTGTATCTCTGTGAGCAGGCAGATTAAGAGCGAGGGAGAGGTTGACGAGGCCGGCTGCTCACTCGCTCAGCAAGCCACCCCCCACCCCCACCAGCCACCTCTTCATTCCGTAGCTGTCAGGTGTGTTCAAAATATATAAAATATATGCCATTTAGCTGACGCTTTTATCCATAGCGACTTACACTGCAGTGAGTGCATACATTTTTCAGTATGGTCCCAGCAGGAACATGTTCATACAGGAATGTGTATTAATGAAATTTGCAGAAAGACTGGTCAACCCACCTCACAAGCCAACAATATATGCTGGGAGTAGCCCGCAAGGGCTTTTGACAGTACACCAAAGCAGCTATCCATCTCTCTTCAGTCCAGACGGTCTGACGGCGAGATCTTCTATAGGGCGGGAGGGAACGGCGATGCTTACGTCACCGAATGGTTTTTTTGACAGCCCATAAAGAGACCTGAAAGTGTGGAACAAACCCGAGGAACAAACCCCTACGGAACCAGAGAACGGTCAAGTTCACGGAAAAAGTCAAGGCTGAACAAAGTGCAACATGCCGGTGACCAGCTAAAGAAAATAGCCAATTCTGGAGATATAGCGCGCGGGATCCCAGTGCTGTGGATATACATCTTATTGGTGATTTGTTTTGTTTGATTCTTTTTTACGCTGCAGATAAGTGAAAACCATTCATCGTGCACGTTATTGTTCATTCACGTTATTGCCATTCAGTACAGTAAGCTAGTAACAGGATTGACGCGACCCAGGGACTGTTTGTCTTTGTGAATTATTGATCAGGGGTTTCCTGTGCATATTTGAATCCTCCTCTTCACCTTACAGATTCCACGCACTGGTTGGTATTGGTCAAAACTCTTTGTTGACACCACGGAATATTGAAGGTCAGTAGGCTACAGTACTAAGTGTTCAGAAATGTTATATCCACAGTTGCATCCTTCAGTGTATTTAATATCAAATCATTTTGGAGTGGACTCATTTGGACTTGTCTTACTTGTTTTATCCCCCCAGAAATTCTAGCAGTACAGGTGTAATGCATCACAGGAATCTATTCACTTAACAGTGTTGGTGGTGGTGATGAGTCTCAATTCCATGTAACAGTTGTCTCATAAACTGTGTAATGTAACTTAAAAAATTTTTTTTCCCAGAAACCCTTTATATTCCCTTACATTATCCTTCTTTTGGTTTCTTGGGTAGTAGTGTGGTGGTTTTGGCTTCAAGTGAGCATAGGTTAGCTGGGCACAATGAATCAAATAATGTTTCTTAATCCGCTCTCTCATTGTAACACACGTTTTTTAATCTCCCTCCTGCTTTTGTCTAGTTCTTGTTGAAAGTACAAAACAGGTTTATAGGTAATATGCCTTTGGCAGTGCTTTTGTTCTTTTGTGGTTCTATTTTATACCAGCATCTTCATAATCCAGATTATCTAAACAGTGATCTCCTATTTGTTTTACCCTCTTAAATCTGTGATTTTTATTCTGCTTCCATCACTGTTCTCCTCCCTGTTCTTCCATACACTAAAACTTCCCAGAAACAGAAGTATTTTTGGTGCCACCCAGCAACAGTAAGAGCTGTGGCATTGCCAACAATGCAGGACTCTGTGTTCAACTGCTGTTTTATCCCGCCCCCTTCCTCAGGCGAGGAGGAACCCCCACGGTCCAGACGCTCAGCAAACATGGCTTCCCACTCAGGACAGTTCCCCTCTGACAAGCGATTCCTCATCTTCTTTGACTTTGACGAGACCATCGTGGACGAGAGCAGTGATGATGTGGTGGTGCAGGCGGCCCCGGGGCAGCACCTCCCTGGTTGGCTGAAGGACACCTACCGGCCCGGCCACTACAACGAGTACATGCAACGTGTGCTGGCCTACATTGCAGAGCAGGGTGTGAGTGAGAGCGCCATCCGCTCCGTCATTGAGAAGATCCCTGCCTCCCCTGGCATGCTGACCCTCTTCCAGTTCCTGCGTACCCGCCCCCAGCAGGACTTTGAGATGGTGCTGGTGTCTGATGCCAACACGTTCTTCATCGAGTCCTGGCTCCGCCGTGTGGGAGCCCGCCAGCTCTTCGTCAAGATCTTCACCAACCCTGCCACCTTCAACAAGGATGGGCGACTACTGCTACGCCCCTTCCACTCCCATGGGTGCCAGCGCTGCCCAGAGAACATGTGTAAGCAGGTAATAGTGAGGGACTATGTGATGCGCAGGACGAAGGAGCGTGGGCGGCCATTCCAGAGGGTGTTCTACGTGGGTGATGGTGCCAACGACTTCTGCCCGGCTCTGATCCTGGGCCCCAGGGATGTGGCGTTCCCCCGGCGGGACTACCCCATGCACAAGCTGGTCACTGAGATCCATGAGGCCAGGCCAGGGGAGTTCAAGGCTGTCACTGTGCCATGGGCCAGTGGGGAGGATGTGGTGGAGCGACTCAGGAAGCTGGCAGAGGAAAAATGAAGCTAGGGGGATGGGGAATATCACCTGATAACCTACACCCACTGACACTCACACATACACACTCAAACACCCATAGACACACACTGAGAGTCACATTCTCAGATGAAGTACAATAACTGATAAACATACACTTGAAAGCAGGTAACAAACAGACAACAAAACAAAAAAACAACCTCAGCTCAAGCAGGCCTTTGTTTTGATGTAGCAGTGACTGTTATCCACTCTGTCCTCACACTCTGGTCTAAAGTTCAGTCAAAGAGAAAAGCTCAACAAAGACACAAACTATGTCAATGATCATAGACCTATTCTGTAGTTGATATCCATCTAATCAAGACAGTTTTGAGTCAACAGACACAAATCATTGACTGAATAGGTCATTCTTGAGGTGTCTCAAGGGTTAATTGCTGATGTACTTATTACTACACTCTATTGTTGACACTGAGCTTTTGTTCTTTATTAACAGCCAAACTAGGTCAGTAGGATACCAGTCCTTGTTCATTATTGCCTTGATCTCTGGGTATTAAAGCCTTCTTTTCCTAATAACTTGGCCAGTTTACAGGGTGGCCATTTCAGCATTATTCATAAGTCTTACATTATTCCTTAGTAATTGTATTTACTTAAGTGCTCTTAGTAAAATGGGAAATTAGAAGTTAGACTAGTGATCTTCAGGGGAAGATGGCATATGGTAACAGTGCCATCTGCTGCCAGATCTAAAGATTGCACCGGATAGTTTGGAGGGTTGAATCCAGTTTCAGGGTTTTAATAAATACAGTAAGATATGAAACTGACAAATTGATAATAGAGATACTATAGTGTATCACATGCATGTCTTATTATATGTTTTTGTTTGTCTTTTGTCTGTTTTAATGGATATAGAGTGTATTATGTACTTGAAAATGATTCTTGACACCAGCAGGAATAAAGCCATCAATTAAAAAAATGTCTGATATTGTATATTTTGTATATTAAGTGTTGTCTCAGCCCATGTGTACAGCATGACTGATACAGTTTTATTTGAATAAAGCAGCCAACATTTCCACACTAGGCTTAAAGGGGCAATCTGGGATATAAACAACAACAAAGCTGTCACCCCGCCACTTTTTTTGGTAAACAGATGAGGGATGGGGCTGGAGAAATGTATCCCCTCTCAAATTCATAGACTGAGCTATGGATACAAGGACTTATGATGGGCACGACCATTGAACTAAGCTCATGAGGCATTCATAAGTTATATTCTTTAAAATTAATTGGCTATATATAATTATTTTAAAAGTCAAAAAATGTATGTACTGATCCCAGATTGCTATTTACACTATATACCCGTCCACCACCCCAATGCCAACATTCCCCTCCTGAACCCTGACACTTTACACCAGTAGGGAATATTACCTCTCAATCTACAGGTGATTAGCATGTTCCAATATCATGCCAACCTTTGACCTTCCAGTTTTATCTATGGGTTATTATATATTATCAATGGTCTATGGATTACGAAAACGCTGAAGTCGCTCCACATGTTAACACATGAAAGACAGTAGCAGATTCCGTCGCCAGAGCTACTGATAATACTCAGCATAGCTAAACGCTATGCTTGTGCCAACACAGTTTGTATCACTGGGGGAAGCTAAATATTGTTTTCAAGCATTTTATAACTTTGTTTTAGAGTTATAATGACACTCATTAGATATCACAAGAACAGCTAGAAAGAACATCAACTATTGGTATTATATCATATATGTTATTGTTTCCTCATTTATTTTAAATTAATGATATAACCATTGATTCTTGAAGATATAACGGATAAATGCTTCACAAGCTTAGTTCAACTGCCTTACCACATCAAACCAAAAATATAAGCTTTGTTTACAATTGTATGTTTTACAAACAATGGAGTAAAACAACACTGTATAGAACACATGGTTAAAACTATGATTTTGAACTCATGGATGGTCAGTCCTTGAATCCATAACTCCATCTTACATTTAATTTCTTACATTTCTCCAACCCCATCATTCAGCTGTTCACCAATAAAGTGACGGGGAAAACACTGTAAAGCCACATTGAGCCCCATTAAAGCCCCATTAACTTCTACATGCCGTCAAAGAGTGGCCCACTTACAAAAATATGTAATTTAAAGGATTGTTATTACTGAAAAAAACTTTAGACTGTGGCTTTAGAAGAGGTCTGCCTAGTAAGTAAGCTGGTAAGGCATTTTCATATAATCACACTTCAATTTACCTTCATCCATATAATATCAATATAGCATAGTAGAAAATGGGAGAAAACGCAATATGAATATAATAAATAAATAATATCTAGTACGCGCATGCGTAGGAATGACTTGTTCATAGAGTTCCTAGACATCTGCCTGAATATCATCTGTCCCATGTTATCATTAGCAGTACCTGTTTGCTTTTTACAATGAAAAATCAACATTTAATCAATCATGCGTAGATTCGTATTCTTCTTACCAAAGTACCTTCTTCTTACAAAATACCAAAGAGGATGCATTCTGTACGGCAATATGGAGGGAGCCTAAAACCGATCTAGGACTACGTACGTCGTTTGCGCGGAGGGGTCCTACATGTGCATGGTTTGGAAATAAGGGATAATATCACTGTGAACAATCAAAGAAAAGACCTACAATTTTAAAACTACCGCTATTTTGGCTCACACAGGTAAGTGTGTTTTTGTTGCATAATTCTCGAAAGCAACTAACTTTAGAAAATATATCAGAAAAATCAATAGCAACGCAGCTCAAACGTATTGCTTGCGGTATGTCATTCATCTGAGCCTTGCTACTGCTAGCTACTAGCTAGCCTGCTAGCAATCAGCTAAGAACTCTAAACATAAGATTGCTCCTTTGATTGTATAGCTATCTTTACTATAAAATTGCCAAATGGTCAAACCCTGAGGTCTTTTCAATGTGTTCTGCATTGTTTTTCAAGTGCATGTTTGATATCTAAACCTGTCTTGGCCAAATGCCCGCCTTGTGCACCACCAGTCAACAAGTTCCGGTATATGTGCAACAACAACTGCGCGTTGTTACTATATTTCAGAAAGCTGATGGTCATACATAATATTTACCCTCACATATATTACTTTTCACAGAATCATGGAGACGGATCTCTATGACGAGTTCGGGAACTATATTGGTCCAGAGCTAGACTCTGATGAGGACGATGATCAGGAGGCAGATGACAGAGATGTGGATGAGGTATGTTATTCTGTGTGTGTGTGTGTGTGTGTGTGTGTGTGTGTGTGTGTGTGTGTGTGTAATAGATAACAATTGAGATTGTGTGTCTGTGATGTATGATCTACCCATGACATCTCTCTGAAGGCTGATGAGGAAGAGGATGAGGAGCCAGCTGATGCTGATGAAGATGTGCCAGGGATGGAGGTGGTCCTGCACGAGGATAAAAAGTACTATCCAACAGCAGAGGAAGTGTATGGGCCAGAGGTGGAAACTCTGGTCCAGGAAGAAGATGCCCAGCCCCTCACAGGTCAGAGACTGTACACACACAGTTTCTCTTCCACACACAGATAAATTCACCCACACTGCCATGCACATGTATCATTGCCGATAGATAAAATGTCAAATAGAATGAACACATTTATTTCCTCTCTATCCTCATCAGAGCCCATCATCAAACCTGTGAAGAATAAGCAGTTCACCCTGATGGAGCAAGAGCTGCCTGCCACTGTTTATGACATGGAGTGAGTAATCAACCTCTCCCCAGGAAGACTTAAGCATATCTGCTCATTTTGATATGTACTTGAATTCCCTGCTAGCTGTATGTGTGATGCATTGCATCATACTATGCAGGTGCTTTGTGCCACGGTGGTACCAGAAGGAGGGGGGGGTGTTCATTCACACAAACATACTGTTCTAACTGCTCTACCCCTCCTCTATGCAGGTTCCTGGCTGATCTGATGGACAGTCCTGAGCTGATCCGTAACATCACCCTGTGTGGCCACCTGCATCATGGCAAGGTTAGACACTTGACACATTGGAGCTGCACCTGGGCCAGACCTGACCAACTCACAGGTGTCAGATTGTAGTCTGATGGTGATTTTTGAATGATTTTGTTTGTCTCCTCCAGACATGTTTTGTGGACTGCCTGATTGAACAGACACACCCAGAGATCCGGAAGAGGGACGACAGCGATGTGAGTTTCTCGCTGTAGTGTGACTACCCTGCCGTCGGTTTTACTGTTGATTTCATGTTAGCCCAAGTAGAGCCTCAATGAGCCTTGGACTCTTTTCTTTCTTTTTTTCAGCTACGTTACACAGATATTCTCTTCACCGAACAGGAGGTGAGTGTATTTTTTCTTTTTTTGGTAGCCTTGTATGGTCACACGGTCATACATCTGGTTATTCTGATGATTCTGCTTTTTCCACAGAGAGGGGTTGGTATTAAGAGCACTCCCGTCACTATGGTGCTTCCCGACTCCAGAGGCAAATCCTACCTTTTCAACATCATGGACACACCAGGTATATAAGGGAGACCAAGAGGAGTTGGTGGATACTATTGACAGCAACACTGCGTGTTGTGGTGGGTTGACTGTTGTAGAATGGTGGATAGTAAATGTCATTCCTATGTCATTTTTGCAGGCCACGTAAACTTCTCAGATGAGGTCACATCAGGGATCCGAATATCAGATGGCATTGTGCTCTTCATTGATGCAGCTGAAGGAGTGAGTCCCCTTTCTTTTGCGATGTTCTCTATTTGTCCCGGTCTTAAATTCTCTCTTTCTTTCACCTCTCTCTACACCTGTGTCTTGATTCACCGTTCCTCCCCTAACCCCGGCATCTGTTTGTCTCTGTGTAGGTGATGTTGAACACTGAGCGTCTGATCAAGCATGCAGTCCAGGAGCGTCTGGCCATCACCATCTGCATCAACAAGGTGGACCGTCTCATAGTAGAGCTCAAGCTGCCCCCTACAGATGCCTACTACAAACTGCGCCACATCGTGGATGAGGTCAACGCCATGCTCAGGTAATAATGGGGAGCCACAGTGGGAGGCTGGTACTGAGCAGAGGAGGCTGCTGGAGGTAGAAGTCAGGTTGATGCCATCCCTCATTCCATTCCATGCATGACAATGAGCCTGTCCTGTAATGATGTCAGATGAGATAACTATGGTTATCCGTATCGTGCAGACATTTGTAAAGAGTAGCAAGCAGTTTGCATTTGCTCCATCACAGAAGTCATTTGACTCTATCCTAAACAAACCACTGGCCTTAAGATTAGACCTGTTGGAGGTCGGATGCTGTGTCGTCTGTCCTGGTAACATTGGGGCCACTCTTCCCTCAGCACCTACTCTACAGATGAGAACCTGGTGGTGTCTCCCCTCCTGGGGAACGTGTGTTTCGCCAGCTCCATGTTCAGCATCTGCTTCACCCTGGGCTCCTTCGCCAAGATCTACTCTGATACCCACGGTGAGACCACCAACACATGTACACACACCATCCTCCACACCTAGCATGAGCAGTGTGTGTAAACACATATCTGACATGACCAAGGCCTTGTTTTTCTGGCCAGTTGCTGCATGTTTTGTTGTTTCAACCTCAGACTTAATCGTTGCCTCTGGTGTTTCAGGTGACATCAACTACAACGAGTTCGCCAAAAGGCTCTGGGGAGACATTTACTTCAACCCCAAAACGTGAGGCACTTATTTTTTATTACTGTAATTTAGACTCTAATTTAATTCTACTGCTTGGCGATAACCCCATGTTGTTGTTCCCACATCTTGCTGTCTCTCCACAGGCGTAAATTCACAAAGAAAGCCCCCAACAGTAACTCCCAGCGCAGCTTTGTGGAGTTTGTGCTGGAGCCCCTCTACAAGATCCTGTCCCAGGTGAGACCCCCTAAAGGCTAACTCTGACATCTCATCACATCTCAAACATTCAATACACACACACACACACACACAGAGGTAACACACTTATCTAGACACACAACACCCTTAAAACACACACTGTGATAATGACTAACCTCTATGCCTGGTCCTCCTCCTTCTCTCCTAGGTGGTGGGTGATTGTGACACCTCTCTCCCTCGGGTGCTGGATGAGTTGGGGATCCACCTGACCAAAGAGGAGCTCAAGCTCAACATCAGACCCCTGCTGCGGCTGGTCTGTAACCGCTTCTTTGGAGAGTTCACCGGTACGACGTCTGCCTCCCCCCACCACTGCTTTATTCTCAATCTGTCAATCACAATTCATTATGATTTTCTACCAGAGGCCATCACAGCAATTTCTGATGTTCTCATTATAGCTGTTATTGTGCATGGTGTATGCTGAACACTATTATTATGCTCTGACTGTAGCTACTTAGTTCTGCTATTACCGAGAGTGCTGTGGGCATTGTGTCTTCATACTGCTTATGATTATCTGTGTATAATTAAGGGCAAATGTTATGCGTCTGGTAAATGTGACAAGCATACCAATCTGAAGCTGAGCGTGAACTTGCCTTGCAGGCTTTGTGGACATGTGTGTGCATCACATCCCTTCACCACAAGGGGGTGCCAAGAACAAGATAGAGCACAGTTACACAGGAGGGCTGGACTCGGACCTGGGGGAGGCCATGGCGGAATGCGACCCTGACGTGAGTACGATGGAGTGAGACAGACTGACGCTGGGTGATGGGCTGGAGGGCCATGGACATGGTAGTTGGCTCCTAATTGGTGGAATGTGTTTCCAGTCTTGAATCAATCAAGTCATTGTAACTGGGACGGCAATTAAGCAAGCAGGCGATTGGAATTGACTGGAGGCAAAGCGAGATGCTGAAAAACCAATAGGTGGCAGCCTGGAAAATGAACAGCATTGATCAACATTTTCCAAGTGCCCTTTTAAATCTCGTGGCTGTAATGAAATGAGATGGCTGAAAGGCAAAGTTTTATTTTTTTCTTCTTCTTCTTTTCTTCTTCTAATTGTCAGGATGACTCATTATGTTCATGTTTTTCCCTTCCTCCTTTTTGTATCCTTTCTCTCTCCCTTCTCTTGCCCCCCCCCCCCCCCCCTTCCTTCCTTCTCTGTGCCCCCAGGGTCCTCTGATGTGCCACACCACTAAGATGTACAGCACGGAGGACGGGGTGCAGTTCCATGCGTTCGGCCGGGTGCTGAGTGGGACCATCCAGGCGGGGCAGCCCGTCAAGGTGCTGGGGGAGAACTACACCCTGGAGGACGAGGAGGACTCCCAGGTCTGCACTGTGGGACGCCTCTGGATCAATGTGGCCAGGTAAGAGATGACTAGCTGCCATGATGTCACCCTGAGGACTCTGTCCTTTTGAGAATATGATGGACCAAGTTGAGTTGTCTGTTATCTATCTCTCCATTAATTGACCAAACCCCCTCCTCTTAACCACAGGTACCAGATTGAGGTGAACCGGGTGCCTGCTGGTAACTGGGTTCTCATCGAAGGCTGTGACCAGCACATCGTCAAGACAGCCACCATCACAGAGCCCCGAGGGAATGAGGAGGTGTGTGTGTGTGTGTGTGTGAAAAAAAACTAGTCTGACGGTATCAATCCATTTACAACCATAAAGAGTGGTTTGTAACTGTTTAAACTCTGTCCCAGGCCCAGATTTTCAGACCGCTCAAGTTCAACACAGCGTCTGTCATCAAGATCGCGGTGGAGCCTGTGAACCCCTCCGAGCTGCCCAAGATGTTGGACGGACTGAGGAAGGTCAACAAGAGCTACCCCTCCCTCACCACCAAGGTACCCACATCCACTCCTACAACACTGCAGAGGAACTAAGATACCCACAGCACTGCCACTGATGATGGTGGGAGAATATTGACTGTGTGTGTGTGTCTCTCTCTCAGGTGGAGGAGTCTGGAGAACACGTTATCCTGGGTACTGGAGAGCTCTACCTGGACTGTGTTATGCACGACCTGCGCAAGATGTACTCTGAGATCGACATCAAGGTCAGCCTCGCATTCGCACATGTCCCTGCTCCTCCTTCTATCAGCAAATTGTAACAATATAATCCTATGTCATGACAACTGTTAACAAGACCCTTTCCACATTTTTTCCTGATTGACACGGGAGATGTATTCAAACTTCTCTCTCTCTCTCTTTCCCCTTCTTCCCCTGAACCACCGCCCCCCTCTCAGGTGGCTGACCCCGTTGTGACCTTCTGCGAAACAGTCGTGGAGACGTCGTCACTCAAGTGCTTCGCCGAGACGCCAAACAAAAAGTGAGCCATGACCTCAAGCACTGCCTCTATTCATCCTCACCAGTTAGCGTTGACTGTTTAGAGTATGTGGGTCTGTGTCTCATGGTGAGATGTGATATTAGTGTGCTGTGCCTAAGACTGTATGATCTGTGAGATTATGGCTCTGGCTTTTTGATGATTGACAGCGGTGTGGTTTGATTGACAGGAATAAGATCACAATGATTGCGGAGCCTCTGGAGAAAGGTCTGGCTGAGGACATCGAGAATGAGGTGGTCCAGATCTCGTGGAACAGGTACACAGCCCACCGCACACGCACACGCACACACACAAACACTCTATTATTCATACCCACCATGAACATGCGTCACTGTTAGACACCCCTGTTTCCAACACATCACGGTTAGTGACACCCCTGTCACTAACTATATCACACCTGTTATTCACTCACTCAAACACACCTGCTGACCACTTACTCATGTAAACAGGTCATTGGCTATAGGCCTTGTCCTTTTACCTGTCATCAACAAATCACCTGCCATTTGCAGTACACCTGCCGTGACCGTACCTGGAGGCCCACCTTCCTAGCCACAGCTGTGGCTCTGCATGCGTGTGTGCATGAGAGAGAGAGAGAGTATGCATGTGAGAAAGAGAGAGAGTGTGTGTGTGCATGAGAAGAGAGTGTGTGTGACAGTTTCATCCCTGCTGTGTGCTGCTCATCTGAGCCCTCCATCTGGGCCTGGCATGGCCAACATGTGCAGCGATGCCAGAGCAGTGACATACTTAACACACCATTAAACTAACCCCCCTTGCCCTCTCTTTCTCTTCCTGTTTCAACCCCCTGCCTTCCCCATCCATCACCCACCACCGCCCCGTTCCCCCCCGTCATTCCAGGAAGAAGCTGGGAGAGTTCTTCCAGACAAAGTATGACTGGGATCTGCTGGCTGCCAGGTCTATCTGGGCCTTTGGGCCTGACACCACGGGGCCCAACATCCTGGTAGATGACACACTGCCTTCTGAGGTGAGCTAATGGCTCCTTGGCTGGGCCTGTCTGGAGTCTGTCTCTCTCTCTCACTGCTCTCTCTCTCTCGCATTGCGTGTCTATGTGATGTTGGTGATGACTAGTATGATCTAGAAGAGGTGTGAAGCGGTATTGGTGGAGGTCTTGGCCTGCAGTTGGCTCTGGCGTGAGCGTGACACGTGGTGGTACTAGGAGAAGTGCCCCCTGCCAGTGGGCGACACCTCTCTTCAGTGTGTAACAGTGATATGTTCCACCTGGAACTCCATTTTCCCCATTATAGCTCTTTTTATTGTTGTGACACCATCTCAAACACACTATGCGTCGTTTTTTGGTCGTAGGTTATGTACAGAGTAACAATCCCACTCTGTGTGTGTGCGTGTGTATGTGTAGGTGGACAAAGCTCTCCTGGGCTCAGTGAAAGACAGCATCGTTCAAGGCTTCCAGTGGGGCACCAGAGAGGGGCCTCTGTGTGACGAGCGTAAGTGTCCATTTTCTGCACCTCTCTCATTTACACACACTCACAAAGTTCTTAAACAACCGTTACTCCCTCCACTGCTCCCATTTCCACACACATGCACACTCTTACTCTCTACCTCACACTCTCTCTCTCTCTCTCTCACACACTCTCTCTCTCTCTCTCTCTCTCTCTCTCAGACACACTCAAACACTCACTTGCACACTCACTCACACACATATACACACACAGTTATTAAACAACCTTTACTCCCTCCGTCAGCTATCAGAAACGTCAAGTTTAAGATCCTGGATGCGGTCATTGCTCAGGAGCCGCTGCACCGGGGAGGAGGCCAGGTCATCCCCACCGCCAGAAGAGTGGTATACTCCGCCTTCCTCATGGTGAGTCCACCCCCCACCACCCACCCCTCTCTTTCTCTCTCTCCATTCCCGCCATCCCTTTCATTACCTCACTCCATCTCTTTTCATCCTCACCGTCTCTAATGTTCCATTACCTTGATTACCACGGTGGGTTCTGCTGACTTGCCTCTCTTTTAATTGAGGTGAGATCACGTTCCCATTCTCCTCATTTCTTTTTGCGTTCCGGCTCTTTCTCTCCTCTGCCCCTCATTCTTGATTCTTGATTTCCCCCCTGAAGACTCTGGCTTTCTCTTCCCGTCTTTCCACTTTCATTTGCTGACTCTACCTCTTCTACACCCCCCCCCCCCCCCCTGTTTGTTTCTCTCTCTCTCTGTCCTGGTTCAGCTAACCTATTTTCCTCCTCCAGGCCACCCCAAGGTTGATGGAGCCGTATTACTTTGTGGAGGTGCAGGCCCCGGCAGACTGTGTGTCTGCTGTGTACACAGTACTGGCTCGTCGGAGGTCAGTATACAACACAACATTCACCCCCCCCAGAAGTTGACCTGAACATATTTGTTTAATTAATGGGGTGGTGTAAATGTGTTTTTAATCTGATATTCTGTCTTGTGAAACAGAGGCCATGTGACTCAGGATGCCCCCATCCCAGGATCACCTCTCTACACCATCAAGGCCTTCATCCCAGCCATCGACTCATTTGGCTTTGAGACAGATCTGCGCACACACACACAGGGACAGGCCTTCTCCCTGTCTGTGTTCCATCACTGGCAGGTCAGATTACAGACACACACACACACACACACACACACACACATACAGGCATTTCTGCCCTCTTTATGTCCATCACCTGCACGTTTATGCACGCACGCACACACACTTTAACACACACAATCATGCCAGCTGTCATGGTGTGAGTCACGAACATGCCTGCCACTCTGACTTAATTGCTTTTGATGCCGAGAAGCAGGGTGTTGAGTCAGCAGCTTTTATGTACAGTAGGGTAGTCTCTCTGTCTATTTCCCCTTCGACTGACATGACACAGTTGAGTGTGTGTGTTTGTGTGTGTGTGTGTCTCACTGTTTAGCCGTGTCAGGCTAAAATAGTTAGCGCTCCTCACTCACTCATTTGCCGCAACCTGTCGCTCTTTGGAACTGAGTGGCAGGGTACTTTGCTCTCCCTCGCTGGTATAATCACACTGACTCCCAGTATTGGTGTGTAAAAGGCCCGGTGTAGAATCAGTGTGGCGTGAGAGCCGGTTAGTGGCCAGGCTCCATCTGTTGATTGGGCTTCAGTCGCTCCATTGACTTTTCTCCCATTTAATCCCCCCCTGAGGCCAGGGGGGTTTGGTACCACACAGTCCCAGGCGGGGGGGGGGGGCAGGTGCATGGTTGGCCTTTTAAAAGATCACGGCAGAGCCCACTCCTTGTTTCTGAGCTAAGAGTTCCCAGCACTCTTAAGCAACTCCCTCCTCTCTTTCCCCTCCCTTCATCACACACGTGTCATGTACCCGTGAAAATAGTGTGTGTGAGAGGTAGTTTTGGAGATAATGGTTTTAAGTAATCATTTTAATTGGACATTCTACTCAAAATTAGATGAGCTAATGTTGCCATGATGAAGAGAGGGAGTAACAGAGACAGGGGAAGAAGGAGAGTGCTAATTGTCCTTTTCACCCCCCTCTCTCCCTCCCCTTCCATCTCTGCTCTCTTCACTTTTTTCCCTCCTGCATCCTCTCCTCCAGATTGTGCCCGGTGACCCCTTGGACAAGAGCATAGTGATCAGACCTCTGGAGCCGCAACCTGCCCCTCACCTGGCCAGAGAGTTCATGATCAAGACCCGCAGGCGCAAGGTGAGACGATTTATATCTTGTGTTTGCATGTTTTGCGTTGTGTTTGAAAGATAAGAGATGTGACCCCCCCCCACCCCTCCCACCACTATTTCCATAATTTAACTGTTTGTTCCCCTGCAGGGTCTGAGTGAGGATGTGAGCATCAGCAAGTTCTTCGACGACCCTATGTTGTTGGAGCTGGCCAAGCAGGACGTGGTGCTCAACTACCCCATGTGAGGAGCACGCCGCACGGACACAGAAGGACAGAGACACCCTTCAACACAACTTCCACTCTCAGCCGTCACCAATGACTACACATCACACCACGCTGTATGGGACTAGCATGTCCACTGATGTTGGCAAAGCAGGTCACAGAGTTGCAGTACAGGGTCTGTGAGTTTTTTTTCGTTTTTTTTACCTCATATCAGCAATTTATTTAAGAATTGGTAATTGGGTATCTACTGTACCCTCAAATGAATAAATTAATCAATTAAGTGCTGATGTGAAAACACACAGACCCTGGTACCTTAAGCTAATATTGTCCATCCCTACTCTACCTCTAGAAAAGGAGTTTGAGATTTTATTTTGACCTAAATTGTCAAAAGGCGTAGAGAGAGATGTATGTCTACAGTTAAAGGGTGTGATGTGACACAGCAACACCAGCCTCTCCTCAGTCATTTGAAAATACTGCTGTTGTATCCTGTGTCTTGTATGTATTTTTTTACATGTGTAAATTCTCAAATGTTTTGTAGAATAAGATGAAAAGAAGAAAAACAGGCTTGGTTGTTTTGATGTTTTGTTTTTTTTAAAAAGAAATGTGATGTTTTTGACCTGGTGTATGCCTGTTTGAATAAAAAGATCTGCCTGTTTGATCAAGTTGTGGATGTTTGGTTTTTATCCATTACTCTTTATTCTCCACTTCCTTCTCGATGCTTAGATTTTGATTAGCACTTCTTTCTGAAGTTTCACACATCATGGCCTCGTGTACATGATCTAGGTGTTATCTTCATTATCTGGGTGTGTTATGTACGTTGTCTAGGTGTTTCGTTAGGCACACAGGAGGAGGACATGGAAGTGGACATACTCCGTCCAGAGTGGAGTACACTGCCAGGTCGGAGCACAGCCGTCAGTCTGAGTGATTGGCGTGTCTGTTTGTGGTGCTGTGTGGGCGGAGACTGATAGACAGGCTGCTGGATGGGCAGAGACAGGCACAGCGGAGACGGAGACGGAGGGGGGGGTCACACATGGTCCTGTTTTTAAGCACAGAGAGATGGGTAGCATGGTGGGAGGGTAGTGGGAGGTAGGAGTGGTAGGAGAGCTTCCAAAAATGAACAGATGATGCAAACGCCATCTCTTCCAGTGATACTGAAGTAGAAATTAGCTGCAACTTTCCATTTCCACACTGTATTATGAATATTAGCCATGAATGTAACATAAAAGCTTGAATATAAGTTGTGGTGAACAGGGAACTGGATACTGTAGGCCTACACACATGACTACACTGCTAATGGGATTAGACTGTTTTGTTTTGATGACCTAATGTATGATTAAGACAGCAATTGTCACACTTAGCGAGGGCAGGTTTGGCTGCAAACGCCCTCTCTTCTATAGTGATACTGAAGTAGAAAATAGCTGCAACCCTCCATTATCCTGTATTATGCATATTAGGCATTATGCATATGGCATAAAAGCTTAAATATAAGTTGTGGTGAACAGGGCTTGATACTGTAGGCCTACACACATGACTACACTGCTAATGCATTAGACTCTTTTGTTTTGATGACCTAATGTGTGGGTAACACTGCGGCTGTCAAACTTAGCGAGGGGTTTGACATCTGAACTGAGCAGTCTCCTGTCATTCACTGCTTTCACCATGACTTGAACGGACACAGAAGAGGAGAGGCAGGGTGTGGGGTGCAGTGGGAGAGGTCAACACTGGCTGGAGCCGCTTTGACATTTTGACTGAATGTCAATTCTGTCTCTGCGTGATATTTCAGGGTACGTGTATGATTTTGATTTGTGCAGACATGAATAGCCTACAGTACATGTGGATAAGGGATATTGTGTCCTTTTCTAAAGCTAAAACCACAAAAAACACAGGTTCCATTGTCAACACAGCACTCACAAGGATGCCTTCGTAGATAACTCTATGACCATGCATGTCCTCCGCGCTCCTTTGATGACATCTGTTGTGACAGAATGTGATCAACTCCCTCCTCCTCTGTACTGGTCTGCATGTAGTATGATTATGACTATATATGTGGTCCTACCCCCTCCTCCCCTGTGCTGGCGTGAGTTGTGATTGTGTATGGCCCTGGGCAGTGGGACGGATGGCAGCGGTTCTTGCCGGTCTGACCACAAGGCCCCGGAGCACTTGCTGCAATCTGTGGGCTCTGTACTAAATATAGACCAGAGCGAGACTCGGCTCTGCCAGGGCCTGGCTAAGGGCACCCTCCTGAGCAAGGCCCTTTCTTCCCTCTCTCCCCTCTCTCATCCGCTGTCATCCGCCTCGTTTCATCCTCCTTTTCATCACATGCTGATACCCCTTTCTTCTCTCTCTCTATCTGCACCTTACAGCTCTCTAGTTCTGTCATGTGCCCCCGCCTCTCTCACACCTCTCCCTTCCTTTACATCACAAGCTGACACATTGCTCTCACATCAACCCCACCCTGTGGTTACTAGACAAGGGTTGCTTAATCCAGGCATAAACAGGTAGAATCACCATAGTAATCCACAAACTAAATATAGATGATGTTATTTGCATTATTTTGTCTGTGCCATATTATGTTGCCCATAGACTGAGTTGACTAAAGGTGGTGGAATTTGAGACACGCTGTGCCTCCTCTCTGAAGTATTGCAGATGCATAAGTGGTGGTAGGCGGCTTGAGGTTAGAGCTGAATGTTAAGGTCGTCCTTTTATTCGTTACTGTAATAGGGAGCATGTGTGTCTAACCTGACCTCCCCTCCGTCCATCCCTCCTGAATAGTCAGACGTGTCCTACAGACACACGGGGGCGCCATTGCTGCCCGGCAGGTCAGAGACATGTGGAGGTCCGGCAAGGTCGGTGTATACCAAACAAACAAGAAAAAAACACCACATGACTGTGTGACTCTCAGACCCTAGGGCACCTGATGGACCCACAACACTGAATCATCCTCCAATCAGGGAGATCAGAGGATGCAGAGGTCAAGCCATCCTGGAGAACACAGATTCAGTTGGACTGAGGCTGCATGCGCACAAACACAGACACATGAGTGCCTGGAAAGGAGACCCAGAGGGGAGCTAGGGAATTTTAGGGTGACCCTTGCATAGAACAATAAGCCTTCATGCAATGTTCGCCCTATTTCAATTGGCCAAATGAGACATGTGTTCTCGCTTGGGGCTTTGCACAAAAGAACTTCCAGACCAGCCCCATCACAACACAGAACCTTTTGCAAATGCTGCAGCATCTGGAGTGAGTGTGGTGTTCCTTTCCAGTGGTTAAAGGATGGAAGATTTGACTTTATTGAAATGGTACAGAAGGGATTTTTTGGAGCCTGTTTGTCTCTTTTGACTTTTGGACATAGTTATTAGGGGCCTGGTGATTTATGCCATTTAGACTCTTCCTTATAGGTCATCAAACTGTGTCACTCGACATCCAACAGACTGCACTCATCAACATTGTATCAGTATCCAAGCTTTCCCTCTTGGGCCCTTGGCGTTCAGCAACAACTGAAAACCAATGTGATCCTGGCATCGGCTCATCTCTGAGCGCCTTCAGTTCTCACGCTAGACCAGACCCAACCAATCCTGTCAAGGCTGTTCTGATTTGACAGGCGCTATCACCACGAAGAGGGATCAGAGAATGCCACTGGTCACAGCAGAACCCCGGTTCCGTTGTCACTCTCAATTTCATTGCCCCGCGGTGATGTCAAAAAGGACCAGGATTTTTTTTACCGTTGGAACTTTCCGTGTCTGTAAGCGCGCTTCTAATGATGGAAGAGATAGAAAACGGGGTGTCCGCGAGACAGATCCCCTCATAAGAAACTCAAAGCTTATACCAGACATTTTCAGGGTAAGTACTTTCAGTCTGATTATGAATGGGCAATTTAGGCAAAGTGAATTCTTTGAATGCTTGTGTAAAACTAATGTTTTGTAATTACACAAAAGTGCCTATCTATATGCACCTAATAGTTCTTAAAAAAGAACAACAACGATATATTGCTTATATACCTACTGAAGAACAAGATGTTTCAATGTCATAAAAAGTTTGCAACTCTCCTGCACAATTATATTAAGATTCTAACTGTTTAATGTATTTAGTTGAAATTGTAGGCTATTTTTTCCCAAATAGCTACTTTCCAAGTTTATATAATTCGATGCGACAAAATTCTGCGAAGTAACACTGTCCGCCGACGTGCGGCGATGTAGTTTGATTTGTGTCACCAAAATTCAAGATGTGTAACCTGTCGGGCACGCGCACTGTCAAAGATGCTTGCGCGCAATATCACCGTTCCTTCGCTTCGCATAGACATCACTGTATGCTTCTCTCAGAAGATCAAGCTGTCAGTCTCCGGTGTTCGTCTCCTCATCTTCAACTGAAACGTGTTGTAGTCTACCCAGCGACCAAGCCACATCGTAAAAACGCACGCCAAAATAAATAGCCTATACGAGGAGAACTCACCGTCGGATTGAGGTGGATTAGACCAAATGCAATTTGCAGAGCTGCAACTCTCCGGTTTTCTGAAGATGAAGTAACCCAAAGGATAATAATGAAGAGATTCAGGATGTGAGCGATTCATGTGTTTATCAAAAACTGAGAACTGTTGCAAACCAACTCGCCGACAGATATGAATACAAGAGCGAATGCACTCAACAATGTGTCTGAGGAGCGGATGCTGCTGTTTTCGGTAGTAAAGTAGCCCTGACACGGTAATTAATGCCAAAATGACAACAAGACTGTTATCGGGCATTATATTCTGGAATGCGCTCATGGAGATTTTGGCACATATTTTACACTGCAAAGAGCATCTTTTTTATCCACGTCATCGTGTCATGAGAGAATAGTCGATATCCTCAAGAAACATGGACAAAGAACGCTCAAGCTTTCAATGAGGCTATGAAATAACTACAGTAATACTATTCAAGTTCTCCTGAGAACTGGAGCAAACAATACACTCAACGGCGAAATACGTTGGACTTTTCCTAAAGCCCAGAATCGACTATCAATTTCGCGGAACACCTTATCTGTATAAAATCATCTTCACAGACTCGCATAGCGGTAAGATTTAGCCTAATAATTCTACATATGGTATCAACTACTCGTGTTTAATAGTCTATTCATTTTCAGCACAAATCAGTGTTTGTCGTCGTGCGTGTTGAAGATCGGGAATCAAATGCGCCGCTGGCATGCATAACGCACAGGTGAAGGTTGTATACTCATGGCCAATTTCTTATTTTGTGACAGAGATAGCCTACACAACTGAATTCTCTGAATTGGTCTAGCCCAGCTAACAAAAGCAGCATCGGGAGGGCAAGATCACACCGGTATAGGCTAGTTTTGTGATTGGAGAGGTAGTTTTGTGATTGGAGACGCATGCGAGATGAACGAGTGGAACGGGTAAATTGGCATTTGCCGCGCAACGTTCAGCTAATTTGTGCGTGCAATTCATTTCCCCACCTCTTATCTAGCAAATAGTCCAGCTATCACCGGTTAATGGGACTCAGAATTAGTTAAGTGATTTCAGATTGCATTAGGCTACAGTACATGAGGTGCCTTATTTTTCTCAATAAGATAGGCTACAATGATGACGAGGATGATGATCTGTGATGATATTCGCCATTCCCTTTCTTTCATTGCAAACATTCTATTACATGGATTTTTGAAACTCATGTGCACATCTACCCATAGGTACCATTCCTTTTGATCACCTGCTGGCCGCTCAGTCAATAGGATTCGCAAGCTGTCAGTGATGAACCTCGTGGCCGTTACAGTCATTGAGCCGGGAAGCAGAGACTCTGTGGCTATATGCAATAGACTACATAATGTTGCACATAAACCACTGCATAAGGGATTTTTGGTAGTCAAGCGCAGCGATTTTCAAAATGTTCATACGATTATTTCTTGATTAGCCCATTAATATAGCAGAATGTTAATTTATATTATGAATATATTATAATATTAGCCAGAAAACTATTATTAGGCCTCTTCTTCTTCTTCTTCTTCTTCTTCTTATTATTATTATTATTGTTCATATTATTTTACTTAATCCATTTGAAAAAATTGGGAATATTTGGAATTAAACTGACAAGGAAAGCCTGTATTTCAAGCCATTGGCATGGTTTTCAGATATCAGTAATTAAACAAATAAAGATGAGTAAGTAATCAACTTAATAACACGTGAAATAAACATGTCACAATGGAATATGTCAAATGCACCCGCCAGCCCTATGTCCTCAGTTTTGTCCTCTCTGTCCTGTGGATGTTTTTACCTGGCAATCTGGCTGAACAACAGACAGATTTTAAGCAATGCCAGGTAATTATAAAGCAGCCCACAGCTTGGTTATAATTATAATGGTGATGAATGATAAACTAATTAAACCATTAAGTCACTTTATTACCTAATCCTTGTATTTATTTCGAGCAGCTCTTCTCTATTTGGCTGTAGTCAATGTATCAGTAATGGATGTAGTTGTGTACAGTATAGCTCTCCCACCATTTAACCTTGGAAATAGCTTGCCGCTTGAGCATTTCATCCTTTGTTCCCAGTCCAGAACGCCTATGGTTCCTGTGTTAAACATCTGTCAATGACAGACTGGGATTGACTCAAACATTAGTTAGAACAATGGGTTTTGCACCAAGCTGCAGTAGTACTGTCCAATATAGAAATCTAGTCTGAGATGAATTTGTATGTGGCGTCACGCCAACCAAGAGTCACAGTCATGAATCACACTTATTGGTTTTCATTAAATATGGATAGCATGCATTTATTCAGTTTAGTGAGCTGACAGTTCAACCATCCTCAGTATTCGCCCACATTTTTCCAATACCTTCCCCTTGTCTGCTTTCTCATTTCTCAGCCTTGCATAGTTGAGGTTGTCATCTTCAACATGGGATGGTTTTTTCTTTCAAGCAGTCCCTCACTGTCACACCCCTCCTGTTCCAACCCTCCCCCCCCCCGTCCTGGCTCCTCGTTTCCTTCCCTGGGGAAGATGAGGGAAGACCTGTCCACTGGGGGAGGAGAGGATCAGGGAGGGGAAGCAACCTCCCTCGGCCCCGGCGCTGAGAGAGGGATGAGGAACACATTCTGTATGGCAGCATAGAAATGCACATCCCCCATCACTTTAGTTATGATCATGACTGATGTGCTCCTCTCCTTTTTCTGTTAAAACACACACTATGCTCTGTGTTGGCAATCTGTTTGAGAAAGAACACTGGGACAGAGGTGTGATGGATGTTAGAGGCTGGTTGCTAAGATATAGTGAAGACTACAGTCGATTGGCTGTTTTACATTACTGTATGTCTAATCATAGATCTCATAGGATGTGTTATGCTTTTTGGATTGAATGGTTGAGAAAATGCTGTCTGGACAAGAACGTGTGTTTTATCTTGACTTAATGTGGTGTACACTTTCAAGACAGGGATTGAAATTCAAGTTATACATATGTATGTATGATAGGAATTTTATGTTTTAGCTCTCACTGTCTGTGCCTGCATTTTCATAGCAGGTGCCACAAAAAATGAAATATCTATATATAATGTCTTATCCAGTTGAACAGACGTAAGTACACATCAGCGTTAATCCTGGAAACTCAGCACACAGACAGAGGAGACAGTGCCTTTGTGTCTGAACCCCAAATGCTTTTTGGATTCTCGGCGAGACAGGTTATTTTGACATGTATTTGTAGTTGAGAAACATCTTGAGTGAGGCTGAAATGAAGGGGTCTGTTTTGTGTACCTTGCCTTTGATTTAATTAATGGTTGTTGCAAATTGGCTTTGTCGTGTGGGAACTGTTCTGTTCAGGTATGCAGACATGGCGAGTAGTGATTAATTGTTTGGTTCTGGTTTGTGTAATGTATGGACTGTGTGAGGCTGTATTTCACCGGGTTTTGGACTTGGTTAAGGTTGTGAGTCAGTTTGGTTCATGTATGCAGATCGGGCTGGTATTGCAGAACAGCTTGGCCATTGGATTGCGGATCTGGCTACTCCTGGAGAACAGCTTCGGTTGCTGATTGGGCGGATTTCATTGAATACCAATATTTTATATAGACATAGAGCAGTCTGTCATCCACTGAATACAGGTCATACTGTACTTGGATTTAGGGAGGTAGGAGATAGGATTGGGTGATATAAAAAATTTCATAATCATGATATTACTTTAGAAAATATCACAGTATATAGGATAATATCAATTATAGTTGAAGAATGAAGACATGCCAGGGTGAGCAAAAATGACTGATGTTGCTGGTGTTTTAAATTGTCTGGTGAAACAAAGAGATTTTCACCGCTTTGAAAAAACAGCGGGACTGCACTTGTAGTATATCTGCAGTTGTAAGGATTTTTACAGACTGTATAACATCACAATATGCTCCAAATATGACGGTATTCAATAATATTGATTATTGGACCCATCAGATTTTTTTTCTTTGTGTGGGGTGATGGATGTTTGTTTGGATGAATGAGGCTTGTTAGATAGAATGTATTTGGCAAAAGAAGAGTAAAGGTACAGTTAAAGCGTTTTGTACGATTTTGAGCTTGAAGTTTTTTAATTTTTTTTCTAGATTTGTATTTTCGAATTGATTGCTTAAGGCCCAACATTTAAGCTTTCTCAAAGCTTCCTAATGGTTGTAATGACAATGTTTAATCGGTAGCGATCAGGGAATGAGATCCCTTTAAAGAAATATTTCATTTATGACAGTGTTCGAAAAAACGCTTTCTAAAACTGAGTGTCCTTCCCGGCACTCAATTTTCATATAAACATGTTGTTACTGCATGTTGTCGCCTTTCTGTCTCCGTTGGCTGCATCTATGAATTGTGTGCTCATGCAGAACCCAAACACTGCAAATCCATTTTGGGGGGTTATATTGTTATTAGGGAGGATTTTGTTGTTTGGAACTTCTCACAGAATTTTGTGGCAATGGCCAAAGTTGGCAGATTTCCAACAAATGTGCCCTGCTCATTTAATTGATGTGTCTAGCAGATGTGTCTAGCAGATTAGGGCAGACTGTTGAGTTGATTTTTTTTCAACAAAACACATTCTTTGTTCTAAAACATGGTTTTGACTCTCAGATATACGTCATGTAGCAGAGAAGCTCAAGTCCAAACACAAGACAGTCCTGTTGATCAACAGCAGGACAGCAGAGCAGAGCGTGTCCTCGTCCTCATGACTCATGGTGCTTTTACATCAGTCTGAGGGAAACATTCCCTGCAGTCACCTCTGACCTCCGTCTACGTCTGCAGCTGACATTCCACATGTGACAGTGACGACACACTGTAGCAGACATTTGAAAAACAAGAGAAATTGCTTATTTTCTAGCAAAGGGAATCCTTATCGGCGTGAATCATTCATGCAAGCTCTCAGGGTAAAACTGATTGTAAAAACAAATGTGTG
>NC_139663.1:9649802-9659802 GCF_951799395.1 Argentina silus
CAGTGCACGCGTTTGGAATTGCTTCAATTGCCCTCAGTGTGAGACCAAGCCATAACACACCACGAAATACTGTGATACATTATCAGCATACATGCAGCCTGGAACAAACAGAGAAGAAATCTCTGCACACACACTCAGGCACGTTCATCCCCAGAGTGCTGAGGCTGTTGAGAAGGTCTAGAAGAACGCATAAGGTGATCGATTTCACAGTGCTGTCCATGGTGGATGGCACGCTGATCTGTCCAGCAGCGCTCACGGCCGGTTGGCTCAGACAGGACAGATGCGGCTGGGCTCTTGTCTCTCTCTCTCAGTCACTGGGTGAGCTGAACAGAACAGCCAGGCTCAGGGGCCACAGCAGACACCCTGTCGCTGCCCCGCTGCCTACCACACACACACACACACACACACGCACACACACACACACACACACACACAAACACACACCACTACAGAGAGGCAAGGACACATACACAGAGAATGAGAGAGAGAGAGAGAGAGAGTGAGAGAGGGAGGGAGATTAGCAATGATGGAGAGATAGAGGAATGGAGAGCTAAAGCGAAAGACAGAGAGGATTATTATGATGGAGAGAGATAGTGAGTTTCGGAAATCAAAATGGATGGATAGAAGTGAAAACAGAGCCGGAAGGAAGGGAGGAGAGAGAGAGAGATGATTGGATGTTAATAGTATATTATATTTGTGACCCAGTCATTGTTAAACAGAATCATTCACAAACAGAATCCGAATGTACATAAATCACTCCACCCCTGCTACTGTGATCAGTGCTGTGTCAGCAACTCCAGTACAAGATCAGTATCAAATCACTGTTGCTTGACCTCTCAATGAGGTCATGACCCCTGACACTAGGGCCAGTACTAGATCAAACTCGTTCATACTTCAATGCAAATTAACCCAGGAAAATGTCCTGAGAATAATGACAAGAAGGGTAATGATGTTATTTCACATTAAGCTTCTGGATGTGTTTTTTAGAAGGGCTAACTACTACTGCCCGTATGTCCAAAACACCACTATCTGCTATGTCCACAAAGTAACAGGCAAGGCCATGTTTACATTTTGTATGCTCCTTTTGGTAACGGGAAGACTCTTTTACAGTTTACTTACATTCTTGAATTACGGAAAATGTGGCAACTCTGTCATGCTGTTTTTAAAGTGAATGGATAGAAACTGGCAACACAACATGTACAGTGTGAGTAGTAGTCTGAAACCAGGGGTCTGGCAACTGTACGATGCCCCAGAGAATCGTTCCGGTCAATTGAGCATCTTTAAGGGGCTGCACAGAACCATACTGTATGCCAGAGAGAGACAAGCTGGCATAGTGTTATTTATAGCCCATACTGCATGTGCAAAGGTTCTTTCAGATATTCGACTCCATTTGGTCACGTTTGCTGTCAACTCCAATCCGTAAAGACAGGATAGACAAACAGGTGGATGATGGATATCTCTTACCTGATCCAGATAGAGTGTTTCGGTGATGATGATGATGATGATGATGAGTTCAATGTTTGAACAAGCAATTACCCACAGTGTTTGTGGTGCACCTGCTATTGGATTTTGTGTATACAGGTACATTGTAGTAATGTGCTGAAATGTTTGAACCAATTTTGTAAATCAGTGGGGGTTTCTCAGTTGATATTGCAAATTGTTCACAGACACGTCCCATCTGTATGTGTCATCTGTAGCTCTACTTCCTGAAATAGGAACTGCTTATGAATATATTTATGAGCTCACCTGATACCAAGTTGATTATGCCGTTATGCTGTCTAAGCCTGGGTAGTCTTCATTTTAAGCCGTTAATCTAATGGGAACGTTTTAAATAAAGGCTTATCACTGTACTTTCAGTGGCATTTCACTGGCATTTTGGAAAACTGAAAAAAAACTATGTAAAACAATAGTAATTTTCCGTTAAATTAAGTTTACGCAAATTCCCTGTGGTCTGGTCTGTTGGAAATGACTCGATTTCATTTTTCTGCACTGTCCTCTCGCTCAACTTTTGGGATTTAGTCACACTAATGCATGAGTCCCTCCCCTCCTCCAGCTCTAGTGAAGTCACAGCCAAGTGCTTGGCTCCTCTAAAGGTCTCTGATTGCAGCTAATTCCCTGATCCTGGGAGAGGAGGGGAGAGTGAGGCAGGAGAAGGAGAGAGGAGGGGAGAGTGAGGCATGGAGAAGGAGAGAGGAGGGGGGAGTGAGGCATGGAGAAGGAGAGAGGAGGGGGGAGTGAGGCATGGAGAAGGAGAGAGGAGGGGAGAGTGAGGCATGGAGAAGGAGAGAGGAGAGGAGAGTGAGGCATGGAGAAGGAGAGAGGAGGGGGGAGTGAGGCATGGAGAAGGAGAGAGGAGGGGAGAGTGAGGCTGGAGAAGGAGAGAGGAGGGGAGAGTGAGGCTGGAGAAGGAGAGAGGAGGGGGGAGTGAGGCTGGAGAAGGAGAGAGGAGGGGAGAGTGAGGCATGGAGAAGGAGAGAGGAGGGGAGAGTGAGGCATGGAGAAGGAGAGAGGAGGGGAGAGTGAGGCATGGAGAAGGAGAGAGGGTCTTCTTAGGTTTCAGTTTAGAAAAAAAAGGGCAAATATTCTCTTAATATCGTCTTATTGTTCTGTTTGTCATTCACATACACATGTTTAGTAATGTAATGTTATTAGTCCAGATCACTTTCCATCACACGACATAAACACACTCCCAGCCAGCCTGCCAGCAGCCACAGAGGCCTGATGACAAAATTAAACTTTTGGGCAGTAAAACTAAAAAAAATACAACTACTGCAATTGGCAGTGCACTCTTCGTTTCCATAGCACCTTCTTACATCATCACTCGTCATCACTCTGTCTCTCAGGATGGTCCTGTCCTTCCCTCTCCTCACTGTTTCTTTTCCCAGACTCGTGTTTAAAGAAAGTAACATTCATCCATGAGTGGTCTCCATGGCCACAAGGCCACAGGATTATTTCAGCGCTTGCCCACCATTGTGTGATGGAGAGGAAAAAAGCCCAAAGCGTTGCGCAGATGCTAGCATGTTAGCGTGCTACCTTTGCGTGGACGAGAGCCTTGGAGGCTAACACTTTGAGACTTTATAACAAAAAAAGGACTTTACAGCAGGACTCAAGGCCTGCCTTTAAATAGCCCTGGTGAAAGGTTTTGTTGTTTTGGTTTTGTCGTAGGCCTCCTGTATGGTTTAGTCTGCATGGTAACGGCATGGATTCGCAGAAGAGGGAGGCAAGGAGCCTATCATGTAAACAAGCCTTAACTCAGAGCCTATACACAAAGACAAAGGGTGATGAGTAATATGTTATTTCTGGGAATGATAATGATTAAGTATGTTTGGGGCAAGCGGGAAGACAGGGGTCCTTTGCTGGTGTTGTGCTATTATGTCTGGCTCTCATCAACGCTCCTGTCAGCTTGGCATACTATAGGATTCCCGGAGCAGTCTGCCCCCCTCTTCTACATCCAAGTTACCCCTTCATCTGACAGACAGACAGATATTCCTATCCCTTAGGTCAGCACACCTGTCTGATACACTGGTCTAGATGCTGTGTGTGTGTGTGTGTGTGTGTGTGTGTGTGTGTGTGTGTGTGTGTGTGTGTGTGTGTGCGGGCGTGCGTGCGTGCGTGCGTGCGTGCGTGCGTGCATGTGCGTGTGCATGCCTCCGTGTGCGTGTGCGTGCCTGCTTGTGTGCCTGTGTGCCTGCGTGCGTGTGTGTTTGTGCGTGCGGGGGCCACTGATAGTCTGTCAATAAACCCTGGCAAGTTGGCAGTGCCAACACAATTTGAAATGAGTCCTAATCCCTACCACGTAGCTAATGTTGTCGATCTGCAAGTATTGCCATATTGCTTTGTTCCTATCCAATCCTTTAGGAATGATAGACTGTATCCCATCCCAAATACCTTCACGTCTCAGTGTTATCACTATTGAAGTAAACACTCGTATCCTTCAAATATTTGTCTGCAATGAAAGAAACACGACAATGCCCGATTGAGGAAAGCTCTGAGAGAAGCCCTACATGGTCAAAGAACAAATGAGAACGCTTTAGTTTATCTGTCTCTTGGCAAGTATAAGCATCACACTGTGTGGTCATTGATGTGGAGCAGCCATAGGCTTGGTAGTTAGGCCAGGGTCCACATTTGATACCTGCTGTGAAGTGGTCTCATGTATTAGTGGTCTCATAGCTTTTAGAGCAACATTGGAAGTCCAACGTTTGGGCATATTCTCCTTCTGAGCTTAGAAAAATGTGTTTTTGGATTCACTCTTCTCAGGGGAATATCTAAACAGCTTCATGTTTCAGGTGTCTGACAAGATCTGAAGTTGTCAATTGAATCGCATGGCTTCACAGTGGCTCTACTCCCCCCTCTCCCCCTCCAACTTGTCCTACTCCCTTCTTCCTCTCTCCTCCCTCCTCCCTGTGCAGTCTTTTGTGGTGAGTAATTTGATTGCACTGCACTACATACTTGAATACCCTCCATCTGCTGAATTTGGCTTCAATTTGTTTCAATTAAATCTTGCTGTCAGCAGGCCTACAAAAACAAACAAAGAAAAAGATCTTGGGGACACTCTTTTCCTTTCACCATCTTTCTGCCCGCCCCTCTCATCCCCTACCTAACGCTCCTCATCTGCTCTCTGTCATCATCAATGACATGGTTGTCCCTCACCCTTCGCTCTTTGTTGAAACAGGGAAGCATTTTATGTCTGATATTAAACTCAATAGTATAAAGTGCAGGTCTACTCAATGTCTCATACTAATGTTGTTTGGAAAACCTTGGCCAACTTGAGATTGGGGTGCTAATCAAACTGCTTAGCGGGTCATTACGTTGATGTGATACTGCCCAAGGTGCGGCCACGTAGTAATGCTGGGTGAGAAATGACCCCCTATGTGAAGGACTAGCACCAGGGTGTAACAGCATAATGGGCAGGGAGATCCTTGTCCCAGCGCCAGTGGCCCAGTCATGGCCAGACAGGGACTGATGGCTCCTGGATTTATTTATACAGCCTTCAGGGAGAGTGCCCTCTTAAAACACCAAGACCTTACAGATGAAATTCGCTGGAAAGAAGGAAAACACTCCCTGAAAATATGGGTTTTAGAGGTTTTTAATTTTAGATTTAGTAGATTAAGCAGAGCTATAGATAAAAGAAAAGTGATTAATGTAACACAAATCAAGTCAGCTAATGATTGAAATTCAACTGTTGCTGGTAGAGTTCATTTGTTGCCATCAATGTAAATGTAAATGTAGAGGGGGAGGGAGGATGAGGACAAGGACGAAGAGGGAAATGTGAGGGTCAGTTCAGTATTCAGTCTCACACAGGTTTATCTCCTTGGCCCTCCCCCACTAGAGCCCTATGCTGTCCTCTCTGTGCATCTATGTGTGTGTATGTGTGTGTGTGGTCCGCAGCGGGGCAGTGACAATGTGTCTGCTGTGGACCCTGAGTACTGTGATTGTGTGTGTGTGGACCCTGAGTACTGTGATTGTGTGTGTGTGTGTGTGTGTGTGTGTGTGTGTGTGTTTATGCGTGCGCACACTGTGATTGTGTGTATGTGTGTATGTGTGTATGTGTGTGTGTGTGTGTGTGTGTGTGTGTGTGTGTATATGTGTGAGTGCACTGTGATTGTGTGTGTGTGAGTGCACTGTGATTGTGTGTGTGTGTGTGTGTGTGTGTGTGTGTGTGTGTGTGTGTGCATGTGTGTGTTTTTGAGCTCGCACACATGTACACGGCAGCGTGAGCGTTGTGTGTGTTAATGTGCAACAACAGCTTTGCCCCCTCCCCTCCCCCAACCGACTCCAGCCAAAAACCATCTACTCAGCGTTCAGTCACTGTGAAGGCAAGAATGTCTCTACTTATCTGGAATACACAAATTCAACTGTAGCTGGCAGTGGCGTTTGGCCTCTATGTGCTCCCCTGCTGGCAGCATATTTTTTTGGCTCCGCCAATGGCAACCAAAAAACAGAATCTGGACCTTCAAGTAAACTCATCCTTCGGTAAGATTGTCTGTTCTGACACCGCCTGAGGGAATGCATCGATTCATTAACAATGGTAATTAATTTTTGAGGTAACTCGTGCGTGTTTCTGAAAGGATTGACTCAATAACACCCCAAATTAAATTAGATATCCATGACTCGTGACAATGACTTAACTGCCAATTTCACGCCATGGAGAAAGTAATAATAAGTTCACTACTGTTAGATGGTGCTAAGACAGTAAGAAAGTCCTTGTGGTGATATTTGACTAATTTCTGATTCTAATCAGTCACTCATTAGCGATTTTACATTGTGCCATAACGATGTCCTCAATCAGACCCCCACACATATTTTTTATGATTAATTTCTCATTGGGCCATTCGTTATTGAATCAAGGCTATAATAATTTGAAAGGGCATCAAGCAGCCTAAAGCAGCCTGGCCTGCCCTCATCTGGTATCTAGAGCAGGCATGGGGAATATTGGCAGATTTCAGGTCAGTTGGGAGCTCTCAGCCCTGTGATAAAGCCACAGGGGGTGAATACATTTGGCAGGTCTCAGGTCTGTTTTGGCCTCAGGCGACGCGCTAACACAATGTCATGGAACTAGGCATCAGAATGCCTAAAATGCTATTCACATACAGTACAGTAATGCTCTTATGGCCTCTTTCTCTCTCTCTCTCTCTCTCTCTCTCTCTCTCTCTCTCTCTCTCTTTCTCTCTGTATCTCTATATTGACCCACTTCCGTCCTCCCTCCATTCGAAACTACTTCTCTCTCAGGTTTATCTTGGTTTACTCTGACCACTATTGTTTTTTTGGTCAAGTCATAAATCACTTTAATCAGCTCCTCTTTTATACCACTGACTACTGAGCAGTGGAAATCAATCTCATCAATACGTGAATCAACTCACAGTGTAGGTGTGTGCCTGTGTGCATGCATGCATGTATGTGTGTGTGTGTGTGTGTGTGTGTGTGTGTGTGTGTGTGTGTGTGTGTGTGTGTGTGTGTGTGTGATCGACCCTAGCGAGAATCTTGAGATTCTCTTTTTCTCCTCCTTAGGGGTCTTCCTTCTGCAGCTTGTTAGCAGCACATCTCACATCAGAGGTGTGTCTGCCTTAAAAATACATGAAACCCCAACTTAGGATTCAGCTCTAATGATTTACTGTGTATGTGTTGGTCACACACACACACACACACACACACACACACACACACACACACACACACACACACACACACACAGACACACAGACACACAGACACACAGACACACACACACACACACACACACACACACACACACACACACACACACACACACACACACACTCATACTGCTGCACTGTATTTCATCTGAACCAAGGAGTCAGCGTCCTCAGGGTCCTTGGTGGATGATGAGGGAGTTTGGGTGAGGGGGATGGGAGTGGGAGGATGGTTAGTGGAAGCTAGATGAAGGGTGTGGGGGATTGTGGGGGTGGGTATCCAGGGCTCGGAGAGTTGGGGGATGGGAAACAGGGATGCTAGAGAGCTGATTCCCCCTCTCAGCTGGTCTCAGAGTTCACTGAGCTCCATTTTGTGCCCTCTTAATGCCCGGCTGTGAATGAGATGGTGAGGGCATTGTGTTGGCTGAGGCCAATGTCGCCATAGGCTTAAACAGGGCACCCCATTCATACATGCTCTCTGCAGTTAGTCTGTGGGCGCAATGCGTGCTGGGCTGTCTTTGTGAGTGTGAGTGTGTGTCAATGTGTGTGTGTGTGTGTGTGTGTGTGTGTGTGTGTGTGTGTGTGTGTGTGTGTGTGTGTGTGTGTATGTGTGTGTGCGCGTGTGTGTGTGTGTGTGTGTGTAGTGTCCCCATGTGTGAGAATCAATTGCTCTGCTTGCAGGGTTTTGTTTGTTAATGCACGTGTGCATGGGGCGTAATTTCAGTATCTGTGGCATTCTTTTGTGTAACAGATAGAGGGCGTGTGGAGTGATGTGGGGGGGGGGTGGGGGGTGGTCTGGTCTGTTTTCTCCAAACCCCATCAAGATTCTGTCTTTCACCCCGCAGGCCCTTGTGCAATCGTTGCACGCTTTGGTGAGTGCGTTACGTTCACAAGCGCAGCATCCCAAAAAGCGATTCAGCTACTCTCATAGTGTGACACTTATTTTAGGACACAGTGCAACATCTTGACCCCAGAAGTGAATCTTTTTGTATCACACTGTATTTGGAATGTTGAGTCATTCCATGCATAACATCTTTCTCTCTCTCATCACCATACTTCTGTTTAAATCCATCACTCTTTCAGACGACAGAATGGCCCCCAGTAGAGACTGAGGCTGAAATCTGCAGCTGCCACACACATCCAGGCAGGGGACATCACCCTCTACCCCCCAACCCTCCCATTACACATACACACACACACAGTATGTCACACACGGATGCGCGCACGCACTTACACACGCATGGACGTGCGCACGCATGGACGTGCGCACGCACGCACGCACGCACGCACGCACGCACGCACGCACGCACGCACGCGTACAATCACACACACACACACACACACACACACACACACACACACACACACACACACACACACACACACACACACACACACACACACACACACACACACACACAGGCACATCACCAATGCACTCACTGCCCCTCCCCATTTGTCTGATGTTTTGCTTTGCTTTAATAACAAGACTGATGCCATTTAAATCTTCCGCTTGAGTTAACAGTGAAAATCCAGCTGCATAAGTGGGTTACTGAGTCCTTTATGGCAAAATATGATAAGGCCCTGAATTCAAGCAATTGTGTGAGAGCAACACAAAATATATATAGCATATATTATGATATAAATAATAATAGTATCAATAATAATGATGATGATGATCATGGTAATAACAATGATTATGCATTATTATATTTCAATTTAAAATGGAAGAATTTAGCCCAGAGTAAGTAATCACCTCCAACAGACAATAGACTACATACAGGAACTCAGATGGTAGTGAATGGAGGGCATACCTCTAGAGCTCAAGACCACGTGAGAATGGTATCTTACACAATCCCTTCAAACTCCCAGGAGCTGAGGGGGGAGGTGGAGGGGGGAGCGGTGAGGGGGTGGGGGGGGGGGGGGGGGCACTGTACCCAGGTTGTGCCCCCAAACTCCCCCTCAACGTTATACAACACAGCCAGATGGTCGTCCTTTAGAAAGAGATAATTTAGGAAACAGCCGTGACACAATGAGTCTTCAGGATGACACTAACACACATCCTGTGCTCCTCTCTTCAGCCTTCAACAGGTATTTATTTAGAAGTAGTGCTGAATATAGTCATTACAAATAGGTGCAGGTCCCTTCCAATACAGACTCAACTGAACAGGGGCAACATTTGAAATGGAGCCCTTGAATGAGAGGTGAGTGTGTGGAGCACATCCTGCTGGCCAGGTGTGGGCTATTTAGCAGCAGTCTGCCTCAGGACTGAATCTGTCTTATAAATGAATACACAGTAATGATAGACCTCTACCCTGGAGAGAATGCCCGACACACACACACACACACACACACACACACACACACACACACACACACACACACACTCATCCATTCAACCCCCTTACCCGTCACTTGAGGCAAAGCCCTCTGAGCATGTATGCACATAAGACACACACACACACACACACACACACGTGTGCATACACACACACACACACACACACACACACACACACACACACACACACACACACACACACACAAGACACAACAAGAAACATTCGGTCCTGACTCACTCCCACCCTGACTCAACCACACAGTAAAGCCTTCTCTGTCCCCGTGGTAACTGAGGGCTGGGAGGGTCTTTAGTATCCGTGTGATACCTAAGCACGTACAAAGCCACTTTGTTGAAAAACACGCTGATCATCTTTCCGTCACCCCCCCCCCCCCCCCCCCCCCTCCCGCCCCCCCTCCCCCCTATCTCTCTCTCTTACACATGTACACATGCACGCTATCACACACTTCAAGACATTTATACCTGGACGACCATGAACCCTATGCCTTTT
>NC_139663.1:9664802-9779802 GCF_951799395.1 Argentina silus
TGTGTTTAAGTATGTTTCTGATTGGGATTTATAATCAGACATGGGTCCACTGGCATCGACAGCCGACCCCAGAATAGAAGAGGGATACAGAATGAGGACATGGGTTGCTTGTTTGGAATTGGATACATGAATGAACCTGAGGCAGAGTTGGCATTGTTTTTGAAATGAGATTTTGTGGGAAAATGGAGAGATGGGGTTGGGGGGGGGGGGGGGCGGGGGACCAGGGAAAGGCAAAGACAATAGAAAGTCTCCTTTAATTCCCTGTGACTGTATACATATTGCCTACATCAGTGTTCCTGAGAGAGAGGGGAGCTCCTCCCACAGCGAGCTCAAACAGTGTGGTTTTAATTAGGTGGAGGGGAAGGAGGGATGGATGTGCTCACCAGGCTGCTGCGTCTGTGCTGCCAGAAGCGGCATGAAAGAGAGAGAGAGAGAGAGAGATGTGGGGGGGGGGACATTGAGGGAACATTGACCCTGAACGTGTATTGACATTTGTGCGCTCCAGGAGGGATACATCTCCACTGTGGCATGTTGACAGAAGGACAGCCGCCCTAGAAGTGTGGTGTGTGTTTGTTTGTGTGTGGGTGTGGGTGTGTGTGTGTGTGTGTGTGTGTGTGTGTGTGTGTGTGTGTGTGTGTGTGGGTGTGGGTGTGGGTGTGGGTGTGTGTGTGTGTGTGTGTGTGTGTGTGTGTGTGTGTGTGTGTGTGTGTGTGTGTGTGTGTGTGTGTGTGTGTGGGTGGGTGTGGGTGTAGGTGTGGGTGTGTGTGGTGTGTGTGTGTGTGTGTGTGGTGTGTGTGTGTGTGTGTGTGTGGGTGGGTGTGGGTGTGTGTATGGGTGTGGGTGTGGGAAAGAAAAAGTGTCCATCATCACATGTTGGTATCAACCGGGACTCCTTTTAGCTATTACATTATTTTCTCTCCAATTAGAGGGCCAATCAGGCGCTTTCCCCCACAAATCGACTGTAGAGCATTTTCATACCAATAATGTTCATTAACCAGTCTCTTGTGGCCTGTTTGTGAGTAAGAATGAGAAAGGGGGCGGTGTGTGTGTGTGTGTGTGTGTGTGTGTGTGTGTGTGTGTGTGTGTGTGTGTGTGTGTGTGTGTGTGTGTGTGTGTGTGTGTGTGTGTGTGTGTGTGTGTGTGTGGTGTGTGTGTGTGTGTGTGTTTATGATTGTGCATGTTTATGCATATGTTAGTGCGTGTATATCCAGGGCCAGCGGTAAATGTAGACAAACAATTTTAAAGTCTCTTGTTCCCTTTGGGGGTGAATGTCATTTCAACCTTGAGAGAGAGAAAAAAGAGAGAGACACAATACACAGCCATGGGGACAGAGCGGGAGAGAGAGAATGAGCAGACTGCCATGGGGGCAGGAGAAAATGAAAGAGAGAGAGAGAGAGAGAGAGAGAGAGAGTGTGTGTGTGTGTGTGTTACATGTATGTGTATGTGTGTTTAGATACAGTATGTGCTGCTCTTATGCCATTTCAAACCACTGCTCAACATCCATATTGGATATCCAGTCATACACAGTAGGGGGGGGGGGGGGGGGGGGGGGCAGTTGGCTATCCCACCCACCTTACACATAGAGAAGATGACTCCCTCGTGTCCAGAGCCCCAGGGCCCCAGAAGGAGCAGTGTGTTCCCGCTGAGCTTACAGTGAATCACAGAAGGCCCGTGAGCTCCTCAGCCGAGCCCTCAGTCCCAACCGTACATCACACTGTCCT
The DNA here is from genome assembly GCF_951799395.1 of Argentina silus. Lineage (NCBI taxonomy): Eukaryota > Metazoa > Chordata > Actinopteri > Argentiniformes > Argentinidae > Argentina > Argentina silus. Next base: position 9,666,524 of record NC_139663.1, read on the forward strand.
ATCCTCTCTGGATAGTGCACAGAGATGTGACATGGTTCAGTATCTAGTGTTCTATGGAAGGATGTAGATGTGTGTGTGGAGGGGGACTCTCCAGTAGTGACGTACTGTAGTGTCATTATGGCACATCACGGTAGAGCATCATCTGGACTGTGTGTTGTGGAGATGAGGAGAGATTATGTCAAAACCTATCCGGTCAGACCGGCCTGCAGCCCCCTGACCGTGCCAGTACCCTCTCCTGGTGGTGGCCTGGACCCACTAAGAGCTGTGTTTCAGGGCAACTGTCGTGGATCTGATTCCAGGGCGTGTGTGTGTGTGTGGGGGGGGGGGGGTAGATAATGTGACAACATGGTCTGTTGCTGTAATAGTTTCTTTGCCCATGGCTACAAAACCAGTGATACTGAAACTGACTGGAGTTCAGAGGTCAGTGGTATTTTCCTCTCTTACATAAAAGTGGGTTTAAATAACAGTCTACTGCTCAGGGGCCAGTAATCCTCCCTATGCAGCAGGTCCACCCCGAACCCTAATGTGCCTCGACGGTAGTGATGTTTTTCCCTTAGCCTCGCTTGCCATGATCAAAACAGAAACACCTGATCTAAATGAACGGTACTCAAGGTTACTCTGCTTTTGAAAGATTTTGATTCCACCGTCAGCTCTTATCTGTGCACGTGTGTGTGTGTGTGTGTGTGTGTGTGTGTGTGTGTGTGTGTGTGTGTTACTGTTCGGAGGCTGACTCACCCTAGCAACGCACAGAGTGATGCTGGGTTTGAGTTTCTTACCCCTAGCCGCCCCACCAGCTCTCCCAGACACAGATGAGTTCAGAAGGGGAAGGCAAGGGAACATGTGGGGGTGGGATGGTGGAATCAGCTGGAACCATGTGCCCAGATCGGAGGCTCTCTCCTGGGCAGGTGGTGCTAGGACAACCGCTGGCGGCCTCTCACTGGGAGCTCCAGGCTTGTTAGAGCAGAAAGAGGCTAATCCTGACTGCTAGGCATGGGAGGAAAGAAACACTGGCCATCTAACACTGTCTCTCTGGGTTTAATCACTTTCTCACACACACACACACACACACACACACACACACACACTCTGCTCTACCTCCACACATGCACGCACGCACGCACGCACGCACGCACGCACGCACGCACACACACACGCACGCACACTCACTTCGTGGACTACATGGACATACACACCTACAGACACTTATTTTTGTCCTAACACCTTCCAACTCCAGAGAGACAGCATGTTAACATCCAGGGGTCTCTAAGCCGGGACTTTCTCTCACATCCTGATGACTTACTGACAGGTGTCACTCAGGGTCATTCCTTGTCACATCTAGTGTTGATGCTCCATCAAGACAAGAAAAGAACTGTTCATCCAAGATCTCCATCTCATACTGTCCATTATACAAAATTATGAATCATCAATCTATGAATGTATAATGTATAATGTGTGTCTGGGTAACGTGACATCTTGATGGCTAAGGACGTATGTTAAGCAGAGTGATAACGTGCAGTGAAAATGATAGTTGCGTAAAACGTGTATTATGATGTAATGCAGGAAAGGCCAGACAGGGTCCAGACGGTTGAAGGACACTGTGGTTAATGACTTGTGCCTGTGGCAGCACCTTCCCTCACTCTCGCCATGTGGTGCTTATTCATACATGTCGGACATAGAGAGAACTTAGCAGTTACTTCACTTTTTTGTATTTTGTCGGATAGGAATGTTATTCAGCTCCACTCACACTGTACTAAAGTATCCTAGATCTTTGCACACACACACACACACACACACACACACACACACACACACACACACACACACACACACACACACACACAGACAGACTCAAAAACACCAGCCCACATAGCATTCCTGACATTTGCTTCCTCTAGCCCAGGCATGACCGTATATGGTCAGAGTGATCAATACTCCACATGTTTTATAGTGAGCCCTGCTCCAAACATTCTCCTGGCTCTCAAACTTCAGCAAAGGAGACACAAACCAGGGGGCTGAGAACCTCCGGCTCTACTCTCCTCCTCTCCCAGCCAACCCTCCACTCCCTCCAGCACTCAGCAGCCTTCCTACCCCAGACCTCAGCTCACTCCGACTGGGCTCCCAAACTGCTTGTGGGGGAACAGCTCTAGAATTCCTTTAAACCTCAGCCTAAGCTCATATTTCATGGTTGGATTTACCTCTCAGTCGAAATCACAATAAGTCATGCTCCATTGGACCACTTTAGGGGGGAAATAGGATTTTACTGTGGAGGTGTCACTCTCTGCAGTCCGCAACCTGGCTCTGGACACCTGCTCACCCCCCAGCCCCTGCTCACCCCCTCCACTCCCCCCCTCCCACCAGCCTGGGGCCAGCAGCGTTTGAGTTCTACTCTAGTGCCTGGGCTAATGTGGGTCTGTGGTGTGACTCCCTGCTCCAATGGTTTTAGCCTGCTGGTTCCACTGGTTCAATTGGACCGCCTGGAGCCTAAAGCTAACCTACATAGGACTTGTATCCCACATACACACACATACATACATACTGGTGTTCAACACAACACTACACACATCACAACAAAAGATAGCATAATGCAATTCAACACAAACACCAGAACAAAACAGTCAAAGCAATCCTCAAAATTGCACCTCACAGTGGGGGGGATCACAAAGAGGATTTATTTCATAAAAAAAGAGATAGGGATAGGGATAGAGATGTGTATATGTGCTTGCAAATGTGCATGTTTTTGTGTGTGTGTGTGTGTGCTCTATGATATATCTCTGCTTCCTCACACTGATCTGTTTGAGCCTCTTTTCTTTAGATTGATATCCTCTTTTCACCCACGGGTGCCCTCAACAAAGTCCACAATTGACGATGCTGAAATTGTGTTGGATTAAAATGTTTTTCTCTTAGGGATAACAGTAGGAGTAACACAAATCAAATACATAATAAGCAATATACAACAGTCTCGGCATCAGACAAAACGCCTCTCCTCTCTTCTCCTCTCTTCTCTTCTCTTCTCTTCTCTTCTCTTTTCTAATTCATCTCTGACGATTCAACGCTGAACTTTAGGAAGTAAAGCTCTTTCGTCTTTCAAATCTGCTATCTCCACTTTATGTGTTTAAATCCTCTCGCTCATCAGCTTTTCTGATAAGATATCACACGCTTGGATTTCTTTGATCTCGCTTTGAAATGTTTGAGAGATGCTGCCAGGCAGCACCGTATCTATTGTCCCCTCTAATATCTCGCCTTCCTCTTTTTTTTCCCTCTTTCTGTCTGTCTATCTCTCTCCATCTCCCTCTCTCTCTCTCTCTCTCTCTCTCTCTCTCTCTCTCTCTCTCTCTCTCTCTGTCTGTCTGTCTGTCTGTCCCTCTCTCTCCCTCTCTCTCTCTCCCTCTCTCTCTCTCTCTCTCTCTCTCTCTCTCTCTCTCTCTCTCTCTCTCTCTCTCTCTGTCTGTCTGTCCCTCTCTTTCCATCTCTCCATCTGTCTCTGTGTGTGTAGAGTCTGTGAGCAGACGATCGAGGGAACCTGTCTGCCCCACTGTCCAGCGACACCATGAGCTGGAGCTTCCTCACGCGGCTGCTGGAGGAGATCCACAACCACTCCACCTTCGTGGGGAAGCTGTGGCTCACTGTGCTCATCGTCTTCCGCATCGTCCTCACCGCCGTCGGGGGAGAGTCCATCTACTACGACGAGCAGAGCAAGTTCGTCTGCAACTCGGGCCAGCCGGGCTGCGAGAACGTCTGCTACGATGCCTTCGCCCCGCTCTCCCACGTCCGCTTCTGGGTCTTCCAGATCATCCTGGTGGCCATGCCATCGCTCATGTACATGGGCTACGCCGTCAACAAGATCGCCCGCCTGGAGGAGGCTAAAGGACTGGGAGGGAGTACCACCACGGGAGGGGGAGGAGGGGGCTACACCCATAGGAGACCCAGGAAGATCTGCTTTGGGGCGCGGCAGCACCGGGGCATCGAGGAGACAGAGGAGGACCATGAAGATGACCCCATGATCTACGAGGTGCCCGAGATCGAGCCTCCACGCCCCCGCGACCCGCTGGCCCCGCGGCCAAAGCCCAAAGTACGCCACGACGGACGCCGGCGTATCCGCGACGACGGGCTGATGCGTATCTACGTGCTGCAGCTGGTGACGCGTACGGCGCTGGAGGCGGGCTTCCTGGCAGGCCAGTACCTGCTGTACGGGTTCCGCGTGACGCCCGTGTTCGTGTGCTCCTTTAAGCCCTGTCCCCACAGCGTGGACTGCTTCGTGTCGCGGCCCACGGAGAAGACCATCTTCCTGCGCATCATGTACAGCGTCACCATCCTTTGCCTCACCCTCAACGTGTGGGAGATGCTCCACCTGGGCATCGGCACCATCTGTGACATCCTGCGGCGCAGACGCTGCCCCCCCCAGGAGGACGAGTACCAGCTGGGCCTGCTGGGGCCCAGTGTGGGAGTGGGGGGCTCCGTAGGGGTGCCAGGGCCCGAGGAAGACGCCGGGGGAGGGGTGGTGGATGACGTGGGTGCTGATTATGTGGGCTACCCGTTTTCATGGAACGCCCCGTCAGCCCCACCGGGTTACAACATTGTGGTGAAGCCGGAGCAGATCCCCTACACAGACCTGAGCAACGCCAAGATGGCGTGCAAGCAGAACCGGGCCAACATCGCCCAGGAGGAACAGCAGCAGTTTGGCAGCAACGAGGAGAATTTCCCCACTGGTGGGGAGGCCCGCGTGGCCCTCAACAAAGACATGATCCAGCAGGCCCATGAGCAGCTGGAGGCTGCCATCCAGGCCTACAGTCAGCAGCACCGAGCAGAAGAGAACCTGGGAGACATCCATGATGACAAGCCCCAGAGCAACATCATCCAGGCCCTGCCTCAGCCTAAGCCACATAAGGAGCGCAAGCACCGCTTCAAACACGGGAAAGGAGGCAGCAGTGGTGGGGGGAGCAGCAGCAACAGTAGCAGTAGCAAGTCAGGCGAGGGCAAGCCCTCTGTGTGGATTTGACCCCTCTTACACGTGCACACACACACATACACACACACACACACTCACACACACACACACACATGCACACACGCACGCACGCGCACGCGCACACACGCACACACACACGCGCACACACACACACACACACACACACACACACACACACACACACACACACACACACACACTCCAGCACTGGGTTAGAGAGCTGAGGTGGTTGGATGCTCGTCATGCTGTTTTTCAGTTCCTGTGGATATTCAAATGCCATCTTCGTGCCTTAAAGAATTCCGCAAGCTGGAGGAGACAGGTGTGTTTGTGTGGAGAGGAGTGTCAAGGAGCATTTGTTGTGATTTTGCAGCAGGCTGTTTATTGGTCTGGTTGTCACCATCTAACCTGAAACACCCAACAACCTAACACTGACACAACATCTTAAACAGTCTCTAATTTTTGGGTATTTTGTTCTTCCAGTCCTGAAGCAGACTCTCAGCCTCTGTTGTCTTCCTGTTGTTCCAGTCTTCCTAAGGATTTTGAGCTGAGAAAAATTACAAAATCATAATCAGTCTGTTTTTTGGGTCTCTGATCGCATTATTTTAGCTCCAGTGTAATTTGCTCACAATCCTGATTATTCCAGATTTGGCCCTTCTAATTTGCTAGCTGGCTCTCTGCAAAGACATAATACATTAGCATCATAATGTACGGACATCATAATGGAATGAATGGCAACATAATGCAATGATTGACTTTGTAATAATGCAATGACAGCATAAAGCAATGACTTCATAATGCAATGGCCACTACTTGTGTCCTGTGACTTTGTTCTATGTGTATTATCTCTCCAAGGTCAATGATGTTTTCATATTTGTGTGACTTTTAGTTTGAGTGTGTGTTTGTGAGTGTCTAGTGGACAGGATGAGAAAACAGAGCTACACCAACTGCTGTTTTGGAACGTATGGATAGGTGGTGGAGAAAATCACTCCTACCACATGGTCTCTAATACATCTTGAGATCATTGGCATATCTTAAAAGAAGCAATAGTTCTCACTATGAATTAGCAATGTTCAGTATCAACTCCCTATTAACCAGCACTCTTTTCACTTTATTTTTGGTGTGTTTCTCAGTAGTTATGTGTCTCTAATTCTGACTCTTGGTAAGGTAAAGGTTTCTATCTCTATTGGTATTGCCTCTGCCTGGTTATTGAGTGCCCTCTGGTGGCATATCACTTTACTGCCATATGATGTGCTCGAAGAAGTACCAAAACAGGCATTTTCAGATTAGGAAAAGCAAACGTCAAGCTCTTTGGAGTCCTCTACAATCATCATCATATTGTTAGAAGTATACCTTTCATTTGGTATTAATAGAGGAGTTCCAAGTAATTTAGTTTAAGTACAATACTATAGCACCTGAAGGCGCTTGTATCCCGTTGTACAGAAGCTTGTGAAAGAGAGTCTTCCTTACGGTGTCCAAGATAAATCCTGTGAGCCTGCAATAAAAACAGCACTCCTTCGTTGAAGTAGATGTGCCTTTATGTGCTCCTTTGTCAAATGGGGAAGTCTGTCTCCCCGTGACTATGAGACCAAACACTGTTAGTGTAACAAAGACATCACTGCCAAGACATTGTGTGCTACTATGCAGCCAGGTTGTCTTGTAGCTTTGCCATGGAATTATGTGGCCATACTACTCGTGAACGAAATCTACTTGTCTATGTAAGACCAATCCTTTGTATCTTTTTGTAAAAGTTGCTCCTTTTTATATTATGTGTACAAGTGTTTTGGTGTGTTTTGGAGGATCTAATGTACTGTAGCAGAGGTCGAATTTAATTTTTTTTTATGTTCAGACCAATCATTTTCTTCTATAAAAAAACTTTTTTTTCAATAAATTGTTTTTGATAAACATAGCAATTGTTTTTCTAGATAACCTGTGGTATAGTTGTTCTAGTTTCTTTCATTGCCTTGAATATGTAAAAATAATATATTTTTACAGATAATTGCTGAAGTAAAGAAAAGAAAAATATATTTGACACAATTCTCCTTGTAAGGTCAGAGAATAGCATTTGCCATGTACCAAACTCCTGGGCTGTGTCTTATGAAATAGTTCTATCCATTTTTCAGCATTATTTTGAGATCTGCTGAACAGCTGTTTGGATGAACTGGCCAGGTTTAGAGAAGGGGGAAAACCAACTGCCAAGTCTTTTTCAGCTCTGCCACACAGCAGCTTTTTCCAAACAGATGACAATTCTGTTTGTACTGTAGGCCTTCTTTTTTTAGAACTATAGAACTCCTATTTACATACTATCTATCACAATCATACTATAAATGTCCTGGTTTTGATTTACTATGATTAGACCCCTTTGTTTTGAAACTTTTGTGAAAGCTGCAAGTAACCATAATGTAAGCACCGATAGCCAATGGTAACTGCTTCAAATAGTTCACAGGAAATCAGCTGTCACAGGAAGTAGTAATGATATGTATGCTGTATACTGTACATGCCCGGTACACATTCAGACACTGCAGCTCTGTGCTCTCTCTCAGACGAGGCTTTCTCAGAGCTTTTCCACTGAAAGCTACGTGTCCCTGCGATAAGGCAGCCAACACTAGACAGGCATAATTCACAAGAACTACTCTAGTCAGCTTCTCCTCTGGCAGTGATTGGCATTGACGCCAGCGACTCTCTGTTCTGATCCCAGCCAGCCGCTGGTGATTAATTTAAAACACCGCAATGTCAATCTCCCCTTCTCTTTTTTTCCAAGGCAATCAGCCCTCATTAAATTCAGTCTGAGAAAAAAAAATTTTTCCATTCTGATTATTTACTTTCTGAAGTAGTGTTGCAACTATAAAAACAGACAGAGAGAGAGAGAGAGAGAGAGAGAGAGAGAGAGAGAGAGAGAGAGAGAGAGGAGAGAGAGAGAGAGAGAGAGAGAAAGAGGAAGAAGTCCCGCCTTTGATCAAAGCAGGGCCCCTATTTTAACTGTATACTGTACATAGACTGAAAACCACAGAGAAATGAAGGGCCCAGGCCGAGGGGTAAAGCTATATTGGTGGGCAGCTGGCTATGTGGCTCCAGCAAACCCTCAGAGGGACTGTGTCCAGTCGAGGGGCATCTTATGGCAAAGTGAGGCTCAGAGGTCCCATCTGTTCAGCATCTGAGCTCAAGTCTGGGTGTTTCTGTGTGTGTGTGTGTGTGCGTGTATGTGTGTGTGTGTGTGTGTGTGTGTGTGTGTGTGTGTGTGTGTGTGTGTGTGTGTGTGTGTGTGTGTATGTGTGTGTGTGTGTGTGTGTATTTGGGCACGCATCCAAACTCTGGGTCAGCATTGTCCCTCTGGAGCACAGCATGTTTGTACCTCAACCCCCCTTCCCCTGTCTGTTAACTACTGGGCCTCTTTTCTCTATGAGTGCAGAGAGCAGAGAGTGGGGAAGGAGGGAGAGAGAGAATGGCTCTGGAAACTTACTGAATGAGCTCACTGGTTCAATTAACTTGATTAGAGATTTTTTCCCTCTCCCTCTCTCTCTCTCACACACACACACACACACACACACACACTCACACACACACACACACTCACACTCACACTCACACTCACACTCACACTCACACTCACACACATACACACACACACACACACAGATTCCAGTACTGTATATTGTGAATTGTAGAAAGCTATCCATTCATCTGGTGTACTTGACAGCAGTAGGGGGGGCATGGGGATGATTAGTGATTGGGGGTGCAGCTTGTAAACAAGGTTATTCAGCAAAACTGCAGACGTGACGCAAACGCTTTCCCAGCACATCTCATTCCAGCAGGGGACGTAATGACTTTTGATTGGCCTGGTAGGCATTCATTAGTTTGACTCTATGGGAGCTTGCGGTGCTACTGTACATTAGAACGATACTTTTCTGAAACGTCACTATATGTTGATGTTAGCCCAGGATTGAAAACAGAGTAAATTAATTTCTATAGTCAGACTGAATCAAATAAAGTCTTGTTAAGTGGGTCTACTCATCAGGGATACCACATGTTCTATACTCAGCATGTGTCAGTCAATGTCTATGTGGTAAAACACTGTTTGTATACACAGGAAAGACTCTGTTTATGGGTAGGCTTTGTCATTTTCCCTACATGGTTCTCAAAGTCATCCATTGGAGATGACATCAAAAACCAGCAATACTCCTGGTTTCAACATGTATTTGTGTGTTTATGTGTTTTCTATGCCTTTTGTGAAATATAATGATGTTTCTTAGAGTGCCATTCTGGTATCCCCAGCAATGTACAATTGTTTTTCCATTTTTGGAAACTTTTTTTCTTTTTTAGGTTTGATGAATACATTCAAGATGCATGTTGAGAGCTATTTTTCTAAGAAAAATAAATCCAAAATACTTATTAAAAAATGTGTCTCCCTGATGTCTGTCTCTTTGCACACATCACAAGAACAAGACAAGAGTGACACTGACTCTTGGGATGTGATCATATTGTCCTCTCACTGTCACCTCCTGACTCCTGTTTGATTTTGATTGCTGAAGAGGAGGGGGCTCCGTGGTCATATCAGGGGAGTTACAGTCATACAGGCTGATTTAGTGTCATGACCAGGAGCCGCATGGCAGATGGGACAGATGTGTCACTCCTGCTCACATCAACCATGTCATATTTGTTTGTCAATTTGGCAGTTAATTTGGCGACAGTTGAGTTTGGGATTGTGATGAGAACATTTGGGGCCTTAAGGCCTTGAATGGCATCAATAGAGTGCCCAGTGGTCAGAGCCTACTTATGAGGGCATTACAAATTAACTCTCACAGTGTCAGGACACTATCAACTTATTTATAATGTTATCTCACAAAAGCCCCTTTGATAGAATCCACAATCTGAAATTAGAAGAATTTCATAAATCTTGGAATTTCCTGCTTAATTCTAAATATCTGAAAAATCCAAAAGAAATGGAGTGGAAACTATTTCCTCCCTCTGTTTTACAGTCCATTTTTCCCACTGATCAGTCACTTCATTAGTGAGTAAACAGCTGAAGTGCTAGGGGAATACAGAGTATAAAAATGGAAAGATCCAGCATGCTTTTTGAGTTTTCCTGAAATAAAAGCTTCCCAGAGATAATGGCCAGTGGGTCAGAGCTGAGTGCAGCAGCTGGACTTACAATGAGGTCACTGCAACCTGTACTGTAGTAGCCTAGCAGCTCTCTAAAAGGAAACCAAAGTCCACCATGAATGCTCTAATTGACTGGGTGCACTGACCGTGCACAGATGTAATTTTGGGAATGGAATTTAGATGCTATAAATTTGGTGAGGGGAAGATAAGGGGAGAAGCATCAGTGCTTTCCATGGTTGGGTTTTTGCCTACAGCCTATAAGAACAGGATCCAGATGTTAGCGTGTCTGGTCAGGCCGGTAATTGTGGGAACCCCCGCAGCCAGAGACAGAGAATGGAAATAGCTTGCTAGACTGGAAGGTACAGTAACAAGAAAGTCACTGATATTACAGCAGTGACCAATATGCTTCAGATGCAAATACATGAAACATGGTAGAACTGGATACACACTATAAGAGGTGGGTATGCACATGTACAGTATATTCACAAATATGATAATGATTCGATTGATGATGATAACAGTAATAATGAGGATGGTGGTCAAGTTGATAGTAACAACCACAACAACCGCATCAAGAACCCAGATGATAATCATTATCAACATCCTTGATTATGTTAACATACTTTATTCCCATTTAACACCAGTGATTTACAGACAGTACAAGATGTCCTATGAGAAAAGATTTAGTGACACTGGGTGGCAGAGAAATAGTGCATTCTAGTGGTGGATGTTAGCCTGTTGATTACTCGGTGACAAATTACCGAGGCAAAACTGAGAAGACAGAACATACTGTATCGACCAGCCAAATATTCATACAATACATCACTGTTTTGAATAGACCACTGTTTATAATAGGCTACTGTTTGGAATAAGCCACTATTTTGAATGAGCCACTGTTTTGAATAGGCTATTATTATTTGCATGGTACATACATTCATACAAATCATTTTCATGATAAGCATCTTTATTCACTGTATCTGCACACTTGTCCTTAACAACAAATCTGACATAGGCATTCACATAATTTCACAGAGAACTGTTCGCTCATTAATGGTCCTCATAGAAATGAGAAACAACATTCATTGACCAAGCATAGGAAAGATACATGTGTGACCCACACAATGATGACTCTCCAACAATCTGATGCTAAGACATTTTTATTCAATATCACATACATAAATTAAGGCAATATTGGTGGTTGCATGAGAGCCAGCATTTTTGAACTCTGTGAACATCCATCAAAAAAGTGTGGATAAAGCATAATGGATTGGGAGTGAGGACATCCTAAGAAGGCAATGTTGTCATTGACAACACCAAACTCAGCTTTCATTGTCATGGCAGACACAAGTTATTAAGTCTCTGATTAAAGTGATACAGTTCTAATCTACTTGAAGCAGCTAGCAGCTATGGCCTTGAATCGTGTATGTAAACCAGGGGAGGCTAGTGGAGGTAGAAATCGAAGGACAGGCTCATTGTATCCTCATTCCATTCCATGCATTACAATGAGCCCGTCCTCCAATTTCTACCTCCACCAGACTCCACTGAACCGTTACAGGAATAAAAGGGTGATCTGCATCACTCTCTCAGTACTCTTGTAGACCCCTGTGGCTTTATGCTTGTTGTGCTGCAAATGTTGTTTTGTCAGAGTGCAGATTCCTGTCTGGTTACCATGGTCACAGGGGGTAGCATTTCGTGTCAACACAGGGGCTTTAAACCTCTGTGAGCTGGTAACCATGGTAACCTTTAAATAAATTGACTCTCCAGAAATGTTTTTACGAATGTCATATCCTCTATCTCTTTCTGTTCCTCCTCTGTTTCATCCCTTGCTCTGAACCCCTTGTGGGGTCTTCAGGTGCCGAGTGTCCTGAGGGTCCGGAGACCTTGGTGAGCTGCCCAGCCAGAGGCTTCTTTAAGGTTCTGTTGCGTGTCAGTGAGGAGTTGCCCACAGAGCCAGCCGGGAGACTGATGCCAGAGGCTGAGGCCCAGCTCATCTCATCTGTGCTACATCCAGAACTGTCAAATGGAGCAAGAACCACAACGGAAAATATCTCTCAGGACTGAGAAATGGTTATGTAACATCAGCGTGTTCCTTTTAGAGGTAAAACACACCTTAGGTTTCTTTCAAACATCGAACTACCAGTAACTCAGAGTAATGACACTAGAGGACCTGATTATCTTTGCAATGTATAAATAACTTGAGTTATGTATTTAATACTATTTGCAGTCCCTGTTTATTTTTACTAGCTGAGCTGATGCACAGGTCTCTACTATGTTGTCATTTCAAAATTAAATATTGTAGTTTTGACCCCAAAATGCATTCTCAAATAAGGTCAGAGTATGATAAACTATTTCATAATGTAGCAAAGACAATACATTCAATCATTGAACTGGCACTGACATTAGAGTTGTGCTAAGGATTGTCCAATCAAAGAGGTATGTGATTTACATGGATAGAGATTCAGTTGACTCTTAAAAGCTCTTTCTGGTGTTTGTGGCTACTGTCACATGAGACACTACACTGTCCCCTTGCAGTTGGGAAGGCCTCAGCTTAACATATAGGCTGCTGTACAAGCTTCAGGACACCCTCTGTTTGGCCCTTACAATGGCTTCCCACTTGGAGCTGAACAAAATGATTTCTTCCAGATTCCAGCTGGAACAGTCATGATAATAAATACTATTGTATATCTATAGAGCATATGATATGTATACTTTGTGTATTTACATTCCATGATATTTCTATCTGTTGCTATCGTTTTGAGTTCAGTGCATTTCAGTCAACTGTCGATAGGCCAACTCAGGTCTCTCTCCTGAGAAGACTAAGTCCCAGCATCCACCTTGACCCCCCACCGTGACCAGTTAGCTAGCACATACTGTAAACCATGCCCCTGTTGCTGAGAACCAGACCAGTGCCACAAAGCCATCCAGTCTAACACGTAGCAGAGCATTTGAATGTGCCTGACTGGGTAAGACCTCTAGGTGATACTGGGAGAGGGGGCCCTATGCCCCTCCTATGGTGTGTCTACTGTGGCTGTAGGCTTGGCTCACGTGGTGGGGCCTACCTGGTGGCTGGCGCACACTCTCCCAGATGTATCCTGAGCACGCCCTGGCTGTGGAGCCTCAGCAGGTGGTCAAACTCAGCTGGCATGGCATGTACTGTCTTTTTACTCTGCCTGTCGTCATAGTAGTGGTTGGTGAGAGGCTGGCGTCCGTCGGGGTGCTGGTTGAAGGGCCAGAACCCGTAAAGGTGCACATTGGTACAGAGCTCCAGCGCCAGGCTAGCCACAATCATGCCCGTGCTGAGCCGTACGGTCCTCAGGCCCTGTGCCCGCCAGAAGCGTGCCAGGCTCTGGAGGTACTCTGGGTTGAGGAAGATGGGCCTGGAGGGACTGTCAAAGTCCTGGATGGTGTAGAGGGCCCGGAGGGACACAGGTGTGTTGTGGCCATAGGAGAAGGCAGGCAGGAGCATCAGGGAGTCGCCGTAGCTATGCAGACTCTCCACAAACGGTCGACGGCGCTCCTGCAGACCCCCATATCTAACGGATGATGTGAAGGAGAGAGAAACAGAGAGATATAGGAGTGAGGGAAGAGTACACGCCCAAAAACTTTGAGAGACTGCTTTGACTACATTTCGTGTCCTCTTTGGTAGATAGAAATCATGCAAATCCACATTTGCACAAACAAACAATAAAGTATCATCTAGCAGTGCTCATCATGTCACCCTCCCACCCTAAAAACAACAAGCAGAGAGAGAATCAAAGTCAGCCCTATGAGTTTCACCAAGACATCTTGTCCTCACACTCACTTCTCCAGAAGGATGCTGGGATTGGCAGTCACCAGGTCTGTCTTGTTGCCAACGTCTCTCTTATAGCCGTTCTCCAGAGGGGGGAGATTACACCTGGTAGATGGAGAAGGAGAGAAAGAGAGTGAGTAGAGGAATCAGTGTGTGAATCTGTGACAGAGAGATAGAGATATGGGATATGTAATTATTGCTGAGAGTATGTTTCAACATTTCACAGACAGATATACTGTACTGTGTGGAGGAGAGGACCCCCACCTGATAACAAACTGGGCGGAGTCTATCCTCTGTCCACAGCTGCTATTGGCGAGGATTCCCCCATTCCCAACAACAGAACATGTCTCCCACGTTGCATTCATAAACGGATGCTCCTGTAGGCAACACAAACAAGCAGACACTATTACGTCTTGCCACGCTCTTTCTTAAACAAACACAAACACTCATCCACACACACACACACACACACACAATCTTGTGATTCAGGTGTGAGTTTGGGCTAGGGCAGCGAACCTTGGCGAACGTGCTGAACAGTTCAGGGGTCACCTGGAGAGATTTTTTCTTCTCGCCATCGTACACAACCTTTGACCCCAGTGGAGTGTTGGCCTGTGTGACGACGGCCTTGGTGAGGCCTTGGCACCTTTTACTCAGCATAGACCTGGGAGATAACAACCTCTTGATTATGACACACACTGCCAAATAGTACACATAGGCATTTCTATATTTACACCATACCTGACACTGACAACCTGATGGTCAAGTATAGGCCGTTTTACCTGCCTAGAGAGTTTACAGCTATTGTTATTGCTGCAGCCTATGTCCCCCCTGGATGCTAATGCTAAGCTAGCAATGAAAGAGTGATCCTACAGGCAAAACAGATCCACTGACGACGCCATCGCCACCGTACTCCACTCCGCCCTCACCCATCTGGAGAAGAGGAACAACTACGTGAGGATGCTGTTTGTTGATTACAGTTCAGCATTCAACACTATTGTCTCCTCCAGGCTCGACACCAAGTTGAGGAACCTAGGCCTCAACTCCAGCCTATGCGACTGGATACTGAACTTCCTGTCGGACCGACGACAGGTAGTGAGAATGGGCTCAAAGACCTCCACCCCCCTGACCCTCAACACAGGAGCCCCCCAGGGCTGTGTCCTGAGTCCCCTCCTCTACTCCCTGTAAACCCACGTCTGTGTGGCCACTCATGGCTCCAACTCTGTGATCAAATTCGCTGATGACACCACAGTGATTGGCCTGGTCACAGACGGCAATGAGGCGGCCTACAGGAGAGAGGTCGACTGCCTGGCCCAGTACAGCCAGGAGAACAACCTCTCTCTCAACACCGACAAGACCAAGGAGCTGGTGGTGGACTTCAGGAAGAAAGGCCGGGAACAGGACCCTGTTCACCATCAACGGGACCGCAGTAGAGAGGGTCAACAGCTTCCTTGGCGTCCATATTTTCCATATTTTTGCCGTCCAAAAGACAGAGCCTCCTCCGGAGCCTCAGGGCCAAAACTCAGAGGCTCTCCAACAGCTACTTCCCCCAGGCCATCAGGCTCATGAACAAGCCTACCCCGAACCCATGACTTTACCCCCAGCACAACCACAGAATGGACTCTACCAGCATAGTCACTTTAACAACACCTCTTACACCAATGGCACAGTGCAACAATAATGACATTCCACTGAACCACTTTTTTACTCTACTATTTATACTGGAATTGTGTCAAGTCTACTGTCTTGTGTCCCCAACATCGTCACTGCCCAACCCTCTCACTTATATTGTACTATGTCACTTATTGTCTTGTCCTACCTCATTGCACTACTGCGTATTTGTATTATATGCTGCATTGTCAAGGAGTCGAGCCCAAGAATTTTAATCCCTGCACTCGTGTATGAGACGTAACAAATAAACTTGAACTGAACTGAAGAACGCATGCTGCTATTAGCAAACAACAAACTTGCACACCCGGATGGAGCCTTTATTGTTGGAGGGGATTTCAACCACTCCAACCTGAGAACTGTACTCCCAAAATTCCACCAACATGTCTCCTGCCCCACAAGAGGAGACAACACTCTAGATCATGTGTATACAAACATTGCTAAAGGTTACAAAGCCTCCCCCTCCCCCACCTAGGACGGTCTAATCACCTCTCATTGTTCCTACTCCCCAAGTACACACCACTCATCAAACGTGTGAAACCAACACTGAGGACAGCCTGGTCAGAGGGAGCAGACTCTACACTACAGCACCAGTTTCAACACACTGACTGGAGCATGTTCACCACTCAGGCCACCCTGGACTACCATACGGACATCCAAGCCCAAAAATACAGCCTCCCCTACCAGCACTGCCTCCGTACCCGATGAGCTCAACTGCTTCTACGCTCGCTTCGACCGGGACAACAAGGAACCAGCCATCAAAGCTGAGCCCCACCAAGATGACCAGCCCCTCACACTCTCCACCACTGATGTGTGCTGCGCACTGAGCAAGGTGAATGCATGCAAGGCTGCTGGCCCTGACGGCATCCCTGGCCGTGTGCTCAGGGCGTGCGCTGGGCAGCTGGCCGAGGTCTTCAGTGACATTTTTAACATGTCACTGGCCCAGGCAGTTGTCCCCATGTGCCTCAAGTCAGCAACAATCGTGCCGGTGCCAAAGCATTCTGCTGCAGCGGGCCTGAATGACTTCCGCCCCGTTGCACTCACCCCCATCATTATGAAGTGCTTCAAGAGGTTGGTCCTGGCTCACCTTAAAGACCACCTACCCCCCACACTGGATCCACAACAGTTTGCCTACTGCCCGAACAGGTCAACAGAAGATTCCATCTCCACGGCACTACACTCCACCCTGACCCACCTGGATAACAACAACATCTACGCAAGGATGCTGTTCATTGACTTCAGCTCAGCATTCAACACCATCATCCCCTCCAAGCTGGTCACCAAACTCAGTGACATTGGCATCAACACCTTCCTCTGCAACTGGACCCTAGACTTCCTGACCAACAGACCCCAGTTTGTTAGGTTAGACAACCACACCTCCTCCACCCTGACCCTGAACACCGGTGTCCCACAGGGCTGTGTGCTGAGTCCTCTTCTCTTCTCCCTCTTCACCCATGACTGCGTGCCTATGCATGGCTCTAACACTATCATCAAGTTCACAGACGACACCACGGTGGTAGGCCCGATCAGTAACAGTGACGAGTCAGCCTACAGGGAGGAGGTCCAGCACCTGGCGGTGTGGTGTGCCGACAACAACCTGACCCTCAACACCAAGAAGACCAAGGAGCTCATTGTGGACCACAGGAAAGCTGGGGGCTGCAGACAACCCCCCCATCTACATCACTGGGATGGAGGTGGAGCATGTCTCCAGTTTCAAGTTCCTGGGTGTCCACATCTCCAAGGACCTCTCTTGGACCCTCAACTCCTCCACCCTGGTCAAAAAGGTGCAGCAGCGTCTATACTTCCTGAGGAGACTGAAGAAAACCCATCTGTCTCCTAGGATCCTGGTCAACTTCTATCGGTGCACCATCAAGAGCATTCTGACAAACTGCATCACAGTGTGGTATGGCAGCTGCTCTGTCTCCGACCGGAAGGCCCTTCAACGGGTGGTGAAAACCGCCCAGTACATCACCGGTGCCCAAATCCCTGCCATCAAGGTTCTCCAACGCAGGCAGTGTCTGCGGAGGGCGAGGCATCAGTAGGGACACCTCTCACCCCAGCCACGGACTGTTTGCCCTCCTCCCATCCGAGAGGCAGTACAGGAGTCTCCGTTCCCGCACCAGCAAGCTCAGGAACAGCTTCTTCCCTGCAGCTGTTACTCTGCTAAACTCAGAATCCCGGCGATAGCCCAGCTCTACATTTCGTTGTCTCAGCACTTGTACTCTGTGCAATGACAGTAAAGTTGAATCTAATCTAATCTAATCTACACTATACTGTTAAATATAGAGAATATAACAACACACTGGTGACAGCTGATGCAGAAAACAAATGAGGAAATACTCAATACGGGGTTACAAAGCACT
The DNA here is from genome assembly GCF_951799395.1 of Argentina silus. Classification (NCBI taxonomy): domain Eukaryota; kingdom Metazoa; phylum Chordata; class Actinopteri; order Argentiniformes; family Argentinidae; genus Argentina; species Argentina silus. Next base: position 9,684,405 of record NC_139663.1, read on the forward strand.
TTGTTGTGAGAGAAATACATGCATGTAGATGAATGGGAAGGAACAGTTTGGTTGTCAGAATGTCCTGCTCTGAGGGGGTTGTTCCTTTCAAGTGTTCATTCATAAATCTTATTGAAGTTCTTGAAGTCCAAAGAGAACAAGACTGTGGTGGCAGAGGCAGGAAGCTAAGGGCCATAGTCTTGAGGGGGGAAATACCCACTGTGTTATAATCACACATGACCATGACCCATCTTCCACTAATAGCATGAAGAAGTAAGTACATTTCCACACTTCCACTTCAACATAGTTTCGTTTTCTTTTAGAGGTAAAACGGATATGACCCCTTGATTATGTGTGATATTTGACATGTGTTGGATTTTAGATTTAGGTTTAGGGTCTGGTTTTGAGTGTGTTTATTTTCATGTTTCACCTGAACTTTTTGAAATTGTCCTCCTGCTTCCTCCAGCTGTGAGAGTAGCGCTCCACCACTTTGTCAATGATGTTGTCCCTTTCTCACACACACACACACACACACACACACACACACACACACACACACACAAACATAACAGTAACACAGCAGTTATGAAACACACAAAATGCATATCAAGAAATTATACAGATGAGGTTGTTGAGTTGGGTTGTTGAGTAGAGGATATGGCTTGTGGTTTCTGGGGCATCGGTTCTCACCTGCAGCCCTTGCATCCGCTGGATTGGTCAGCACCAGCATTCCTCTGAGCATGGTGGAAGGAGCTGTCAAGTCTTGCATTACTACTAAGACAAACCAGAAGACGGAGAGGAAAGGAGGGGATCAGTAGAAGTAAAAAAAAAAAAAAAAAAAAAAGTTAGATGAGAAGAAAACAGATCACCAAATTGGTCGTAATGGGCCTGAAGGCAACATGAAAGCATGAAAGACACAGCTAACCCAACGCATTCTGCTGCCTTTTCTGCCCTGTCAATGATTATCAGAAAGATTATCTCAAACGCTTAAGTGGCATTTCACAACAGCATTGCTCACAAACCACAAATAAACTGAACTGAGCCAGAACATTTTGTACTGTCTAATCAGAAACCCGAACCAGGCCTATACACAGAAACCAGAAACCTTTCAACTTTAAACAACACATAGCTAAGGTTGCATGATTACACAATGTCACACAATATTGGGCGGAGGTAAGGTGTCAAATGTGAAGTAACAGCTGGTTATATGACTAACCAGAGCCTAGTGTCCGAAGCAGAGACCATGACGCTTAGTTTTGTACAGATAGAAAAAGGCTCTCAAGTTTCACACAAAACAAAAATAAACAAACAATGCATTTGTCAGAGGTGTTTTGTTAACAGCATGAAAAGGCATTCTAAGGTGACCTTTTGTATGAATATTTTACTTAACCATTCTGATCGCCTTGTACCTATAACACATTCTAGGAATAGACCGATGTTGAAAATACAAACTATATGCAAATGTTTGACATTTATGTTTGTTCAAACAATGGGTCAAGGAGAGGTTATGTACATGAAGATGTTTCTACACCCAGGATGCACTAACCATTTGCTTTGCACTACTTGTTTCTTGATCTCAACATCCACTATAGAACCACCACAGAACCATGCTCGAGGCATAGGCGGATGGGTTCTGTTTATGACAGCAAGGCTTATTGCATTAGATGGGTTCTCTTTATGACCGGATAGGCCCATTGCATCAAGTTTCAGAGAATCATAACTGAAGCATAAACAGTAGTCTTGTTTATTTCCCCAGTCAGCTAAGAAAGTTGGATTCCTGATATCAAATCTATCAGTTTCGTCACTTCGCAAAGAAATAAATGTTTCACTCCCATTTGCTGCACCTGCTGCCAATCCTCCTAATCACCTGCCATCCCAGTCCAACCCCAATCAACTCCCTTCATGGGTTCTCTTTATGACCGGATAGGCCCATTGCATCAAGTTTCAGAGAATCATAACTGAAGCATAAACAGTAGTCTTGTTTATTTCCCCAGTCAGCTAAGAAAGTTGGATTCATGATATCAAATCTAGCAGTTTCGTCACTTCGCAAAGAAATAAATGTTTCCCTCTCTTTTTATGACTACAGGTTCATGGTGTGTCAGCAGTTTAGCAAAGATACCCACAGCAACATGCACGAAAACCGCAGCTTTTGGAGAGGTTGAGAGGGGAGGGTGGTTGAGGGGGGACCATTGAACGGCATAACCACCAAAGCATGCAGAAAGAGAGGGTAAAAAAAACTCTGAAACATATCATATTTCACTCCTTGCACAACTCTTGTCTTGTTCAACTGGTAAGCTACTCTCTACAACCGATGTGCTCTCCCTCTCACCAGGTTAACTACATTATCAAAAGCTGAAGTGTGTACACCTCTGCTGCTTTTCCAACATTATCCTCACACATGTCTCCCCCTCCTCCCTCCCTCTTCTTGTTGCTAGCGTCTGAAGGATACCATGCTAGCACCGGTCCTAATCCTCCTACCCCAAGGCTAAAGGCTCCTGCCACACCTGCTCTGCTATGAGGGGGGAGGAGGGGGTGTGAGGCGTGAGTCTGACTCACCTGTCGCTGAAGACGTACCAGACGAGGGCGGTCAGAACGGTCCCCAAGATGAGCAGGGTGAGCATCAACGAGAACAGCAGCTTCAAGAGCAGTCCCCTCATGCCTCTCCTCCTCCTGCTACTTCCTCTGGCCCCTCTTCCTCCTCCTCCTTCTCCTCCTCCTCTGCTTCTTCCTCTCCCTCTGTCTCTTATTTTCCCTCACTCAGCACTCACACATTAGTTTGGTTCATGCACCCTCTCCCTCTTTCCTTCTCTCTTTGTACCTCTCACCCCTCCCTCCCTTGCTCTTTCTCCCCGAATGTATCTCACTCTCTCTCTCTCTCTGACTGGGTCGTTAATCTTGTGTCTCTCTCACTTCTCTTACTATTCCACCCTCTCTGTCTCTCTGTCTCTCTGAGAGACTCCCAGCACGCCTTCTTCCTAATCAGACAATCATATCTCTGAAGATTGTACCCTATAAAAATCGGACTACATCCACATGCACCTTCCTTCTGTACTTGTCTGTCCTTCTGCTCTTGTAGAGGGAAAACAATGCCAGTCTTTTGTCCGTGAGCCCCTCCTTCACATTGATTGATATGTGTTGTTTCCTTTCATCTTCCTTGATCCCTCTCACTCCCTCTCACTCCTTCATTCAGCTCTCCACCACACTCCTACTTTCTTTCTACTGGAGTCCCAAAGCTCAAGCTGTTGCTCGTTCGGCATTCTCCACCCCCCAACCCAGAGCCCCAGCCTACTCTACACTTTCCCCCTCCCTCCCCCAGATATCCCCCGCCCACTAACTCCCTCTCCCCCTCTCCGTCTCTGCCCCTCCCCCTCTGCATAAAGAGCAGGCAGTAACATGAGTGCCTGGTACTGAATTAGCCTATGGTCTGCCTCTTGACTTGTGGGTCTGAGTGTGTGTGTCTGTCAAGCAGGGACCTTTTTTCACCTAGCCAATGAGGGTCAGAGTAGGCTTGGGGCAGGGGCTATCAGCCAACCGGATCTATACTTTCCTCGCTCTTCATCTCTTCCCCTCCCTCATTACCCACTTCACCCTCTCCCTCACTGGATTTGCAAGTTTTACTTGCTAGGGTGTGTTTCAAGATCCAGCTCAACTATGTTTGTGTTACGTTCCACGTAGGTTTGCCTGTTCTGTTTTCCCTCTTTCTTTATAGGGCGACATCACCACTCCCATTTGCTGCACCTGCTGCCAATCCTCCTAATCACCTGCCATCCCAGTCCAACCCCAATCAACTCCCTTCATTTAGTATTTAAGCGGTGTGTTGCATGCCAGTCGCTCTCTTCCTGAGCTCATGCTTTGTTGTACACTTTGATGTATGTATCCACACTGACACTTGTTTCCCCCTACCTTGATTGTGTGTGTGGTAGTTGTTTGTATGGTCCAGGCCCTGGGGCAGGTAAGACAGAGGCCTCTATACTCTCACACGTAGGTGGAACTATTGTATAGATACACTAGGAAAGGGGTGGTTGCCAACCATGTACATTTTGATGTCCTTGGTCAGAGTAGTTAGTTAGTCAGAGAGGTATTTTGAGTTTGGATGTTTAGTTAGGATCAGTTAGTAGCCTCTCCTAACCCTCCTAGATTTTTGTTACTTTCTTTTCTTTGGCAACATCCGTGTCCCCTTGGCCTGTGGGCTGCTAGTGTTGTGTGTGTCTGTTGTGTTGTGTGTACACTGCCCGTACACCCCCCCCCCCCCCCCCCACACTATTTACAATATACCACTATTTCAGTTCACTCCATCCTGGTCTGGTCTCCTTTATTTCACACCAACGCGCTCAAGATTCCTGCCTTTAGTTAGTCAAATCTGTTACGTACTTCCCTTTACCCTAGACACAACTGAGTCGTAACAGTTTGCAGTATCAGCTCTTAAGGGTTATTAATAATAACAGCTTTACCCACCCTTGGAGGAGAGCAGAGTGAGGGAGGGAGAGAGAGGGCTCGGGGGACAGTGGGCTCGGGGAGAGGAGTCTCAGCTGATAAAACTGCGATGAGAACCTGTTTGTGTCATGGCAGTGGTGCTGGCTGAATCCCCAGGGAAACTAAACCAACACCCGGAAATGACTTAGAGAGAGACACAGACAGAGGGAGAGAGAGAGAGAGAGAGGGAGGGGGGGGGGGGGGGACGGGACAGACAGATAGATGGAGGGAGAGAGAGAGAGAAAGAGAGAGAGGGAGAGAATTGATGCCCAGGGGATGAATACTTTGCTGGTTTGAATCTCGCTCTGTAGCTCTGTATGAAATCTGTCTCTGTTACCAGTTCTGGGAGGGGGGAGGAGAGAGGGAGGGACTGTGAAGTACAGTTGAAAAGGGGTGGGAGAGAGAGACATAATATTTATGGAGGGTTTCACCGTAAGAAAACCATAGATGAACAATGAAAGCTTGCTAATCTGTACCACACCCATGTTCTATAGACTCATCTTATTTCCGCTGAGTGAATCAGTACGGGTAGAAATCTATTTTATTCTTCTATGGGAAAAAAAAACTATTTTGGCAAGGGCTCTGCATCTTAAACTAACCATTGGACCATTTGCCTAGTGAGCTGTTAAGCCGGCCTGAACAATTGAGCTCTAAGAGAGGGTTGTCCTGGCACATTTCACAGTGTGGCATGGCCCTTGCAACGATCCTGTCGGGTTATATAACCATGCTTTATTGTGATACTTCGCAGTAAGGGTAATGAATGATAATGAATGGACAACAGTTAATTGTTACAAAGAGGGGAGGAGGTTATATCCCTTTGGTCTGAACACACACACACACACACACACACACACACAGACTTTCTCTTTCAGATTTGATATTTATCATCTTATTATTGGAGTGGGAGTAGCTAGGAAAACATCTCCTCCTCAGACTCTCCCTGCGTGAACCTTGGCTTATAAAGGATAAAGGACTCACCCCTTAAGCATTCAGCCTGAGGTGGAAAATACATGCCAGCATGCATGACCGGCACAAATCATGAGATACCAACAGGAATGTGAAGCAGTGGGAAAATAAGAAACTTAATAACAATGATAGCAGCAACACGGAGGCTGATAACAGAGGGAGGCAGTGTTCCTGAGCAATATGAGGGCCTTAATAAGAAGGGATACAAAAGTACAAAGAATGTATCTCTCTCTCTCTCTCTCTCTCTCTCTCTCTCTGATAAATCAAGTATCTAAGCCTCTCATCTCGCTCTTTAAAATAGGGCATCTCAGCCAGAGATGCCATATTTCAAAAAGCACATTTCTAACCTTATTAAAGCCAAATAAGTATTTTTTCAAGACCACATTCATAACCTTATTACAGCTGGGGGTGGGGTGAGGAGGTTCAATATCGCACATCCCTCCAGTCTCTTCGGCGACTCCCCTGGTGCCCCCCCCCCCACCCCCCCACCCCCGCTTGAATGAATCATTTAGGAAATATTTATCTAATTAGATTGAGTTGACTTTAATGTGATTAATGAAATTTTTCAGTGGGGGAAGAACCAGAACGCTCGTAATAAATCATCTGGATTAGTGTGTATTTCTCTTCCTCTATCTTTTTTCTGAGAAAGAGTGTATGTATTGAATGTACACAGTAGGGGTGTGTGTGTGTGTGTGTGTGTGTGTGTGTGTGTGTGTGTGTGTGTGTGTGTGTGTGTGTGTGTGTGTGTGTGTGTGTGTGTGTGTGTGTGTGTGTTTGTTTTCCTAAGTATATTTATGTAGGTGTACCTAAGTGTTGCTCAGCATGTTTGTATAGGTGTGAGTAAGTGTTGGTGTGTATGTTTCCAGTCTGACCCTGCCCAGCTGTTCCTGACAGGGAGCCTGAGCAGTGAACACAGCATGAGAGTGAGCTTAGCCTGAGGGTGGGATGGAGGGGGAGGGAAGAGGGGAGAAGAGGGGGTCACTTCCTGCCCGGACCCATGTGACATCACACGGCAGGGCTGGGCAGCCTCTGGACACAGAGCAGACAGACGGGAACAAAAGGAGTCATTGTCCCCCAATATCACCCCTAAAGCCTTTCTCCTACCCTCCTCCTCCTCCCCCTTCTCCCCCATCCCTCCTTCCACTCCCCTGACCAGCCTACGTGTTGACCTCTTTGCGAACCACACAGCCCCATTACAACTATCTCCCCCTCTGCACTGTAATCCACACTCATCAACACCCATATACACATACACACACGCACGCACGCACACACACACACACACACACACACACACACACACACACACACACAAACACACACACAAGCACACACACGCACACACACATACATACACACACACTCACACACTTACACACACAAAGCCTCCCCTCTTCCCTCTGGGTCTCTCTCTCCCTCACACACACACACACACACATACACACACACACACTAAGCCATCCTTCCCTCTTCTCTCTGGGTTTAACACCTGATAACAGTGTGGCTTAGTGGGTGTGCTGTGAGACCAGGCAGACGGCACACCCTGATCTGAACCTGTCTGAGCTCCGCAGACTGGAGTGAAACAGAACAGAGCCTCTCCATCTTATCTTTCACTCTGTCTTGGTGTCTGCTTCATGAGTCTGACCCTGGTCGGCAAGGTCAGTGTATGTTTGGGAAACACTAGTTGAGAAACTGTGTGTGGGTGTGTGTGTGTGGGTGTGTGTGGTGGGGAGTTTAGAAAGTGTGTTAATATGATAGAAGAAGTGTTAAAAAGAAGATTAGGGCAAAACAGACCACATGGCCTGGACTGGAGGAGTCAGAATTATATTGAATACAGATTTGCAAAAATAGACTACAAAGTGCCTGAGAGTTTTTATAATCACATTCATTTGACCAAATAAAGACATTGTGTTGTAAATAACAGTATACATAGAGTTTCATAAACAGTTTAGAGTTGGTCCTCTCCTTCCTCCACCAGCTGCTATAGGTGTATAATGGTGAAGCAGATCCTTGTGCAGGTCATTCATTAAAGCAGGTCAACTCACAGGGAGTTGCAGTGGAACACAGTGACCTGAGGGGGGCAGCACTGGGGTCATGTGGCCCAGGAACAGCTGACCCTGGCGCATTCCAAAGGTGCTTAATGTGGGGCCTGGCGCCCTTGTGCTTGTCTGAGCCATTACTTCTCTCTGTCATAGAAACACATACATGATCACATAAACACACACACACACACACACACACACACACACGCACACACATGCACACATACATTCAAAAACTGTAGCCCACACACAAATCACCACTCCCAGAAATATACACACACACTAACACCCACACAGGCTCACGCACACTCAGTGAGACATGTATCCATTTCAGTTTGTCACATGTATAATTCATATATTTAGCCATGACCACAATCTCTAGGAGCCTCCCTCTAACCCCTTATTCCAAACTATCATAAATCAATCAATAGTTCTGAAGTCATACTTAAGGGATTCCTTCTCATAGCAAATATAAGCTGATTAAAACAACTTCTGTTCTCAACAGGAAGAATCAAAATAATTAACCCTGGCAGACTTAAAACAGGAAGATCATCCTCTTGGAAAGCATAAACATGATCTCTATCTCACCGTACCTGTTTCCCACACTCCACAGAATCCCTTGTCCCGAAACCACATTACAAACAGGGCACAAAGAAAAAATCTCCCGGTCCCATTTACTCAAATCTAAAGATGCAGCCCCAGCGATTGGTAACGCATTACATAGGAAAACAGGGTTAATTTGAGGGGCAACCTAACAGTTGTTCCTTTCACATCGCATTAGTTGCCTTACTTGCCTCTATGAGAAAGTTGGTATTTTGCCAAATGATCACTTTGTTTGAGTTTTACAGAGGTAAGCAGGGGGTCCAAGACGCTGAGCAAAAAAAGCAAAACAAACATGAAATGGTGAAAAAAATGTAATGCAATTTCATTGCAATTGATGAATTGATGAGTATGGTACATGTTAGTGATATAACTGTTTTCACACGTATCTGAATGCCATGCACTGGCAGCGCTATCTTTCGTAGTTATGAGTTGTGTGCTTGTCATGCAGAAATGTTTAGGGTTTTTTGGGTCTAGAGAAAGCAATTAGCCCCACTGCGTCTCTCAGGGAGAGAGTGAAATTGATTTTCTTTAATTTAATTGCATACTGTTCAAAATGTATTCATACAAGTTCCCATCGGCACTTTTTCACTTCCAGTGCGGAGATATTTGTTACAGGGTGGACTGGATAGATAATGTGAGGCTGGTCCGCCAAGTTTTCTTATTAAAAAAATATGTTTTTGTACAAAGAAATATGTTTATATAAATATTTAACTCAAATCTATTTGAATAAAAAGAAAATAGATTAAAACAATATACAACCTGTCTCGGAATGATAATGCAACTATTACAAATATATAATAATATGTCTGAGAACTCTTTTTAAAAAATGTGTTTTCTGTGAGACAAATGTGTCCCAATGGCCAAGAGTTATTTGACATCCCTGCCTTGCATGATGCAGCATACCTTTATGCAAACATTCAAAAACAGTGTGCCCTGTATGGTGCCCATCAGGCCAGACATGGGAGTCTCCTCTCGTCTGGATCATGGTTCAGGGCAGAATGTCATGGAACACTGAACACAGGGGTGAGAGGAACTGAGAGTCTGAAACTCAAGACAATGAGAGGTACGTACTTTGGTCTCAGCATGCAAATATTACAAAAACAAACCTCTATAGACTGAAAAGTATCCAGGACTAAATGTTCAACTCTGACCCTGGAAACAACAATTTTGTGGGCCTTTTTAGATGCTTGTTTTGTTTATATACAAATTGGATTTGACGTACTATGGGCATAGCCATAATGCTCAAAGGGCATGATTGAAATGGTCAAATGTCAGGAAGGAACTGGCCTCTAGTCGCTACCAGATAATGAAGTTAGGCTGACCACCAAGCCAATTCTGTGAAGTGGGTGCCATAGCGACCGCGAGATTGGCAGATTAGACAGATCATAGAAAGGATTATGCAGTTCAATAACCTGCAACAGGGTTGACAACCATTTAAACATCAATATAAACATCAACAGTATAAACAAATAAACGGGATATTTATTGTATTCAAGATGGAGACACATTATCCCATTGATAATACTTTTATCATTATCCGTACTCATAGTTCATGGACATAACTGTACAGATGACATATTGCATTTTATACCCACTAGGGGGCAACAAACTAACAACTTGTTACACATCACTTGTTGAATTTCCCCAAAATGAAGAAAGAAAGATTCATGTATTTTCAGAATTTTTCACCAACTCAATTTCAGTCAATTTGTAATATATATATCACCTATATCAACTTGAAACTTAGTTCTGACTGGACCGCTCAAAATGTCATTTTATAAATGCAACCTCTTGGAAAAAGAGGACAGGGTGCATGGGTGTGAGTAACAGGATTATCATTCCTCAGAGGGCAGAAAATACACCATGGACAACCAGAAATGCTGCATTAATCTATGGAATGCCTACCATAGCTTCATTCTAACCTTATAGGCTCATGCAGACCTGAGAAAAGTATCCTCGTACCAATATAGAAGAGATCGAATAAGGCAGCAAATGTTACTATTACCTTGTACATACATATAAAGCCCTATTCCCAGAGAACAGTAAAACAGCAGAAAAGATTTCCTGGCTTTTTTTTTGTCTGAGGCATTTACACAGGCCATGATTTACCTGGGACACCCAGTTTACACATCAGTGCAATGCAGGTAAAGTGGGAGGGGAGAGTTGGGGAGCATTGAGGTGGAGCACAGGATACAGTGGTATTTAATGCAAATGAGCATCCTGCATTTCACATCTGCTCCATCTACACAGACCCCCTGATCAGCTTGTTACCGGGACCATGACTAGGTCTGCCACAGGTTTAAAGATTCAGCAGTACGCCCCACCCTATGTCAGTTTACAGACAACAGCAACAGTACATTACCGGGACATGCCTTGTGTGTAAACATGGCTTAAGTTATGCCACCATCATAACCCTGTAGAATCATTTCAGATAGTTGTAAATTCAGAGTGAAAGAAGACTCAGATAAACAGGGCTGTTTCTGTCAACTTTGTTTTTTTATTAGCACATGACGGAGGGTTGGGTTGGGCTGGAGGTGCTGGGACAAGAGGCTGTTCACTTCTTGGTTGCCTCTTCCTCTGAGAGGGTCTTGATAATCTCCTCTTTCTTGGCCAAGAGACGCTCCTCTCTGCGCTTGCGGGCCTCCTTTGTCTTGGAACGGCGGGCCTCAGCCTGGTCACTGTAGGGAGGAAGAGGTGGGGGGGGGGTAGAAGAGGTCAAACATAACATTGAAACCAATCTTTGACTTACTAGAAAGATTACACACCTTGACACCCATTTCTATAAGAACCACATGCAGCACAGTATTGTGTAATCAAATCGTTGCATTTGATGCTACACCCATCAGTGTCAAGCCTTTATAGATCTGCCTAAGTGCTCATCAGTTCAGTTCACCAAAAAATGGTTTATAGTGTAGTATGGAGGGATCAGCCTATTCCTTTATGTAAGGGTAACGGCCACACTACTTTAAAATCAATTTTGCCTATGCTGAATAGCTGCACGGGTACCATGGGCCACACAGAATTAGTGTATGGAAAATGGTTAGGCATGGTTATTCATTTATCCAAAAGGGACATTAGTATTCGATTACTTGAGCATTTGGATTTTTCCCCATAGGAAGGGAAATTCTATAGTAGCCCATTTTCCTGTCCAGTCCCAATCCCCCTGTAACCTAAACCTCTGACTCCTCTCTCGAAAATGTGTCACTTAATTATGCAATCAATAGGGTGCGTTCTATATATGTAAATTCAATGTAAATTCTCCACTATTTCCCTTCACACCTATTCTCTGCCATTTCATCTTGTGCCTGCTTCTCTGCCATTTCACAACTCTTCACTGTCACGTGTATAAAAAGATGCCCATTTTACAGAGGAGCACTAACATTTGAATGGTGTCATGGCTAATTTACAAAATGAGCCCGAAACAGCATTTAACTTTGTTTTCAACTATTTGAAGAAAAAAACATTTTGAATAGTGAAATAATATAAAATGCCCATCCCTCGTAAGGAAGATGGGAGTTGTAGTATTGGTTAAAACTTACGACAGGAGCTTCTTGCGGGCCTTGTCTGCCTTCAGCTTGTGGATGTGCTCCATGAGGATACGCTTGTTCTTGAACACGTTACCCTTAACCTTCAGGTAGAGGCTGTGGTACCTGTGGGAAAGTAGGGGTCAAACACAGGACATTAGCCCATTGATAAAACCACAACACCATAACAACCTCGATTACTTTAAAAGTGTTTGGCGTGTGTGAGATTGGGGTGGATGTCGATCACTTACATGTGCCTGTCGATCTTCTTGGACTCCCTGTAGCGACGCAGAAGACGACGCAGGATTCTCATGCGACGCATCCAGGACAGCTTCTCTGGCATACGGGCATTGGCTGTACCCTTTCTCTTACCTAGGAAAGGACAGGTGGGGGAATGGTGTGAGGCCTGAAATATTGCTGCACTGCTCCCATCAATTGAAGTTGGTTGCTATATCTGTGCGTCTATAAACAAGTACCTCTATAAAAAGGTGTTACATGCTCTCGATAGAGAATAAGAAGTTAACGATGTAAGATTTGGACCAGCATCCTGATGGTGGGCCATTTCTCCATTAACACCACTAGACAAAGCAGACAGGTGGCAGTGCCCACTCACCAGTTCCCATGTGCCTTCCCTTGCGACGTGCCAGCGTGTTCTTGCGGCAGCGGGCACGGGAGTGCACCGTGACGGGCTTACGGATAATAAGACCATCCTTCACCAGTTTACGGATCTGCTGGCCTGAGAGATAGGAGGTTGAAAAATTAGGGTACATTTGGAAGGCAGGTGAAATTATGAGGCATCATTTGACAGTAATCTCATGTATATGAATGTGGGGTGGGGTGGGGGGGTTGTCTACATGAATTTGCCATGTCCTACACTGACTTATGACCGATAATTCGTTCACATTGTGTCAAAATAAGCAACTGGAAAATAGATTGGCGCAGCCAACAAGATTGGCACAGCTGTCAATACTTACGGGAGTTGGCATTGGCTATCTCATTGGTCTCGTTGGGGTCCAGCCATACCTTCTTCTTGCCACAGCGCAGAACGCTTGAGGCAAGCCTCTTTTGGAGCCTGAGCATGCTGAGAAGGGGATAGTGATAGGTTAAACATACACCAAAACACTCCAAATTCACTTTCGGCCTGACATCCTTGCACCAGTAATGATTACCATGCTTAGCCATAACATCACAATCCAAGCAAATCTACCATAGAAATTAAACTGCATTTCATCTCGGCCTCCTTGGATTAAATGAGTTCTACTTCAACGCTATCCAATTCCAATCGAAATCGGTCTGTCGTTATAAATAGCTAGCTTAAGTTAGCTAATGTGTACTGTGATACTGTAACGTCCATTATTAGCTGTGATTATGAGCAGTCGTTTCCCGATAAAATAACGTTAGCTAATTTAAGTCGTACAGAATTTGATCACACTGGAAGGGGGGGGGGGGTCACCCACAATCTAATGCACGGAGCGGCAAATTAGATATGGGAGAAGTGTAAAGTATGTAATACAGCATACTATAGAGCCATAAATACACTGTGTGTGTGTGTCCGGCTCTGGCTACTACTACTAGCTAGTTAGCTACCAACCGTTCTCAAGAGGATTGCAAACACTGCTACCTGGCCATCTAAGGTTATAAATATATAACAATATAACACAGACGAGCAACCAGTTGGGAGCCATATCTATATTGGACTAGGAAATTCTTCAAAGATTCCAAGGGGCTTTGCATTTAGGTTCTGGCCCTGTGTAACTTTCGTCTAGAAATCTTGGTTGACAACATGGCCTCCCCGGTTTGGTACATCGTGTGGCACATTCACACGTGTAATATGCCCGTTACAGCATAAAATGTAAACAGGGCATTGGACAGCGATGGCGCATAGACTTATAAGCAAACATGACCATTTTTTGCGAGGGAAAATGTTTTTTTTGTTCATTCTAAAATCATTCAGATTGTCACAACGTTCGTGTGCTTACCTCATGGCTGCTAATTCAATAGGAAAAGGAAAGATTGGGGGACGGAAAGGGCGCTACCATTATAGAGGACAATCCATGATCAACTCTACATAATTCGTGTTCAAAATCTAAATCGAATTAAAATATGAGAAAAATACGTTTTCTCATATAAATAAGACTTATTATCTGTGGAGATATTTACAGCAATAAACACTAGACTGAGTGAATAATTTTTTCATTAAAGTGTAATTTATTTAGAAATACCCCCGTCTAGAAATAATAGTACTGTCCGGATCTTGCACTGCATTGTGGGCGAGATCAGATTAAATGCAATTCACTACTGTCCCACAAGAGGGCAATGTTGACATCAAGATATGATCACCGCATTTACTGTATTGGCTCATATCTTAATGAATAGGCTACTAATGAATGCCTACTAAAGAATTGGATTTGGCTTTATGTAATAGGGGTTAATAATCAATAATAGGACTTGTCTCCATAAGACAAATTCGTATACATGTAGGCTACAGCCGTACAATCTCAAATTGTTGTTGCTATCTCAATCTGCTCTGCTGCTCCTTGCTCTCTGGGATTTTAGGCTTGGTTGAGCACTACAAGGACTATTGTTTAAAAATCACAAATAGAATCTGTTTTATTCACTAATATGCTATTGAAGTCTATGCCACACCGAACGTAGCTTATCCTCAGGTCAACACAAAAGAGTAACACTGTAGTCAACAGGTAGGCTACGATAATGACATCGACTCAACTTTTGGTATGATACATACGATTATGTGCGCAGTGGTAATACAAACAGGTGCGTAAACACTGAACAGCATGGATTTAATAGGTGTGTACACCCTAATGCAAATAACATTGATATATGGTGGGTTAATCTTATTCTCCAAAATAAAAATGTGGGTAAACTGAGTTTACTTGGGTTTATAATCCACTACATCACTGATTGTGCCCGCAGACACGAGCTGATAAAGGGACTAATACCCTACAGTCTAGTGCAGATGACGCCTGCAGTCACAATGCATTAAAACGAGCGCGCGCAGGTGGCGGAGTGTCCACGATGTGTGATGCTGTGATAATCATCTATTCTAGTAGTTTCATCTTCCTAATTGTTTTGCCCATAATAACCCAATCACTGCACAGAAAAGACTGAAACCCCCTCCGTGTTGCTTTCTGATAGATTGATAAGTATGGAAGGTGGGGCCTGGCCGACGGGGCGTGGACCTCATCGGTTAGCAGCTGGAATCGCGAGCGCATTGTCTGCGCGAAGGAAGCTGGTGCGCTAGGCTCGGTCGACGCAGCTGTTGCGACTAGTGGTGGAGCGGCATATCTTGGGGGGGAAAAACGGCAACCAATTTCTCTTCGTTGACAATGACTATATCGATATTATCATAAATACATGAAATAGCAAATAGAATTTATAAAGTAAATCAATGGTACAGAAAAGTAGTATGTCCAGGACGCCTTCGACCTCTACTCAAGAGATCCAAATGGACATGTTTGATCCTCATCCACACGCACAGGTAAGACGAATACAACACAAACCTATGTGGACGTCCCCGTAAATAGACCCGCCTGTTGATTTAGCATTGGCTAATGAGGAAACAAATGGTTAAAGCTTAAGTTTATATATTTTAATAATGAATAGTGCACATTAGTTTGACTTGTCATAACAGGTAGCTAAAAAATAAAGCAGGTTAACTAGAAGCGAATAGCAGCCTACGATTCAATTACTCTTGCAGAGGAAAAAAACTTGATGTAGCCCAAATTGTCGATTTCATTATCAACCGAGGTTTCATGAATTCCTCATCTAGGTTATTTGTAAAAAGCTTGGTCCCTTTCTGTGACAGAGGGCCACTCCGTTATCCATTAATCAGCCACTTGTCCCTTAAGACGATTTTCTCGTATTTACATTGTCACCAGGGGTAGTTCCACTTAAAAAAAAATGGTTCGCATACAGAAATGATTCAAATAAAATGTGCTTTATTCATAATTGTGAACGTATCTTTTAATCGACCTGTGTGATGTAGCCTACAATTCTCATATGACTATTGACTATCAAATATGGTTGCTGTCAGTTTACATTTTCTTGTTTATTATTGTGTAGTGAACAAATAACAATAGCCTAATCTACCTATGCACTGTAGGAATCCCTAAATATAACGAAGAATGATGTAATTTATGCAATTTGCGCAACGTATGCTGCTGGATGTTGTCCTCAAGTGAAGCAAACCACGCCCACGTGTAACCCATGTAATTGCGGTGGATATTATGGACATAGGCAACTGTCATCCTAAAAATCTATTTCAAGATTGTCATAAAGAACATCATGGTTATTTTAGTTTCTTTCAATTAGTCTACCTTGAAAAGTCTAGAAAAGTTTTCACGCAAGGGTTGCCTAAAGCGCTTGCTGCTGGGAATTGTCACCATGGCTTCTCAGTGGATGGAGACAATTTACTTTCTTCTATGATATGCTATGGTCAGACATGATTCCTGTAGTCCATCAGATGTGAATATTATGTCTGTTCTTTCTTTAATGTATGGCAGACACATTTAGATCACATGTTCATTTCATATCAGGGGTTAAGATACCCTCACATTTACTTAGAATGTCATCTACCAGTATTCCTCTGCCCTAACATGTTAGTGAATGTCCTGGTTATGTTGTAATATTGCTTTCTCTGTGCTGATGCAACATATGTTTTATGTTTTACATAAGTTTTGTCCATATTTACATTTTTCATGCCTATAAATAGCATTTAGGAAGTTAGATGATATCACTGGTTGTGTGGGCATGACTGGTCCTAAAATCGAATGAAAAAAGTAATGAGAATGACCAGAACAAACAAACCCACACTGAGCTCCATCATTGTCTCTCCACGGAAACCACGGCATCACAGAAAACAACACACAAAACCAAACGCCTCAAGCCATGCCAAGTATGCATCCTGCACTCCTTCTCTGCCTTACTCCCACTCTCTCTTTCTCTCTCTTTCCTTCTTCATCTCTCTCCCCCTCAATTCATCATGTTCTCTCACCCTCTCCCTCTACCTTCATCCAACCCTATGTTCTCTTTCTTCCTCTCTCTCCTTTTTTGACCTCTGTCTCTCTCTCTCTCTCTCTCTCTCTCTCTCTCTCTCAGAGACAGATGGACCCCCTCCATGTGTCGTACAGCAGGGAAGGGTTTCCGTGTGGCTCTCTGATCAATTAGATATAAATATTTCAATTAGAAATAAATATAAACGCTGGCATATTTATAACTTAGCTGTGGAGACACAGCCGGGGGACAACACTTCTAATATCCTGAAGAGAAAGGGGCTCACAATCCTGGATCACAGCAAACAAACCCAATAGAACCCAAGACAAATGAGTTGCCGCCAGAGAATGCTGAACTGATCAGAATCAGGCCCCGAGACGATAACTCAGATTAAAGATTGTGTTTGTTCTTCCGCCTTGGAGGAACGCTGAACTCTGTAAGAGGAATTTTGAAGGTGGAATCTCTTTGGTGGAAGAATGTTTGTCTGTGCTCTGTTAAAGCCTTAAACACCCCCCCCCCCAGTAGTGTCATGTTTTCTCATCCCTTCCCAGTTTAGACTCCTGCTCAGAGAGCAACTTGCACACTAGGGGAGGCTGGTGGAGGTACACGCGTGTTTGATACCATTCCTCATTCCATTCCATGCATTACTATGAGCCCGTCCTCCGATTTCCACCAGCCTCCCCTGGCGTGCGTGTTGCTCTGAGTCTACACCAGGAAAGAATGAGACGGCAAGACACCCACTCTCATTAGCCACTTTCCCTCAGAGGATGTTTACCAACAGGAAGCCTCCCCTCCCGACTTGCCCTGGCATTTCCCTGCCCTTCACTGTGGGGAACACTCCTCATGAATCTGGGGTCAGTTTCCAGAATGTTTAGTAGCTTAAGTAGTACTTAATTTCTCCCGACAACCAAGCCGCAAAGCTTTGAGGTTGTGAAAATGGTCAAATCAGTGTTGTGTAGGTTAATCTTTTGTTATTGAACGAAGCACTTTGTTGGCCTAAGAGAGGAGTCGGCCTGGATTTACCAAAGCGATCAAATACTACTTTAGTAATGAGGATTTCGGGAAACGAACCCATGTTCAATATAACCCTCCCACCCTAGTGACTCCATCACTACTATCACAACACTATCATGGATCATGTTATATTCAGACCACGTTTGTTGAAAGGCTGGCAGCGGCCTATCTCAATGATGATGATGATGATGATGATGATGATGAGAGATAAGAGGGGAGCCGAGGAAGAGCCTGGATGAACTCTGTGAACCCTTGTAGATTCCTTCCACTTGAAGGATCCTCAGTCATCAGACAAATGTTAGAGTCATGTAATGAGGGCAGGGCAGGTTAAAGGCTTTAAAGTTCACTCTAGTTGTGGGCACGTGTGTGTGTCCGTGTCCGTGTGTGTGTGTCCGTGTGTGTGTGTGGGAAGGGGGGGCTGGGAGCGGTTGGTTTGCCAGTAGCAGGTGTGTGGGAGCACAGTTTGCACATATATGAGCCTGATTATGAAAGAGAAAATCCCTCAGAGGGAGAAAATTGTTAGAAACGTTTGTGTCTCTGTGTGTGCATAATGTAATGAATGTCAGCCTGTGCTAACAGTACGTCATATGTCTATATGTCAACAAGTCCATGATTTGTGCACATGGCACACATGTGTATCTGCGTGTGCTATATATTTGCGCTGTGTGTTTCTTGCATTAGCTCAGGCAATAGTCCCTGTCTACACACATGAGAGGCCCACAGCCGGACCTTATCCATCAGGACTCCTGATTGCCAACAAATGCAATTAGTCAGCACTGCGTAGCCATGGTGACGTGGCCAGGGTGGGCTCTAATGCAATGCAGGACCCTGCCCAAGCCAGATAGGCCATTTCCCTTGGATCTGCCAATCAGATTACAGGGTCCCAACCTATATCAGAGCATGAATAATGACCAGTAATGAAGGCTTAACATGGAGCTGGTGGAGCCAGCTGGAGTAAACCCAGGACACGTTCTCTGATGTTAACTTCCTCTCCAATCTGGGACCCTGGCAATGTCTTTCTGTTTCTGATGCTCTTATGATTTCAAGCGTTCCATTGTGCTAGAATACAGCTCTGAGGTTGCGCAATGTTCATATCATCTTTATAAAGCAGAGAAAATTGCTTTTGTGATCAGAAGTGTTTTCGAGTGTCTGTATTTCTGTCATGGAGCATATTGTATAATCTCTCTTTTTTGGTGTGTGTGTGTGTGTGTGTGTGGGGGGGGGGTGTGTCTCTTCTCTCCTCCTCATGATCCCTCTCTCCCTCCAGGGGAAGTACGCCAAGCGGAAGAGCCGGTTCAAGCGCTCCGATGGAAGCACCTCCTCCGACACCACCTCCAACAGTTTTGTTCGGCAGGTAAGCCAGCTCTTCATCCGTCTTTAAATGCCCTAGTCCTCCTAAGAAGAGGAGTACGTGCGAACGGGGTTCACCCCTTGACCCCGGGGTGTCTGGATACTGTCACCGCCTTTGTCTCGTCTGCACAATCACACGGTCACTCAGTCACGAAACCTCTCAGGTCACGTTTGTTTTCATACTGTAGTACATCCGATGTCTCCGACTCCTTCTCTTCACCCTCAGGATGGCCATTTCCATCTATCTCTCTCTCCTACCTTCCTTTTCTCTCTCTGCCTTTTTCTGCCACTCATCTCATTTATTGTCGACATTGGTCGGTGGGTGCGATGCGATGGGCCTATCCTGCCCTGACCACCATTATATGACACACTGATCTACCCCAGTGAATCAGCAGCCCTTTTGGATGGTAGAATTTGGTAGAATTCACACTGAAGAATTCAGCTTGGTTCTGGTGTAGAGAGAGAGAGGCGGTGTTAAAGCATCTGTGTCAGGGATTCCACCATGGCCCAGGTCCTGATTATCAGGTCCCTGGTTCCTGGTTCCTGGTTCCTGATTCCAGGTGTTCAGGGTCCCCCAGTGCTCTCCGGTTCTCCAGTGGTGCATCGATCATCTCTGTCAGGGGGAGCCCATGGGGAACCTTCATTTCTCCAGCAGGAGACAAGAGACTTGCAGGAACCATGGCATCTTATTGTCTAGGGAAAAGTGAACAGTGAACACGGCGTACCACACAGACCCTCCCTCCCTCCCTACCTCCCTCTGGGCACACGTGTATCACCTGCAGAGCTGCTCCTTGTCTGGACATGACATTTTTCAAAGCGGCCCTGTGTCACGCTAAAATGAGTCCCCTTTTCCTTCTGACCTCTTCATTTGTGAAGGAAATGGTTTGCCCCTGCCGAATGACATTTATCTGCTCGGTACGGGTGTCACTCTGAAAAAAAAACCTCACTCGGCGGTGAACACAGCTGGGAGTAGAGCCCTCCCGTGGATCGTAAAGGTTAGCTTCATCCTCCGTTGTACGCCCTCCTCCCCACTGCCTGTTCCCCTCATTAACTCTCTGTCTGCTTAGCCTGCCGTGTTGGAGGGGCGTGTTTAACATGTCTGCAGGGGGGGAGGCCTTACACCGCTTGTTGCAGCTGGTCTTACACTGCTTCATAGAGCCGCACTAGTTCTGACTGGAACGTCACTAACAACACCTTAATGATAAGGCTCCTGATCAGGCATACGTATGTATACCAACACTGAGACCAATCTAGACACGTCCTTACCATTCTTTACCACTCTACCAATCACCGCGCTCTTTCACTGCATAGGGCAGCAGTGGTCGAGGTTTTAAGACAGCCTGAGGATATCATACAGGTACATGACTGCCAGGAGGGACTGTGCCCGTGGCTGCATTTAGCTGATAATCATGCCACACACGCCAGCTAAGAATGGAGCTTTGCACACTGCACAGTATGTACTGTAGCTATACATTTGCTTCTCCTTGCACAACTCAAAGCTGCACTCTCTTTAGTCTCGCACACACCTACGCAAGCACACACACACACACACACACGCACACACACACACACACGCACACACACACACACACACACACACACACACACACACACACACACACACACACACACCGCACACGCACACACACATACACACATACACACACAGAAGAGCCACAATCAACCAACAGTGGAGCTGGTACACTGGCCTGGTTTCCATGGCAACCGGGCCACTGAATCTCCCCTCAGCAGTGTGGCAAGCGCAGTGGGATGGAGAGGAGGAGAAGAGGATGTTTAGATGGATTAGTGTGTGTGTGTGTCTGTGTGTGTGTGCGCGTGCGTGCGTGCGTGTGAGGGAGAGAGAGAGCTTGTATGCACGTACGCGCAGCCCTCAACTTTACCTTAGATACAGGGACAGGATGCACTTCTGGCAGGTATTTAATAATGATAACCATTATGATGAGATGTTCATCAGCTGGTCAGCCCCCAAATCCCTGCCCGATCACTCGGCTCTTCCACCTCGGCTGGCTGCCTGGCACCGCTGCCTCCATGTGGATGCAGCAGTCGCGCTATTCGGCCACGGCTTTTCACTGTCCTGGCGCCCCGTTGGTGGAACGAGCTTTCTCCTGCTGTCAGGAGTGCAGAGTCACTACCTATCTTCCGCCGTAGATTGAAGACCCATCTCCTCAGGCTACATCTTAACTGTCCCTCGTAAAGACCTCTTCATCCCCACTACCCTCCTGTACAAGTTTCCCGACTGTAAATAAATTAATAAAAACAAATAATTAATTATGATGTATATAGTCTTATGATGACTGATGGACAGATGATTCACTTACTTTGCATAAAGGCGTCTGCTAAATGCCATAAATGTAATGTAAATGTAAGCTGTGACCGGAAGAAGCAACGTGAAATACACACACAAGTAAAGCTCCTCTTCATCTTTTTCTCACCTCTTCGTATCTTTGGAATTTGACTTTCCTACTATAACAAGCTGGCTGTTTGGTCAGAGGTCACACACGCACGCATGTACGCACACACGCACTCACGCACGCACACACACACACACACACACACAATCAACAAACATGTTCCAAGACACCCTGACCACATTGAAATGGGTTTTTGTAATCAATACTGTGTGTGGACTGTCTCACAATGCCTTCCAGCCATGCTGCTATGTGACCTGAGATGAGCTGAACCCCCTCAACACAGTCAGTGAGTGACCATAATCACTCTGTCATCCCTGGGGGCTCATTCAGTGGGGTCCAGTTTCCTTGTTTCCCATTAGATTCAGGGCAACTGCGTCAGTCCACCGCTATTAGGTCAGGATGAATCACATGAGCAGGGCTAACAGCCGATACCCTGATACTGACGTAGTAATGGGGCTAAGGTCAGGTCAATTGACTGTTTTGCATCAGCAAGAAAAAGAGGGGCGGGAAGCTATTTCAGGTTTAGGACAGATGATAAGAGAACTCTACGGCTGTTAGTTTATTGACAAAATCCAGCTTGTGTTTGATACACCCTGAAATTCCACACCACATAAATTCAACGGAGGAGAATGTGATAAATCGATGACTACACCCAGCGCTGTTTTTTTCCCCTTGTCGTTTTTTTTCTCCTGTGAAGATGGATCTGAGGTGTGTGGGAGAGGAATCCTGTTATCATATGTGTTGCTTTTCCATTGGGAGGAGAAAAAAAACGTAATCAGTCCTTCTGTCGCTCCTGGCATTTGACTCTCTGTGGAGGAACAGAAGCCATAGTGGCTCGCTGCAGGGAGGGGCTCTCTGATCACTGGCAACCCTGTCACTGGCAATCTGTTCCTCACGCAGCGGCCAGCCTGTCCATCATCATCCTCAGCCCTGGAGACGGTTGAGACGAGACCTTCAACTCTGTCGCCATGGAGAGGCACCGATCACTGTGTCAGAGGTCGCCCTCTAGTGGTGTAATAGAGAGATAGCTCTGACAGGCCACCACACCCCTCCCCTCCAACTCCCTTCCCTTCCCTTCCCTCCCCTCCCACCTCTCCAACCCCTCCCCCCTTCATCAACCTTAGTTTATCCCGGTGCCATTTTAACACCGCCAATGACCGTCTGGGCGCAATGACTTCAAGTTCAATTCACCTCGTTCACGTGTCAGCTTCGATTCGTTCATTCAAAGTTCACTCATCCGCGTTCAGTTTGAGGAACAGGTCATACAATTATTTTTGTTAAGCAACTTTAATTACGTTTCGTTCACCTTTTTAATTAAGTTTTGTAAGTGGAACCAACAGAGAGACGTGGCTGTGGTCCAGAAGGCTGCCAGTGCTACCTAATCATTATGGATGGGCGTGCTGTCTTAATGGGGTTACCGTACTCTGATACCCCGACTGGCTGAGGAGAAAATACACCCCTGCAGCCCAGAGTGCTGACTGCTTCCAAGTGTGTGAGCAGTGAGCACATACCATTGTGCTGGCTGTCCTTGTGTTGTTGCCACCGTCCCTCCTCCCCTCCCTCCCTCCCTCCCTTTACTCACCCCTCTTCCTTTTATTATCCCCCCTGTCTGATCATCTGTTCCAAGTGGAGAGAGATGGAAAGGGGCGCATAGGAGAGAGAGAGAGGGAGAGAGAGAGAGGGAGAGAGAGAGAGAGAGGGAGAGAGGGGGATATAGGAAGGGGGGGGGTTTCCCTGGGTACTGCCCCTACCCCTCTCCCACGTCAGTGGGGGCATTATATGGCTGACGGCTGCATACCAAGCCTCCTTCTGGGGCTCGCTGCGTTCACGTCCCTGTTTCTGTCCTGCCAGGGCTAAATATAATTCCCCAGTTTGCAAATGTAGCACAAGTCCTGCAACCCGACCCCCCCCCCCCCCCACCCCACCCCACCAGTCCCAGATCCCCTGCTCGCTCTCCCTTCCTCTACACAAGGTTCAGGGTCTTTGGGGTGGGGGTGTGTGTGTGTGTGTGAAGAGGGAGGGAGGGTGGGGGTTAGGAGAGCACTCTTCTAATTTCACACATATAGTACTCTTTCTGGCTCTCTCTCCCTCTCTCTCTCTCTCTCTCTCTCTCTCTCTCTGAGACACACACACACGCACGCACGCACACACACACACACACACACTCTTTCCCTGTGTTGCACTCACACAGGGACACACACACACACACACACACACACATACTTGCCGTCCCTGTCTCTCTCTCATACACACAAACACACACACACACACACACATATACACACAAACACACACACACACACACACACACACACACACACTCTCGCCTGTGTGGACTCCGGCTTTACCCCTCCTGGTTTGCCGTGGTGTGGCGAGCGTGGCAAACAAGGTATGGAGACGACGGAGAGGATTCACAGGCCCGTTATGGTAAGGAGGATCTGGCTAACCCCAAAAGCTTGACACTTTTTGGTGTGTCTGTTTTTGCACCTGAGGGTTTGAGTATGTGTGTGTCTGTTTTTGCACTTGAGGGTTTGAGTACGTGTGTGTCTGTTTGTGTGAGAGGGAGAAAGACAGCGTGTATGAGTGAGTGGGTTCGAGTGTCATGAGATTGGAGACGTCGGACAGGACAGAGACAGACTTTTTCAAACTTTTTTTGCGGGTCCGTTTTCCCCGTGTCTCTCTTTTCTCTCTCTCTCGCTGTCTTTGATCCCCCTCTTTCGCCCTGCATTGTGCGGTTCCATTTTGGGCTGGGTCACAGCTGCGGGAAAGGCGCTGGGTTTTTAATTAGACTTCCAGTCCCACTGGTAGCTTCTCCCGCTGTGGGAGCCCCCAGCCTCACTATCCCAGCCCCATGTCCATTTCAGGGGGCTTCTCTCTGTGTGCCCCCCCCCCCCCCCCCCCCCCCCGTACCAGCTGGTCCTATAGCCTGGATCTCAACCAAAGCCACTGGTCAAAGAGACATAAGAACATATGACAGGGCTTTCTATGAAGAAAATTTTATGGTTATAACTTGTTATGCTGAAGAGTTTATTGATTGTCTTTAGAGGTGGACCGTTTGTAATGTTTTGCTGTCTGGTTTGTCTGCTTGTGTTGATTGGTCATATCCTTAGTCATTGTTTTTGCGGTGTTATTGGAATACCACTGAACAAGACTAATTGGCAGTAGGCCTACCTTGTCTTTTTTGTGGAGCAATTAAGTCATTACTGAATTAGGGCCCATGCTCAGCTTAATTATGTATCCATGTATTTTTAGCAAGGCCTCTCTCTATGACTCATGTTTTTCTCGTAATCTCTCAGCAACCCAGGGCCTTTTAAGATAGCGCTCGCTCTGTGGCACGGTGTCCGGGCCAGCCGGTTGCCGTGACAACGCCACCGCAGAGCCGAGGCACATGGCCGTTTACTCATTTGAAGCCGCCACTGGCCATCACGAGACATGAGACCCCTGTAACACTCCCGTGGCACTCCCGTCAGTACTCTGGTACTACCTGTCTCTGCATCTCCTTTACATTGGCCTGTTTGCTTCTCTGTTCCTCCTTTGACTGGCCCTTGTTCCTCCCCATCCTTCTGGGATCTCAACTCTCTACATAGGATAGTTTGGGCCTGTTCTGATGATGGATTCTGGCGTGCTTCTCTGCTGTCTGAGTTGGTGTTTGCTCTGTGTCTGTGAGGGAGGTGTTTACTCTGGCGCCACGCGGAGCAGGAGGGAGTCAGAAACACAGCTCAGGGGAGTGGTGAGGTGTTTGTCATTTTGGCAGTATTAGAATGCAGCCATCAACCAGGCCGGTGGATTTGGTATGAGTATATTTTCTTATCGTCCACTCACGACCGAGAACATTCTCACCCTCGTGTTTCTTAAGATCATAATATAATAACATAATAATAATAACAGAGAAGATCATAATCTTCCTTTATCTACCGATCAATATGCCTTTATTCTCAAGGGGGTTGTGAGTGTGAACGCGCTCAGAAACAGCCGCCGCGTGAGGAACCGCAACTCTCTCGCAGTCACATATGAGGACACTTGATATGTGCATATATGCACCTACGAGTACTGTACTCTCCATCCAATTATCCACATGAAGAAACGGTTGCATACGAAGACACGCGACCCACATCATACGCGCATCAACATTCTGATTCATTGCTTCATTCTGCTGCTCTATCTAGACGTGGCAATGTTGTCCGTCCCTCTCTCCTCCATGGCCTGGTATAATGGAACAGTTAACAGGGACTTCATTCCACCAGAAGTAACAGCCTTAACATAATTTCTTCCCGCAGGGCAGCTCTTTTCAACCCTCATTATTCAAAGTACTTGTCTTTCTCACTCCCTTTCCCACTCCCACCACTCCCCTTCAACACCTCTCTTTCTCTGTCATTCTCTCTCTCTCTCTCTCTCTCTCTCTCCCTTTCTCCCCCTCTCTCTCTCTATCTCTCTCCCACTCAACTCTCTCACCTTCTCTCTTTACCCCTCTCTACCTCTCTCTTCCTGTCTCGCTCTCCCAATTAGTTTGATATCAAAGCTAAACAGGTGTGAATTCATCACAGTGGCAGACACTTTGCAGGTGGGGGGAGCTGCACTGATAAATATGGAGTCTCACTTCTCACACCTCTACATGTCTCAGCCGCTGCCTCGCTGCCCCTGACTGGACTGGAAAGAGAATGTTTTGACACATGTTGGGACTAGGGTTATTATCCGTCTATTGTGACCTTATTTAATGGGCAGCAGGTTAATTTCATAGTGCTTTTTGCCTCCTATCTGGAAAATGATGACGTCGTAATGGGTTCTCTTTGGTAGGCCTACTTACAAGGATTCTTACTAAGAATTCAACACACCTGGTGACAACCTGGTACCAAATGGTGCTTAGGGGTGCTTGTTCTAAGAACCCCAAATGATTGTGTTATTATACCCGAATGATCCAAATGTTTGGGGTTTTGCTAGATCATGTTTTAGTACAGTTGTATTGATATGGTGATTCTTATGGCTGCAGCCTGCTGTATACTATCTTTTCAAAACATGGCTGACATAAAGCAGAGTGTTTGGCATGGGAGCCTAGTGGGTAAACCTTTTTGGTTTGGTCCAGTTTCTACGGTATTATTGAGAGATGCGTGTACACAATGTTCTCTGCTGTTGTATTGATCAGGGTGTGGCCAGGCTCCCGAGGTAAAGCCTGAGGGGATGAGGCAGGAACACCGTAGCCTTGCTCTGTTTGAGTTGAATAGAAGCTCTCAACTGGAAACTCACCACATGGCCACCTGTTGAATGTGTTTCAGGGACATCTGTCTCTGAGTGCAATACCTCCGTGTGAAGATGAGTGACAATCAAACTATCCTTTCTATCTCATGTCCCAGTTTACTGTGATCAGTGTTATTCTGGTGGTGTCTCTCATCATCCGTCATCTTTACCCCTCTCTCTCTCTCTCTCTCTCTCTCACTGTACTAAGCAGCTGTGCTGGTTACTATGACACTGCTGGGGTCTCTGCCCTGGCCTAGCCAATAGGAGGGCCGGCTCTGGGATCAGGTGGTTTGTAGCTATTTTGAACAGGCTGTGTGTGAAACGAATCAAGCAACTACATTAGAGACAGAACCCATTGAGAGAGGGAAAGAGAGAGGGGGTCAAAGAGAGAGATAGAGGGGTGGACAGAGAGAGGACAAGGAAGAGAAATCCGAGAAATGCAGAGAAAGCTCGACAAGACAGTATTACAGAAAATAATATACGGGAGGCTGTTGTGCTTGTTGACAGTGCCTCCTCCCTAACCCCACCCTAACCCCTGCTCCTCACGACGACACTCATCACCCATACTTAACTTGTTTTGCATGTTTTATAAATCATTGATTTATTAGTTATGTGTATTTATTTATTTCTGTATATACCTCTCTCTCTCTCTCTCTCTCTCTCTCTTCTCTCTCCCCCCTTCTCTCCTTTCACTGTCTTTCTCTTCTTTTCTGTGGGTGCATTTTGTGACGTGGCCAGGCTGAGTGAGTGACTCACAGGCACACACACATGCAAACGCACACACACAGAAGCACACACACACACACACACACACACACACACACACACATTTCCCATCCCTCGCTCTCCTTGATCTGCTGCTTTATGCTGCCTCACGGACCTGTTGCTGTCCAGGAGTTGCTCAGAGTGTTGTCTTCCGGAGGCAACAGTAGGCTTATTCTGTCTCAGGCTGGGTTTGTCATCAAGGTGCGCTAACCTTTCTGTAATCAGCCCTCCATGTTGGGATGCACCTGTATGGGTTAGATGACTCAGAGCCGGTGAGTAGCCACGGCTGTTCCATCATACTCATTAAACGCTTGGGGGTATTACGTGTGTGTGTGTGTGTGTGTGTGTGTGTGTGTGTGTTTGTCGTAAATGAAACAGGAAGTAGAGAGGGTCAGGGCAGGCCTGTCGGCTTCTGGGAGGGTCCACCAGTTGCCCTGGTTACCAGGCGTGTTACCGGGCGTGTCTGAATTCAGCCTGTTGTTGCTAAGCCACAGATGATTTTTATGCGACAGGTGGCTGTGCTTCAATCAGTATTTTGTTTGAGATTCATTAAAACCAGAGAAGTGGCACAACAGATATCCAAATGCCTAGTCCACACACACACACACACACACACACACACACACACACACACACACACACACACACACACACACACACACACACACACATACTGTATTTTTGTCTTTCAGTCGCAGGCTGTCCTGGTGTATATTTAGACTTTCAAGTCCAGTCTGGTCTCCATTCCGTTTGAGCAGAGAAGGGGGATGAACCTTCACCTCTCACCCTTGACCCTTCACCCTCAATGTTTGCATTAGGGAATAGGGGAGGGGAGGCACTGCCAAGGCCGTCCTCCAGAACCCTTTTCATCTCTGCTTTAGTTGTACTGTACGATTAGCAACGTTACCTGTCGTTGCTGTTGTCGAAGTTAAGATGTGGGCAGTCAGAGAGGGCAATAGGGAGTCAAGGTGATTCATCATGAGGCGATTGTACACATATTTGTGTTTGTGTGTGTGTGTGTGTGTATGCTTACGTATGTGCTCCCAGAGCTGACTGCTTTTTAACAGTGCATTATTTAACGTCATTTTGTATGGTGGATGTCATCCTGGCACATTCTCACCTCTATTTTAGAAACCCCACCACACCTAATGACTCACTTCTTCAGCCTGGCACATTCAGCTGTCCGCATACTTGTCTGCACCTCCCACGGGCGCTGTTGCGAGGCAGTCTGACACCTGAAAATCACAGAAGAGAACAAGAAGGAGAGTTATATAAAGAATAACACTAACACTTGAAAAACTGAAGAAGCACTCCCCCACTGTGCTGTTTTACTGTATAGTACTTTAGCATTCAGAGCTGGCCCGGGAGGCCAGGGTTTTTACTGTGCGGTATGGGTGGGTTAGGGTCAGCCTGAGAAGCTCAAGTTACCAAGCATGAGAGGTGGAAGCGGTAGAAACCATAGCCTCTTCATGAGTAATTTATATCTTTGCTAATATTAAATCCGACCCCATAGGTTGTTGTTTTTTCCCCCTCTTTTGACACACCCACACTCTCCAGATCCGTTGTAAGCAGTGAATTTTAAAACATGAAACAGCTCATCGTGTTTTTTGATTCAGCTTTGTGTGTTGCATATGTGTTGTTGTTATGCATCCACTTCACACTCATATTACAGTTCACCAGCCAGACGTGAATGTGCGCATTTAAGCAGTCAGCTTGCAGGCAGTCAGGCAGGAGGCAGGTCGTCTTTGTGCTGCTACAGTAAGTTGGACATAAAAGGCAGTAGAAATACCATGGGGAGGATGACCTGGCAACAATAAGCTATTATTTTATATTTTATTTACCTCAGTGCTATTGATGACATCACCCAGCCAGCAAGTGCTTATCGGACCGCTGGTGGCAGAGCAGCTCATCAGCCTACGACCCCTGATGATAAAAAGGATGGCATCTATCGTGGAGTTACGCTGCTATTTAGCCAAACTGCGTACCACTAATATTGGGATGACAGTCGGCATGCCACTAGTAGACCTACTGTATGTTGGCATGGTCGCCATACCGTTGTGAAAAGATGTAATATATGCCATTCAGCGGACGCTTTTATCCGAAGTGACATTTTTCAGTATACATGGTCCCAGCAGGAGAGGCCAGTGTGTAAATGGTAGGTCGATGGTTGGCACGCCAGTGTTACACCAACAGTTGGCATGCCAACCAATGATAGTCAAACCCATAACTGAAGAATTGGGATAAAACATGAAAGAATAGAGAACGGACTGGACGGGTTAAGAATAAAGACATCCATTTATTCCCCAGAACAACTTCAGACGGTTATGAACATGATGAAGCGGACACACAAGTGGTCACATGACCAACTAACACAAGTTAACATTACGTTATATCAGCCTCCAAAAGATATTTTACGGTTAATAATAATTGATAATGATTTGCTCATCCCTGTGTGACTGATACTCAAATCATATCGGATCCTAGATTCCATTAAAAAATACCCAAAATGCTACCGCCATGCTCTCAAGTTACAATGAATCGCGAGGAGTTTACGCTTGGTCCAATACCTGAAGACGATGTCTCCACTCTACGCGTTGTTAACGATGCATGTGAACATTAGACATTAATGGGAGAACCTGGTCACGATTGTGTCGTGCTGTTTTAACAGAACCTTTATCTAGCGCACAACATAACACTAACGCACATAGGAATCATCGTAAATGCGATGAGCAAAATTCTGCCAGGCTGACAGCTTTTGCCAATAGAGGGCCGCTATCTAGGGGGACCACTCACGGGCTACCACAAGCTTGCTAGTTGGATATTGACATGGATGTTGGCAGTGTATAGCAAAGACCCATGTCCCTCACATACTAAAGAGAAAGAGCAGGTGGGAAAGAAAGACTATGAAGAGGAAAATATTGAGAGAGAGAGACAGGAGTGTGAAGAAAGGCGCCGAGGGAGAGGAGTGAGAAAGGGAGCCCAGAGGAGGACAAAACAGATTATCACATTGCGCTCGAGGCTTGAGTGTGTTATTACACACACACACACACACACACACACACACACACACACACACACACACACACACACAGAAACTCACGCGAGCGTGTGCGCTCGCTCGCACACACACACACACACACACACACACACACACACACACACACACATTTTTGTCACCCTGTCTCTTGGCGCTTCTGTGGAGGGGTTGGAGTGTGTTCTGTGTCAGTCCAGACCTGTGATTCCACTACTATTGTTGTCTTTATTGCCTCTCACTGGATGAAGGGGTTTTATTCAAGGACATGGAGTACTCTGGGTGCCTGCGTGGGCGAACACACATGTGCACACGCACACATACTGTCCACACACACACACACACACACACACACACACACACACACACAAATACACACACAGTCCAAGTCCAAAAGCACACAAAACACTCACTCAACTAAGCAGACATAATCCACATTGGGGCAAATGATGATGCCACCATCTTGTGAAGATGTCACTCTTCCTAACCCTTTCTCTCTCTTCCTCTCCCCCTCTGTGTGTCTCAGGGCTCTGCAGACTCCTACACCAGCCGGCCGTCAGATTCGGACGTGTCCCTGGAAGAGGATCCGGAGGCACTGAGGAAGGAGGCTGACAGACAGGCCCTCGCCACGCTCGAGAAAGCCAAGGTCAGAGGTCACCAGCCTCAGCCCCATTTCCTCTGCCATATCCCTCAGCCCCTCTATACTGACCCTCACCCTAGTACCTTGTCTACGCTCTCTGACAGAGCGTCTTCTACATTTAAAGTAGCCTACTATATGCTTTACACACACTCTCTCGCTCTCTTGCCTCATCCTCATGTTCCCTCTCTCCCTTCTACCACCTCTCCAGACCAAACCAGTGGCCTTTGCTGTTCGGACGAATGTGGGCTACAACTCAGGCCCCAACGATGACGTTCCTGTGCAGGGCATGGCCATCTCCTTCGAAGCCAAAGACTTCCTGCACATCAAAGAGGTCCGACACTCCCACCACACGCATGCTGGGCATTCTTATTCTCCATTTCTTTGTTGTTGGTCTTTTATTTTTATTTTTAAAGATCCTGTTTGTCCCATAACCATACTTGAGGCCTCTTCACTGACATTTAGATAACGAGATCCGTCTGAGGTAAAATGTCATCTTCTTGTTGTTCAGTTGTAAAGAATCGGCGTTTTCAATATTTGTCTGATGTGATGTGTCGATAAGCAAGCTAAGATGGCGTCGGTTGCCTTGGCAACAGCAGGTCTCCACGAGCGGAGGGAAGGCAGGGGTATTGGGTATTGACGTTTGGCTGTCTGTGCCGTGCAGAAGTACAATAACGACTGGTGGATCGGGCGCCTGGTGAAGGAGGGCTGTGAAGTGGGCTTCATCCCCAGCCCAGTGAAGCTGGAGAACACCCGCCTTCTACAGGAGCAGAGGATGAGACAGAACCGCCTCAGCTCCAGGTGCCTTTCCACTACCAGTCACCGTACATACACCATACACCCTACTGTCCATCACACACCCGTCAGCACTCCCCACATCACACCAGTTAACTATTTAACCAACCTTGTCAACACCCCCTCATTCACATGGTACACTACTTAACCTAATTAGTACTCCACACTACACCACACCACACCACACCACACCACACTCACTTATCAATCAATCAATCAACCCCTAAGTCCTTGCGAAACACTGTGTTAGTGAGTCACCACACTTTACCCGACACCTCTGCACCATCACCAGCGACCATCTGCTTCTAACTGCGTTCCCTCCTCACAGTAAATCCGGGGGAAGCTCCAGCCTGGACGTTGCCACGGGAACACGCAGGCCCACCCCTCCCGGCACAGGTAAGGTCATGGGGTTTCCTTCCTTCCTTCTCCACGTCGAGGAGAGTCACTGCTGTAGCACTGTGTGTGTGTGTGTGTGTGTGTGTGTGTGTGTGTGTGTGTGTGTGTGTGTGTGTGTGTGTGTGTGTGTGTGTGTGTGTGGCGAGACGCCCCCCCCCCTCTCCCCCCGGCCCCCTCCGCCCCTCTGTCACTGTCTCTGATATTTAGATGTAGATTTTAATTGGATAGTTAGTGAGCCGTGATGATTAATCACTAGCGCAGCTCCTCAGTCTGAGCGTGGTGGACTCCATCCTGTCTCAGTGGGAGTGCTCTGCTACCGGAGTGCGAAAGA
Organism: Argentina silus; assembly: GCF_951799395.1. Classification (NCBI taxonomy): domain Eukaryota; kingdom Metazoa; phylum Chordata; class Actinopteri; order Argentiniformes; family Argentinidae; genus Argentina; species Argentina silus. The sequence goes on from NC_139663.1 coordinate 9,716,988, forward strand.
GGTCTTAGCAGGTCTGTCATTAGCCAACAGGACGGGACTGAAATAGAGCTGTAGAATGTAGTCATCTCATTAAACCTGATCACTAGGCCTGCCCAGTCTCTACCGTCTGCGTGACTGAACGGTACCAGGATAGAAGCCCACAGACAGGAACGCTGCTGCTGAGTAGACGTGAAGAGGCTGAGGAAGATCTAGATTCTAGAGACTTGAGAGAGAGAGAAGGGAGACATTATCGAAAAAGGATCGGAGAGATATGGAAAATGTTTTTTTAGATCAGGAAATTGTTTAATTTAAGAGGAGCAACTGCACTGACTTGAAGACAGACAAGATCAGACCGAATACGTATAACTGGCATCTTTTGTCAGGTGATGATGACATACCGAGATAGATTAATCCATCTACACATCACGTGAATTATGGACCAGCCTGTCTATCGACTACATCTATGATCTGATCTGATACACCATGCCCCCTGCATGGCTGCTCTGGCACATGCCCCAACACAGAGCCCCTCACCACCACCACCTCCACCACAGCCACCTCCACCACCACCACAACCACCACCACCACCTCCACCTCCACCACCACCAGCACCACCACCACGACCTCCACCACAACCACCTCCACCAACACCACCACCACAACCACCACCTCCACCATCACCACCACCACCACAACCTCCACCACAACCACAACCACCTCCACCAACACCAACACCACCACCACAACCACCACCACACAGCACACCCCTCCCCTGCCACACATCTCTCTCCTCCACTCCCTAGCACCTCTCCCCCGCTCTCTCTCTCTCTCTCTCTCTCTCTCTCTCTCTCTGACTGACTCCTTCTAGAACCAATCTGGGACTCTTCCACCTCTCCATACACCTCTTTATTATGCTATCTTTCACTCACTCTCTCTGTCTACCCTGGGCTCACTCTCTCTGTCTACCCTGGGCTCACTCTCTCTGTCTACCCGGGGCTCACTCTCTCTGTCTACCCTGGGCTCACTCTCTCTATCTACCCTGGGCTCACTCTCTCTGTCTACCCTGGGCTCACTCTCTCTATCTACCCTGGGCTCACTCTCTATCTACCCTGGGCTCACTCTCTCTATCTACCCTGGGCTCACTCTCTCTGTCTACCCTGGGCTCACTCTCTCTGTCTACCCACTCTCTCCCCTACTGCCGCTCACTTCATACACACACAAATATCCGTTCCTTGCTTCTTCGTGATCAAAAGCATTCTATGATTTATTCAGTCGCTGATTAACTTTGATGGTGGTTATTTCCTTTTTTCCCCACACATTTCCAAATCTCAGTCTATGCCTTATGCCCTCTTTGCTCTCTCGTTTCTTTTGATTTCATGTCTGTTTTTTTGGATGCCTTTCTCATCATGCCTTCGTCTCCATCTTCCCTTTGTTCTTCTGTCTTCACACATCTTCCTATTTTTTCTCTTTCCTTTTGACTCTCTGTCTCTCTCTCTTCCCATTTCTATCACTTCATCCTTCCTGCTTGCTCTTCTCTCTCTCTCTCTCTCTCTCTCTCTCTCTCTCTCCCTCCCTCTGTCATCCCCCTGTCCTTCTCTGTGCACTGCCCCCCCCCCCCCCCCCCCCCCCCAGCTCATGTGGACATGGCCACAGTGGCTTATGACCTTGACCCCCTGGACCTGGACGCTGAGGAGCCCCCTGAGCCCCAGGGTGACTCTCGCTCCCCCAAGGGCAACGCGGGCAGCGTCACCTCCCCACAGGCCAACGCCCACCGCCTGCCCTTCTTTAAGAAGGTAACGCCAGGGGCCCAAGGCACTGCTTACTCCCCCCACCTCCCTCCACCACCACCCCTCCCCCCTCCCCACTGCACCCAGCTGTGGTCCCCTTGCTGCCTCTACCCACTAGCCCTTTTACCTCCCCGTCTCTGACCAACTAACTGACCCAAACTGACCCGCTGTTCCCGCCGCTAGCTCCTGACTCTAATCCTGATTGGCCCCTCCGTCTCTGGTCACTATGGTAACGTCGCTGAGATATGTTTGCGTGTGTGTTCCTGTGCTTGTCAACTGGGAGAGGGGGTGAGCTGACCTTACAGTACAGTGAAACACTGTATTCTTTTTTTAAATGTGAATTTGAGCAAGCTGTAAATCGATGCAGTCTCCATTTATAACTGGACGGCTCCTCTCTCAGTTCCTCCCGTAATCCTAACATGTCAATAACAAACCGTGCTCTGTGTTTTGTGCTTTTTGTCTCTTTTTCCCTTGTCTGTTTTGCTCTTTCTCTGGTGGGGGTTGTGTGTGCCGATTGATACTGTAGGTGGCCCAGCTAAACAGAAACAGAAGTCGGTGAGTCTGAGCGGTTTGTTCTCTAACGAGACTAACCTTTAACCTTTCGCCTTCCATCCTGTCTTCTCCTCCTCCTCCTCCTCCTCCTCCTCCTCCTCACTCTGGCGTTGCTCCGTATTCCACACAGTCTGCTCCAGCTGATGCTAGAGAGAGGGTGGAGAGGCAAGAGCTACCTAACTCTTCATCTTAAAGACATGTTTTGTCACTTGAAAACGGTTTCACTCACAGTATGTCAAATATATGGTGCCGTGGTCCCTTCATACAGTACTTTCTGCATGAAGGGCAGTATTCAACCATGTATCAGCATCAGGGGAAGCAGGTGGAGGTAGAATGTATTCCGTGCATTACAATGAGCCCATCCTCCGATTTCTCCCTCCGCCGGCCTCCCCAGATCAGCATATATCTGTAATATCACGTTCATCAGTTTCAAATTGACCAACACAAGTCGTATCAAAGGAAACGGATATTCCAGTACTCAAACGCTTCCGTCATCTCTCTGCAGTGCTAATCGGGTTTAAACTCAGCCTGTCAGTGTGCAGGTGCGGGCGTGTCACAGCCCCTGTCTCTCACACACACACACACACACACACACACACACACACACACACACACACACACACAGAGCGCTGGGTAACACTAATGAGCCTCGATGTGTTTTCATTTCCATTTTGGACGGCTCGTTTGAGCGGCAGTAGCCTACCGTCAGCTCTTCTGGCAGTCTGTCAGCACAGAACAGAGGCACGTGGAACAGAGGCACGTCCCTTGAGCGTAGAAAAACAGGCTCTGGCTATAGATCACATTAACAAAGTACATTTGTACGCTAACGTTGTTCAAAAGCGGAGGGATTTATCATGATCTACGCCGCTCCACTACTGCCCCTTCAGAGATCATAAGGACCATTTGGAAACTTTTTAAAGTATGTATTTTTAGCTTTTGTGAATACGAATGAGCTGAAGTGAGCCTGCCTTGGCCTCGCTTTACGTAATGTAATGCACCTTAGTGGAGTAGGGCTCTCAAACCCTCACTCCTGCTCTCAGTGCACTGAAGTGCTGCACGGAATACAGAGGAGAAGGCGTGCTCGGAATACAGAAGTGAACCCCCCCCCCCCACCACCCCCCCATGTGACTGTTTCCCCTACGCTTGTCACTCCACACCAGACGGTTTCAAAAGAGGACAGATGCTTAACACGGAGCATTTATGGATGAATCATGTTTTTATGATTCATATGGACCGTTAATGTACGCATATGTTTTGTGCTGGAATGTGTTCAGTGTTGACTGTGTGTGGGTGTTTTGCATAAGAGTGCATGTCAGCTGTGTGTTTTGAATGTGCTATGAATTTGTTGAAGTAAGTCTGTGTCAGAGACAGAGATGTCAGTGCACTCTGTGCTGTATGTTGAACCAGAAAGAGACGTCTGTTTAACTGTGTCTTTTCTCTTCATCTATTTGGGTTGGAGGCAACGGACCCATTATATGCGGCAAGGAGCCTTGTACACTGATGAACACATACACTTGTACACGTTAATGAACACACACACACACACACACACACACACACACACACACACACACACACAGAGGGATGGGGTTTTGGAAATTGTATTTGACTTTGCCTGGACAAAAGCCCACGAGAGAGAGCCTTTATATATTAATAATGTTCCCCACCTCAACTCATAGCTCATTCTGCTCCCCAGACATCAAATTTAATTATGGATTAGTTAATTTGTTATGACTGCAGACTGAGAAATTGAAATAAGTGCTTTCAGTAAAAAAAAAAAAGGACTTGTATGTCTTTATTCTCCAACAAAATAAATGGACTGGTCTATCTTTTTGATTGTAGCACATTGTACAGAGAGAGGGGGAACTCAACGGAGGGAGTGGGTTATCGTGTTTGTGTTGAGTTTATGGTGATTAATGAGTGAGTGTGTTTGTGTGGCTGGCCACAGATCGTTTGTGTCAGTGTCCTAGACGTGGTCTAAGCTCCGTGCAGGTATGTGTGTGTGCGTGCATGCGTGTGTGTGTGTTGAGGTACCGAGCAGCGCAGTAACTCACCCCACTCTTGGCGCTCTCCTCCCTGGCTTAGATGGAGCACGTTCCTCCCTATGACGTCGTTCCCTCCATGAGACCCATCATTCTAGTGGGGCCTTCACTCAAGGGCTATGAGGTACGGCAGTCTTCACCTATCTCCACCTTCTTTCTTTCTTTCTTTCCAGCAATAAGACTTTATTTCCATATCAAAAAGCTTGATGTTTGGCTCATTGGATATAAGTATACCTTGAGTTAGCTGTCTGTTTCCTCTCCCTCCCCTCTAGGTGACTGATATGATGCAGAAGGCACTCTTTGACTTTCTTAAACACAAGTTTGAGGGCAGGTGAGTCTCAGGCCAAGCAATCGTAGCCTCATGATCCATTATCAATTATCTGTTGCTACACACATGTCCAAACTCAACGCCGATTGGCGGATAATGTTTGTTCCAGGATATCCATCACACGGGTGACAGCGGACATCTCTTTGGCCAAGCGCTCGGTCCTCAACAACCCCAGCAAACACACCATCATCGAGCGCTCAAGCACTCGCTCCAGTCTGGGTAAGAGAGGAGAATCAGGCCAAGACCCATCTACCTAAACACCCCATAGACCACAATACACACCTGACCTGACTATGTCCCACATACTGTCACACTACACTGGGAAACTAGAACTTAGGGTAATGTAAGACACAAACCGGATCATCATTCTGCGTCGCTCTGGTTGGTTTGGGGGAACTAAGCCACAAAGCTAGGCTGCATTAGGCCAGGAAGGAACACCACAAACATGACACAGTGCTGGACAGAATCACATTCATGTAGCTTCGCCAAGTAAACAGATAACGTCGTTTCCCCCCAAAATGTTTTGGTTTGTTTGTTTGTATGTTTCTTCTCATCCATTTGGCTATTGTGTTGTTACCTTTCACAATCTGTGTTTTCATATATCAATATGAGCGTTTGAATGCCGTTTTATCCCTCTGACAAAACACTTGGGCACACACATAACTGGTGTTTCCATAGAGTCAGATTATGGAGAGGAAGATACTAGAAGTATTGTTGTGTTTGTGAAGTTAGTATTTGACACACAAATATCTGTGATTTTTAGTTAGTTGGTTAGTTAGTTAGTTAGTTAGTTGGTTAGTTAGTTAGTTAGTTAGTAAGTTAGTTAGAAAGTCTATACCACCTACAGTATGATACACAGAGTTGTTCAATCATTAAACCAATGACTTACATTGACAGGGAATTATTCTGCACACAGAGAATTACACCTTGTTCTAAGAATGTGATGTTCCATTCATTACCCTGAGCATAGAGAGCTTCCTTATAAGTGAGTAGGGTTCAGACTGAGCACAAAACTCCAGCCCTCCTCCAGAGGCTCCAGGGAGGATCCACAAGAGCATGAAAGGTTTACGGCGAAGGCTTATACCTGCTCCGTCTGACTGTCTGAGTCTGATCTAGCCTCTTCTCTCTTTTCATCCTGTCTTTCCTGCCCTCCACCCACCCATCCCTCCTTGCCCCCTCTCTTCCACCACACTCTTCCTCCACTCTCTCTTGACTCAGACGTACTGGGTACGTATGCTATCCTTCCTAACGGGGAAAAAACAATGAAGTGCCTTCCCTTTTCCCTCCCTTTTCTCTCACTCCTCTCCTCATCTGTCCACACATCATACGTCTGCCTGTGTGTCTGCCTGTCTTGCCTGCCTGTCATTTTCTCTGTTCCTCACACTTGTGCGTGAAAAACCTGTTGCTTGCCATAAGAAAGACCATAACAAAGGCAAGTGAAAGAAAAAAGCAATAACACCCCAGTGTGAAAGCCGGGTGGCTGTGAGCTGGCCGTCTGTGGTTCGGGGGAAATGTGATAGGGTGCCTGGGGGTGGGACAACTGTGGTCAGAGATGAGCATACAGGGGAAGCTGATACTCCCCCTCCATCCCACGCTGCCCCTCCACCCCCACTCCCACCCTGTGACCCAGAATCCCGCTCCCTAAACAGGGACTCTCCTACTGTACATGGAAGACTTTACCTAAGAGGAGCCTGTATGCCAGCTCAAACTCACAGACTCTGCTCAGATTGTCCGTTAATTCCCAATCTCTGTCGTAGGGAACAAGTTGTACACAGAGATGCAGTGTGTAAATTCTGAGAAATTGAAGGTTTCGCAGGTTAATCAAGGAGAGGACTATTTTGTAGGTTTTCATTATTTCAGGTGAAGTTAATTTCTCTTATCTGTCTGTGGAGCTGCGGCTGGCCGTTCCCCCTGCAGATTACCTTTCCCCGTTATCTCTCTCTCTCTCTCTGCTGGGGCGGCAGCACACGTTTTACAGACGCTGAAGTTTGACTAAAGATTAGGCAGGTGTGGAAGCTCTACAAACGTCAACACATTTGAGCTCATAACAAAGGAGGGCTCATCACTATCTCAAACTACCAAAAACAACATACAGGCTCTTCCCAGGTATTGCTAAAGGATAATGAAAACAAAACCAGACTTGACTTGTTCATTGAATAAGATAGCTACTGCTTTGCCTGGCAGTTCTGACAAGAACTAACGTTACGCTTCATCGATTTAGTTATTTTTGTTTTTCATTCACATAATCAGAAAGAGTACCCTTGTGATTATTCCAAGTGCCGCTGGCATCTCATTCTCAAGAGCCTCCTTCCTTCCCGAGACCTTAGAGGAACTTTTCTGACAAACTTTGTATTCCCTTAACAATACATCCAGTGTGGCTCGTTGGAAAGTGGCAAAAGAATGAGAATGCCCCAGTTTTCCATTTTGCTGTTAGTAAATGGAACTTCAAATGCGATGGGTTCTGATTCACATGCACAGAACCTTTCGTCAAAAATGTGAAATGCATGATACAGTACTAACATGCAAAGTTTGCACAACTTTGTGTGTGTGTGTGTGCGTGTGTGTGTGTGTGTGTGTGTGTGTGGGCGCGTGCGTGCGTGCGCGCGTGTGTGTGGGCGCGCGCGCGCGTGTGTGTGTGGGCGCGTGCGTGCGTGTGTGGTATTTGATCACTTTCCAGCCAGATTAGTTGCGAGCAAAATGGATGTGTATGCATTGCTAACTGTATCCCTGTCTTGTTCTCTGGCCCGTCAGCGGAGGTGCAGAGTGAGATCGAGCGTATCTTTGAGTTAGCCCGCACCCTGCAGTTGGTTGCCCTGGACGCAGACACCATCAACCACCCCTCTCAGCTGGCTAAGACCTCCCTGGCCCCTATCATCGTCTACATTAAAATCGCCTCCCCTAAGGTACATCCCTAAACAGTTAATTTACTTTGTCATAGATTTTGTCACCGCTTCACTTCAGTATGTTCTGAGCATTTACTGCAATGGCATGTAATGGTAGACTGCAATGGCATGTCTGTGTTGACATGTACAGTATGCCTGTGTCCCTCTAGGTCCTCCAGAGGCTCATCAAATCCAGGGGGAAGTCCCAGGCCAAACACTTGAATGTGCAGATGGTGGCAGCAGACAAGCTGGCTCAGTGCCCTCCTGTGAGTGTTTCTGACCTTGGGCTCTGGAGAAAACCCAGATGTTCTTACATGCTGTTTGCCCTACTTTTTGCCCTGAACAAATTAATTCAATGACTAATATGACCAAAGGGCAATAACTTAAACTTTAAACTTCTTGGTTGCATCCTCAAGGCTGAAAGGTGAAAAACATTCCCACATGATTTAAAACCATCTGTGTTTAGGAGCTGTTTGACATTATCTTGGATGAGAACCAACTGGAGGACGCCTGCGAGCACCTGGCTGACTACCTGGAGGCCTACTGGAAGGCCACGCACCCCCCCAGCAGCAACCCACCCAACCCCCTGCTCAACCGCACCATGGCCACGGCCGCCCTGGCCTCCTCCCCAGAGCCCGTCTCCAACCTGCAGGTACAGGTGCTCACCTCCCTGCGCCGCAACCTGGAATTTTGGCCCGGCCTGGAGGGACCCGTGGCCAATGAGCAGAAGGAAGAGGAGCACGCCCTCTAAAGGCTCGCCAGGGGAAAAACCCAGATGCCTGCTCTCCAGATATGCCCCCCTCCTCCCTCTCTCTCTCTCTCTCTCCCTCTCTCTCTCTCTCTCCCTTCCTCTTCCAACCCCCTGAAGGAAGGCGAACGGAGAGAGCACACACACACACACACACACACACACACATACACACACACACACACACACACACACACATTTATTATAAACCCAGTGTATCCCTTATTCATACATACTGTATATAGAAACACGCCACATAGATGGAGAGAGGGAGGCAGGATGCTTATACTAGAGAGTTTATAAGAGCACGTAAAGTATGCAGGCATTCACTCATCCACACACACACACATAGTCACCATGCTCATAACAATATAAGACCCGCACATGAACAGCCTCCTTGGTTCTACAACACCCACACACAAACACAGAGAGGACAGAGAGTTCTTCTTCAGAGAGGACAAAAAAGCCTCTCTGCAAATGATACAGTATCTTAGAGCAACACACACACAGCAGTGGTCGTTTTTATGGGCAGGCCACTGGATCCAGACCAAACCAACACTACTTCAACTACACAGGGAAGGGTTGTCCATGAGAATAACACACTATTCACACTGAAATGACCAGGGCTTATCGGAGGGCTGAACATCCTCCCATCACTCAGTGAGGTGCCTCTGCCTCTGGTGCCCTGGCCGTGTTGTAAAATGGAGTCCTCTGCCCCCAGCCCACCCCACTGCACTCCTGGGCTCCATGGCCTCCTTTCCTCAGCACTCTTTTATCGTCTGGGAAACCGAGTCCAGTTTTGCTTCCCTACTCCGTGTTGCCATGGCACCGCCCCTGAAAAAAAAGCGAGTCATCGCGATCACTTCACAAACGTGGCGTGTTGTTGCTTCATTTCTAGTTTCCCGATGTGTGTGGCGTCGTAGGGACGGGGGCTGTGTGTGTTTGTGTGTGTTAAGTGATTTCGGGGCTGTGACTAACAGGAATGTCCCATTTCATTAACTCACTCTGCATAGTGTTAACAGAGGAAAGAAAGGTGGATTGTGTGTTTCTCATCTCTAATCAACCGCTGGCTGCCAAATGTATGCAGGATGAGTCATGGCTGTCATGTTCAAAGAGATCGAAAACTGTCAAAGCTGCAGCCATATCACAATGAATCCTATAGAGAGAAGAGGGGCCTGTTTAATTAGACATGAATGAACAATTAAGAACAGTGCACTTTACTACACCACACATACGTTATACTGTAGATGTGACTTTCAGTAAGGGCTGCCTAGTACTGATAGCTCAGCAGAATGTTGCACACTGACTATGAATGGAACAGTGATTCCAAAAATTAGTTCAAACTTTGTATAATTTACTGTGAATTATACAATAAGAATTGAGAACACAGTTTGGGTGTATTTCTCTGTCATATAGTTTATCTGCCACAAGATGGCACTGTTGATTTTACAGCAGCTGAAAACTGTTTTTTTGCTGGCTGAATGACAGCTAGGATGTTTCTCTTACAGATGTGTGTGCCGATTGACGATTGTTGTATGAATGAGTGTGTGTGTGTGTGTGTGTGTGTGCGTGTGATTTTTTTTCAATGCAACGTGGGTTTGGAGCATAGTCATGCAGTAACAGTGTGTGATGTATGTATAATCGCTAAGTGTATTGCTTGTTTAATGTCAATGCTGCTCCAGCTGACTTTAATTGTGGACTGACTGATTTATATATTTCTGCTAAATCCATTTTTTTTGACTAACCTCTGCTAACCCTGTTGACTAACTCACTGCCTGGGCTTGCTCTGCCAACTGTGTCTCTGCATGTTTGGCGTATGGCATGGGCGTGGCTTGCTGCAGGGGCCGTACCTGGTGCACGGAGAGCAGAAGCGGGAGGGGCCTCTGTCGGAGCGCGGTGGCAGCGGCAGTCTCCATGACTACCAGAGTGACCCAGGCGGGAAGCAGCAGCACCAACAACAGCAGCAGCAGACATACCTGCGCTCTTCCCGTGGCCAGTTACGGGGCGGGGGTGGGCGGGGCCTGTCGAGACAAGATACCTTTGACTCGGAGACACAGGGCAGCCGGGACTCGGCCTACACGGAGGCAGGCGACTCCTGCATGGACATCGAGACCGACCCATATGAAGAGCCTGAGCCCTACCGCGGGGGTGGGGGCGGGGGCAGCCGTCTCCACCTGGCCCAGCACCATGGCCGCCAGGCCTCCTGGGAAGACGAGGGCGCCGAGCCAGATCAGGAGAACCTCAACCACCCTCCTATGCCAACCCAGCCGCAGCAGCACGGGCGGGCCAAGCTGAGGGAGAGGTACTGCCAGGACCCTGGAGACACCGGCGCCAACCTAGGCCGCAACAAGAACCAGGAGGACTGGGGGAGGGACGTCTACATCCGCTAAACACACATCACACTGATAGGGCTAGGAGGCTGATGGACAGACCGAGGGAGGACAGGAGGAGAGGAGAGGAGGGGAGGGGATGAAGGGGGTGGAGGGCTGGGGGTTCAGGGCTGGGGCTTTGGGTTAATGGGGGGTAGGGGGGATTTGGGGGCCATGCCAATCAGAGGCTCATGAATTAATCTGTTTACAACCCTATTAAATAGGTACTTTTCTCATTCTAGAGTACACTGTAAAGAAAACAAACAACTGCCAGATGCCATCCTCATCCAATTATTTCAGCTCTTCAAATTGATTTTCTGTTTCTTTCGTTAGTACTGCATGAATTCTACTGACAGCACGAGGACAGTTATCGTTATGATTGTGAATTTATGATTGTGATCTGTATGGCTCAATCGCTCACTAGCGCAGAATATGAAGGATGTTAGAGCTGTAGTCCGTCACATCTGTCCTCGGCAGTCTTAAACAGGGTCTAATGTCCCATCATGTACAGTGTTGGGGTCTCTGTAGAGCTTCAGGATTTCAGGAGTCATCCAGTTTCAGGATGTACCCAGACTTTCTGAGACCCTCTCCTCCAATTCCTCATCACCCAGACCTTAAAGCTATCTGGTGGAAAAGTTGCCATAATTTTGTTTAGATCATATATTGAGATGATTGTTTCTTTGTTTTTTGACCTTTACCTTAATGTTAACGATACAATAACACCCCAAAGATACTTTACTTCTTGTCCCTGACCTGCTTCAGTCATAGCATTTGAATAGTACTGTACATGTATGGTCCCCCCATCTGTTCTGTTTCCTGCCGCTAGAGGGTGTTGTGAGTGATAGCTTTGCTCCTGTAGTCACTTGTACTCTGTCATTCGAATGTGGTACAGTTTATAAGCAGCACTACAGTAGTATTTGTGTGAATGAAGTGTCCTGCCTTAGTCTCACACCCTCAAATTAACTTCAAGAAAACTCCAATCACAAGTGCCGGAATGTCTCGCCAAGCCACGTCCACCATTGTCACGGTGGGATGTCTTAACTCTTGTCACACGCACTGTTTTCATACTGTATCTGTGTCTCTCTGTGTCTTCTGGCTACTCTGCAATGTAGCCCATCCTGTTGCTCCAGCACAATGTTCATCTTGTTTTATTTGCACCAGCTTTGTGTTGTCTATGTTTTTTTTCCAGAGCGCACTAATGGTTATGAAGAGTTGTTTTGCGTGGTAAATCACTCCAAACGTTCACCCAAACAGCTAGCTTGTCTGAATATCAAATGCCATGCACTTCTATTCTTGATTTCTGACTGACTTTAGTGTTGTTTTTTCTTGTGGACATTTGCATTTTCTAAATCCTCAGTTGTTCTTGTGAGATAGTGAGAGTATCAAGGAGGGTGGGGGGATAGGTGCAAACATGCTCTTTACTCAGTTATCTAAATGGAGAATCCATGAATGTCTTTGGTGGGCTCCTTCTGCCCACCCTTTTCTTCAGTTAAATAAATGAATATTAAATAATGATCAGTAAATAATGTTATTGTTGCGTTATCGCAATTGTTAAAAATATGAAAGAACATGTATCATTGGTGCCTGATTGTAGCTACATTTTGCTTTTCTGCCTTTGATTTTTAATCTGTGGATAAATTCGTATTTTAATTAAAAATTGAATCCGAAAAAATACTATTGCTGAGAATGTAACTGTGTCACTTATTTGATGAAGTGCAATTAGATCTCTTCTGATCACAGAGAATCAACAACTTAATATTCTGAAGAGCAAACACCTCAACTTCCACATGCACAGTACTCTAATTTACTGCTAATTTGCTATTTAGATCTTTATAAGATTATGTAGTTAAAAGACAGCTCAGTGGAATATAAATAACTTGTGGAACTTATTGCAATGGTTCTGGCCTTTTCAAAACCCTATCGAGGCCTAATCTTCCATAGGTCTACTGTACCTCAGGCTGTTTTTGAACCAAAATATAGATACAGTTTATCTCCTCACAATAGTCATTGAATTATTAGTAAGCAGTTCTTCAAATACCAAACAGAAGGCCCCATTTATTTGTAACATCAATAGGCTACATACTCTATACTACAGCTCAGGCTCATGGGACATTTCTTGTGGCAAAACATAAACTGTGGGTATAATCTGTGTATTGTTCTCTACCTCAGAAGGAAAAGAAAAAAAGCCTTTACTGCTTGTGGTGTTTGACTCATCTTTGTTTAAAAAAAACAGCAGCCACAGGACACTAGCTCAACACGTGCCTCTGGTTTCACACCTACGCAATGGAAGATATATATATATTTTTTTTTATTGTTTTGAGAGGAAGCTAGAACCACAATAATCTCTGATGGTTCTACAAAGGAAACAGTTCTCTCTCTCTATCTTGCTCTTGACGTTGGTGTTGGTGTAGTGCTGTTCTCTCACGTTTCTTTCTTATTCAGGATAAACAAGTAACTGTAGTAGGTCTCAGACTAGATCCAGTACAGTGAATAATAGCGAGTTTGAGTACAAGGTAATTGATCAAGTGGGTTGTATGGTCTCAGACACAGGCCCACACAGGCTGTGGTAAAAGGGCAAGCATGTCCTCTGTGCCATAAACATTGCCAACGTGCCACCAATGTTTTGCCACCCCTATCTAGGGGCAATCATGAGGCCTAACTATGCGATAAGGCAGCTAGGCCAAATACAGAGGCTCACAGTCAAAGTTTGGTGTGATAACTTAAATTCACTGTCATTCACTAGGTCGATCTGGCTCAGTCAGGTCTTCAATGAGTTGCTTCTTCTTGTCTATTATAAGCATCATGGTAATGGAAACTCCGGGGAATCCCATCTTTCACTTTTGAAAGTACAAAGAACACCCAGCCAAATAATTTCTGATGAGGAAAGGGACTATGACCCAGCAACATTTATCAAAATTCCCCTGCAGAAGTGAAATTAAAAGTATAGTTCCCCTTCCATATTTGGAGTGTGTGGGAGGGCGGGTGTACTCCTCTTCTCCTTCCGATCGTCAGAAGTGTCTGTTTGATTCGTCACCGGTCTCACATACGTCATTGTTTTTCTACAACAGCCCCATAGCCACGCCCACAACTTGAAACTGATGAATTCCTATGCGCCGCCTTTTCTTGACTCACCCAGCTGAAAAATCTGAGATAAAAGAATGCCGATCATAGAATCAATAAGGTATCGATAGTAAGCTTACACAGACCAAGCTCTTTTATTGTATGATTTGTTGAACGTTGGAAAAGCACCGGCTTTTTATTCTGCTATGATGCTAACTAGGTAGCTAGCGACTAGTAGCATCGAAGAGTAATTTCGTTTGTTTGAATAGCGGATTGCCTATATCTCCTGTTATAGCCAATTGTAGGCTAATTTACAGAACATTTGCCGTGTCGGAATAGTGTTGTTTGGATATACCTCAGTGGTGTATTCATTCGCATCACGTTGGAAATGGGACTCCTTTTTACCAAGTTAATGACTGTCTTCGGAGACAGAGGTAAGTTCGATTTTTTGACTTTTGTTGTTGGGGGTCCAGTGTGCCTAGTTTTACTGCGTTTGTTAAGTTCCATATCATTAAACATGAATTTACTTTTCACAAATTCGGAGGGCTGTCCATTGACACAAGTGAGCTATTTTCCAGTAACATTTTGTAGCGTGTTAGCGACCTCAAATCATAATAAGTCGTTTATTGTTTACGATTATGTAAGTCTCTGCTTCTGATTTGTTCGTGGTAGTGAGAATGTCCTGTTAACTCAGAGTTCTGCACACGTGTCGACGTATAATTATTCCAGCTGTTCGCAGTAGTGGTACTTTGAGTTGTTACGCAATCCAGAACATGTTCTGAGATAATTGATCAGTGCCTTGTTTTTCTGGCCTAATCTTCCTCCTAGATTTTGCTGCTTTTATGATATGGTTATATATATTTGTTTTGCTTTCGTTTTTTGTGGGTTTTTTTTTTAACAGTCTTTCTGTTTTATCTTTTATTTTATGCACTTTGAGATTGTTCTTGTATAATGAGGAGCGATTTATAAATGTAATGCATTATGATTATGATTGACGAAACTTTGATGAATTAACCGTCGATAATCTTTGCCCTCATTAGGGTCACAAAGATCTATGATTGGCGTTCAGTATACTAACTAACACTGGGATTGTGTGTTATGTTCTACCTCTGTAAATGATTTTAACCTGTTGGTCTCCTACAGAGCACAAGGTCATCATTGTTGGCCTGGATAATGCTGGGAAGACCACAATCCTCTACCAATTGTGAGTAATATGCACATGTAGATTATTTACTATAGATCTCAATTTGTTTTTCTATTTTGAATTGAGTATTTCTATCTTGATGATCTTGCAGGTGCTGTGTTGTTGGGAGAAATAACAATAATGGGAAGAATAAGTTCACGATTACTCATAATGTATGTTATTGATCTTCCCTCACATATATTCAGTCTGACCAAGGAGGCGGTCTTCACTTCCCCCACTATTGGCAGCAACGTAGAGGAGATCTCTGTACGCAAGACCCGCTTCCTGGTGTGGGACATTGGAGGCCAGGAGAGCCTTAGAGCCAGCTGGAACTCCTACTTCTGCAACACAGAGGTCTGTGTCTGTGTCTGTGTCTCCACATGCTTGTATTCAGCACAGCAAAACCACAATATAGAATGTGTGTGTGTGTGTGTGTGCGCGCGCGTGTGCATGCTTGTTTATCCAGTTACAGCTGGAGTATGCAGCCTAGTGAAGAGCCAAAATGTTATTTTAAGTGAACTTAAATTCTCCAAGAGTGACTATTTATTTCAGCTACAGCAGCAGATAAGATGATTGTCAATTGTCCAACACAAAGCTATCACCTATTAATAAGCACTTGCTTTGTTGTCGTCATCTCTTCCTCCAGCATGGATAAAGCATGTTGGGATTGTTAGAGAACAATGCAGTCCATCAGTCTATTTCTCTGTTGATGAACGCTCCTGTTCTACAGGGCTGTTATGGAAATCACATTTAACATTGATAACACAGGCATGTAGTAGATCTGGGGATCAGTTGTGAAGTGAGTGAATACATCCCCAACTGTGTATTAAGTTGGCTTGTATGTCTTGTCTCCCACAGATTGTTATTCTGGTTGTGGACAGCACTGACCGTGAGCGCCTCACCTTGACCAAAGAGGAACTGCACCACATGCTAGCACATGAGGTAAAAACCACCTGAGA
Organism: Argentina silus; assembly: GCF_951799395.1. NCBI lineage: Eukaryota > Metazoa > Chordata > Actinopteri > Argentiniformes > Argentinidae > Argentina > Argentina silus. The sequence goes on from NC_139663.1 coordinate 9,732,877, forward strand.
CTTCTTTGGGATTAGGGGAAGGGAGTCAAGTGGGTGGTGTTCAAATAATGTCACTGCATTTGACTAATCGATGAGTTTCAAGAACAGGAACACAAAAGTATCTCCTCCCTTTCCTGTGTATGACGTATGATAAATATTTGTCTGGTTGAATTTCCTCTTTGTAATACCAGGTTATGTGAGGGTTTTTTAGGAACAAGCACCCTTTGTTTTCCAGTTCCTCAAGTTGTCGCTCACCTTGACTAGCCCTGAACATGTTGCTGCGTATGATATCTCAAGATGACTCATGGCACAGATGTAGGAACGCTGATTAGACATTTCAACATCGTCCGTGTGAATCAGTGCATTGACAGCTGTTTCGTGGTTTTTCTGCTGATGCTGCATCTTTCCGTTCTTGTAGACGTCGCAGGGACACTGTAGATTTCCGCAGGAAGCTTTCGGTTGATTTAATATGAGAGATATGGTTATAATATGTTATCTCTCACTCATGCGTAGGAACTGCAGAATGCAGCGGTTCTAGTTCTGGCCAACAAGCAGGACATGAAGGACTCCATGACGGTGGCAGAGATCTCCCAGTGCCTCACCCTCAACTCCATTACGGCTCACTCCTGGCATGTTCAGGCCTGCTGTGCCCTCACAGGGGAGGGGTGAGTAATACTGCCACACACACACACACACACACAGAATATCCTTGAGTCAAGACACCATTCTCAAACACCTTTCTCTCTGTGTATGTCCGTCTCTCTCTCCTAACCTCCAGTCTACCTGCCAGTCTGGACTGGATGAGGTCGCGTGTACTGGCCAGCTAGAACTCCTTCTGTGGGCTCATCCACTACCCGAATGGAACCAGGAAAGCTATCCCTTGACCCAACACAACCTGACATTGCAGAAGCCACAGTGCCCAGATCAGGACCAGGACCTCCACTCTGTAGTGATACTGACCCTCTGAGCCTCAGGACTGGCCCTGGACTTGCCCTGTTACCCTCATGCCTTACCCAGCTCTGAGTGTCTCTGCAGGGGCCACTCAGGGTCCGGGCCTGCCTCAGGATAGTGGAGGCCCAGGGGAACTTGTCATGCCCTGAACTGTGTGTGTGGGGATGTGCAAGTGTGAATGTGAATGTGCATTTGCAACTGTGTGTGTGTGTGTGTGTGTGTGTGACTCTGTTCTAGAAGTCCACCATGTTTACATAATAAGCCCTACCTGTAAAACCTGATTCCATGCGCAAGCCCTGTGTGGTTGACCAACACACATGCTGACTATGACAGTGTTGAAGACCTCCTCTCCTCATGAACTCATTGCTGGAATTGTGTAACCAATTTATGTTCTCTGGCCAAATTGTGGTTCCCTTGCACCACAGAACAAACATTTCTGAGAGAGATCAGATACTGATCTGATTGGTGCCCAGTCTTTTAAGCTATTGATGCACAAATTACTTGAAGTATTTATGTCAAAGAAAAAAAGGATGATTGCCTGATAGTGAAAAGTAGTACTGTAGCATGCCGAGAGAAGTGGCAGAACCTGGCCATTTCAAAGTATGATATGTCCATTTAAAGATGAACTTTACCCTGTAATCCAGCAGATTTGTTCTTTTCATTATTCAATAGTAGACACATTCACAAAAAATCGTGCTTTAAAACGACCTCTGAGTCAAGATATCTCGCTTTCAATGCCCTCATCAGACCTGATGTTCCAAATTGACTATCAGTAAATTCATACATCTCCCAAGATCCCCCTCTCAGGAGAGGTCCTTCTGTTGAACAGAGCAAGAGCTAGCATGTGCTGCTCTCTGGGAAACACTGGCATAGTAGAGCCGGGGTGGAGTGCAAAAACTCTTGTCTGACGTATTTTAACACGGTATGAGACTTTTAGGCAGGAAACACAGACCTTGCGTTTTGATAGCTGTGCTGCGAAATGATGATAGCTCAAGACAATATGCATTGTGGATTGACTAGAAATACACATGAAAATGGATTTTGGGTGAACTTCCCCTTTAAGTAGGCTGATAATGTATTTTTTCTACAGGATTATTATACTGTGTACAAAAGAGTTTTGTAACAATAAATATTATTGTTGGAAAATTGGTTGTTATGTTAGTTTGTATTTGAGATGAATAGTGGATCCATTCGCAGATTGTAAAGCCTATCATTTTAATCATTGATTCAACGTCATGTCTCTGATGATAAATGGACGAGGGGTGATATCATTAATTAAAATCAGGGGGCATCCGGATTTGAACCGGAGACCTCTTGATCTGCAGTCAAATGCTCTACCACTGAGCTATACCCCCATGGTCAACATGTAAGAAAATGTACATAATGATCACGTCAATATTATTCATAGATCATGAATAATCATTTTGCAGCTTTATAGTTTGGCTTTTTGGAGAAAGTGAAAAGATCGTTTCTTTTCATGACGTCGACAAAGAGCAACCATAGAATTTGAATAAAAGCAACATCTAAAGGCTGTTTGCCGCTTGAGGGAGACAGAGGTCCAGGTTCCTTGGTACCAAGTTGTACTCCTGCATTTTGAGCTGTAGGGCTGTGTTTGTATACATAACGTGAGATTGTGTCTCTGATTGAGTATTTCTTTATCATACTATTCCTTTGTTGGTACGCCCAGGAAAGTTATAGGCACATGCCTGCGTGTAGAGAGTAAAACCACTGTGGTTTGATCAAAACAAATCGGGTTTTTTTCTGATGGTAACACCCTCTCCGCTGCCTAGTGTGCGTGTGAAACAGACGTCAAGTTGTTTCTAACAGTAGCCCCGCATCTCAAGTTGCTCCGACTGAGTCTCGAACTGTGGACCTCTGACTTGCCAACACATGTGACCGTTTCTTCAAATCTCCAACGTAAACCTGCTACGCTCCTGAAAAGGTTTCATGTGAATGTGCAGTAACACAACAATAGTGCTAATCGTTTCAACCCGATCTCCTAACCTTCAATCACAGAAAATATATTTACATCACATGAAATGTAGCCTATCAACATTTACTACACACAGTACTTCCTCAGTAAATTTCAAGTGTCTTGGGGATTCAGAATTAGATGCATTGGTCAAACCAGGATGATTATTGCAACTAGTGTTTCTAATAATAACATTATATTTGATGTTACTTAGTGTAACATACATGCCATTATTTGCTCCATATTTTTCATAAACAGCTATTGACAGTGCACAAGGTGACTTACAGTGTATCTCACATCTACATTTTTGTGCTGTGTCATCCTAAGGCCTAAGGAGCCAGGAATAAGATTGCTGTTTTTTGAAGCACAGGATTTTGCACAAGACACTTTTAGCAGAGTAGCCTACAGATAGCCAGAAATAGTATACCTACATATATTCACTTTACGTAGGACACTTTATGAAGACTGCCTGTTGATATAAATCTCAGCTAGGTCCTGTTGCTCCTAGTGAAATAGTCTGGACTGGATGAGGTCGCGTGGGGTGCCAGTGTATGCCTTAAGAGAAAGGAACATGAGAGGGGGTGGGGGGTGAGTTCTTTATTTGAGCTATAAACATAATTTACTGCAGGCGATAGAGATGGATATAAAGATGGATACAACCTGTACAAAAAAAAGTTCGTATCATCATTTCGAAATGTGCATAGTAAACGCGCGCCATTTCGCATCAAAACATTAACACAAAATAACCCTAAATTGTGACGCAATCCAGTGGCCATACATGCATTGTGACATTTTTAAGTAACCAAACACCATAAAGCAAACATTTTAGTGTTTAGTGTACAGTGTAGTAGCTAAAGCCATACAGTACGAGACCCTGCGCACGTGACTGGATGCGATCACTCATTGGGTCAAAGGTAAGTTAGGGTCTAGCCCCGAAATTTCAGTTAATAATATCATTAAAAAGTATAACCGACTCAACTTAACCTACAAACCTAAATACAATTTAATACATTTACTGAACAAAACACTGGCCCGGCCCATTAACTTCAAATTGGGGACCTAGACGCATCATGAACTGGGGTTGGATAAAACCATAGAGGGATATAACGGTCTTTGATGAAATCGGAACCCAGATCGGTCCATATTTGGCCATGCTATCAGAATGTTGCCTACTCCAAGCAAGGGTTAGGTTATGATTGCCCTTAATTGAACTACGCTGAGGTAGAAATGATACTTAGTGTAGGTCAATATCCCTACCACATCCTAAAACAGGCCTACCCATCATGCAGGCTACCGTAAAACATTCAATAAACACCTGTCTCCAATAATATCCGGGCCACATATGACAATGAAGCAAATACGATCGTGCCCATGTACGATTCTCGGAATGTATTCTCTGTTTATGTCAGCAGATGATTAAATCAATGCATTAATAGGCTAATAATGTTGGTGGATAGATGTTCTCAGTAGGCTCATATTCAGAGCCGTTATATCGCGGGTTTGAGCAGCAGTTTGGCAACAGGTAACATAATAGCCACCGGTCTCTAATACGTGCCGGGTGCGCTCCGCGGTTAAAGCAAATGTATCCCCGGGCTACTACAACAAGTTTTACGGTATTTTAATTTGGTCCATCAAAATGAACCCAAATATAGCCCTGAATTGTGACGCAATCTAATCGCCAAATATGTATTGTGACGTTTCAAGTAACCATGCACAAAAAAAGCAAGTCTAGACTGATATGAGTTTATTCCACTAAAGCTTAGTCCCTTGGCCTCCAATCTAGCCCATACCCGACGCTGCGCAGTAGGCGCAAAAATGTTTGCCGCGGTAAGTTAGGGCTCTAACCTCTGCCTTGTAGTAGATAAAGAAAGTAAACAACTAAACCTAATCGAAAAATCTAGGCTACTATAGAGGCCTATACAAAATGATTGTATATAGTTACCTAATAGTTACGCTAACCCTAACAAATATATTGTATATACAATCTTATTTGAGAGAGAAAAGATCGAAAAGAAAATAAGAAGGAAATGTCTGTTCAAGTACATAAGAGAAAACTATGCTTCTGTCTCATTATCCAGACCTAAGAAAACCTCTATAGAGGATCCTTGGACCCATGGACACCACTCCTGTGAGTAGTACTCATACCTTGACTAACATTTTGAGTTACAGTTCCTGAGAGCATTATCTCATGGTCTGCAGTCTATACTCTGAATTTAAGATGCACAATGAATCTGCTTTGCTTCAGCAAGTTGATGGTTTACCAGGATTTATTATTGACATGGATTATTCTCTGAATCTTTTACAAACTGTTGACTTGATTGTTTTGCTATAAGAATGAGGGAGGACAGTACCCTGGGAATGGTCAACAAGGGCCTCATGATGATAGCCAATATGGCCCTGAAGGTAAGCATTACACACCCCTGATGATTCTAATGATGCTATTGATACGCCTTTTTCTAAGTAAATATGGGGGGCGGGAACCTGGGTCTTCCACATGGAAGACTCAAGCATCTGCCAAAAGGACTTCCTCAAGGTCCGAGGGCTACACATGTCTCAGGCAGGCTTACCTCATCACAACAGCGTGATTCCAAATCATCTCCGCGACATGAAGAATGAAAGAGCCAAAACTTTCCTCTTGTTCCTTTTTCACAGGGAGGAGCCAATGGAGACACGGCGATGGGGGTGCGCCTTTAAATGTCATCCATAATTATAACCCCATCATTAACCATTACCATTACTACCACTCCGTGGCCAATGGTAATGCCCCCATCCACCGTCCAACCGAACAGACATCCAGGGAGGAAGGTTAGTCTCTGGTAGAGGGGAAACCTCAGGGCAACCATAACCATAACCCTTACCTAACTCGAACCTTAACCTTAACTATAACCCTTACCCTTACCCTAACCCTAACCCATACCTTAACTAATTTAAAGAGTCGAGCCATACCAAGGATCCCTGTTAGCATTTTCCTTAGTCTCCACTGTTACTGTGCAGCACTCATGTTATTGCTGTAGTACAGCCTACCAGAGGGCTTTATCGTCTAATTGGGGTTACTTTCCTCCATTAGTGACCCCTGCACCACAGCAAGGTTTCCAGGGGCAGGGAGCTGCCTCGTCATCCCCCCCTGGCCCTCTGACAAGGTAGGGGCTTTTCACAACATTAATTAACAACATCTACCTAGAGATATCTTGCAATTGTAATTGGGTTTAAGTGTGAAAACTAAGAATTCTTAAGAACATGTATGTTTTTATATTCATGTGTGCTTGCTTGCTTGTTTAAAATTGTCAATTAAACTAAACTAAAACATGTGCTTCCCCAGTCTGTTAAACAACGTGTGTGTTTTCTCTGTTCTAGTGATGAGATGAGAGCTATGGCCCAGGCCATGTCCCTGGAGTCCCTAATGCAACATGCCCAGTGGTGTTTCCATGCCCTGCTTTGCAGGCAGAACGCCATTGCTGCAGCTCCCCAGGAGGTCCTCTTTGAGAAGGTTCCCCAGAGGGATGAAGAGGAGGCCGCCCTTAAGTGTGTGTCCCCCCAGGAGGACGAAACTGTGAGTGTGCTCCCCCAGGATGATGAAGCTGTCCTCCCTGAAAAAGCTCCCCAGGAGGACCACGACAAGGCTGTCCTCATTGAGACAGCTCACCAGGCTCCCCTTTTTGAGGGAAGTATGGCTCCGCAGGGGGGCCTGAATGCTCAGAGAGACCAAGGGGAGGCCAATGATATGGATGCGTCCACGGCTCCCATGGAAGACCAGGAGGTCCTCTTTGAGAAAGTTCCCCAGAGGGACAAGGAGAAAGCCACCCTTGAGATGAATGTGACCCTCCAGGAGGACCAGGAGGTCCTGTTTGAAACATCTCCCCAGGAGGACCACACCGAGAATATCCTCCCTGAGAAAGCTCCCTGTAGAGAAGAGGAGCGTGTGCCCCCTCAGGAGGATGAAGCTGTCCCTCTCTTTGAGGGTGGCTCGAATGCCCAGAGGGACCATGGTGAGGCCATTGATATGGATGCGGCCCCTGCAGCTGCTGCAACAGCTCCCTTAAAGGAGCATGAGGTCCTCTTTGAGACATCTCCCCAAAAGGACCACAGCGAGAGTGTCCTCCCTGAGAAAGCTCCCCAGGAGGACCACCAGAAGGCTGCTCTCACTGAGGCAGCTCATCAGGCTCCCCTCTTTGAGGGTGGCTCGAATGCCCAGAAGGACCATGGTGAGGCCATTGATATGGATGCGGCCCCTGCAGCTGCTGCTACGGAGCAGAAGATCCTCTTTGAGACATCTCCCCAAGAGGACCACAGCGAGAATGTCCTCCCTGAGAAAGCTCCCCAGGAGGACCACCAGAAGGCTGCTCTCACTGAAGCAGCTCACCAGACTCCCCTCTTTGAGGGTGGCTTGAATGCCCAGAGCGACCATGGTGAGGCCATAGCTATGGATGCGGCCCCTGCAGCTGCTGCTACAGCTCCCCTGAAGGAGCAGGAGGTCCTCTTTGAGACATCTACCCAAGAGGACCACGGCGAGAATGTCCTCCTTGAGAATGCTCCCCAGAGGGATGAGGAGGTGCCTGCCCTTAAGTGTGTGCCCCCCCAGGAGGACGAAACTGTGAGTGTGCTCCCCCAGGATGATGCAGCTGTCCTCCCTGAAAAAGCTCCTCAGGAGGACCACGACAAGGCTGTCCTCATTGAGACAGCTCACCAGGCTCCCCTTTTTGAGGGAAGTATGGCTCCGCAGGGGGGCCTGAATGCTCAGAGGGACCAAGGGGAGACCAATGATATGGATGCGTCCACAGCTCCCATGGAGGACCAGGAGGTCCTCTTTGAGAAAGTTCCCCAGAGGGACAAGGAGAAAGCCACCCTTGAGATGAATGTGACCCTCCAGGAGGACCAGGAGGTCCTGTTTGAAACATCTCCCCAGGAGGACCACACCGAGAATATCCTCCCTGAGAAAGCTCCCTGTAGAGAAGAGGAGTGTGTGCCCCCCCAGGAGGATGAAGCTGTCCCTCTCTTTGAGGGTGGCTCGAATGCCCAGAGGGACCATGGTGAGGCCATTGATATGGATGCGGCCCCTGCAGCTGCTGCAGCAGCTCCCTTAAAGGAGCATGAGGTCCTCTTTGAGACATCTCCCCAAAAGGACCACAGCGAGAGTGTCCTCCCTGAGAAAGCTCCCCAGGAGGACAACCAGAAGGCTGCTCTCACTGAGGCAGCTCATCAGGCTCCCCTCTTTGAGGGTGGCTCGAATGCCCAGAGCGACCATGGTGAGGCCATAGCTATGGATGCGGCCCCTGCAGCTGCTGCTACAGCTCCCCTGAAGGAGCAGGAGGTCCTCTTTGAGACATCTACCCAAGAGGACCACGGCGAGAATGTCCTCCTTGAGAATGCTCCCCAGAGGGATGAGGAGGTGCCTGCCCTTGAGGTGAGTATGCCTCTCCAGGGGGACGAAGCTGTCCTCCCTGAAAAAGCTCCCCAGGCTCCCCTCTTTGGGGTATGTGTGCCTCTGCAGGGGGGCCTGAACACCCAGAGGGACCAGGGGGCCTCTGCTGAAGCTCCCCAGGGGGACCTTGACGTCGTCCCTCGTAGGCCATCTACCCCTCAACTGTTGGAGGACGTGTATCTCCGGAGTTCGTCCCGAGAGCCTTACACCCCTCCACAGGGGCTAAAGGGATTTTTTAACAGGGACTCTCTCCTTGAGATCCCCCCTCCTATGTGGGATGAGGAGATTGGCGGTATCGCTCCAGGTGGGAAGAAGATTGGTCCACCCAGAATGGTTGGAAGTGGGGAGCTACAGCAACATCCGCTTGGCGCTGTCCCAAAGAAGCGGGCGCGTCTTCCCAAGGTAAGTGCCCCGTCCAGATTACACACAGAGGTATGCACTCTGTCAGAGGACATGGACTCACTCTAGTTCACATGTGTAAATCCTTTATCCCAAATGATAAGCAGTGTCATGTTATTCATCAAAGTGTGTCCTGTTGGTTGCTTGGCTGATGTCTATTGCAGACCTATCCTGGACCACCACCTCCACCACCTAAGGAGAATCCTGGTCCAGGCTTCTACGCCAGGAGAAAAGGTGATTTTTGCTTATGAGGGATGATGGTCTCTCTTTCAGCAGCTGAGCATCTGTGAAGAGAAAGCACAGTTCATAACAAAAGTAGTGTTTGTCTGAGGGATAAATACGGTCAGCAATAGGAATACTGTCTGTCCTATATTGAAACTGAGCTTAATGTCATGCTGTACTGAGCAGAGGTTTTCTTTCTTCTCAGACGTACGGAGCAGGTATGTTGATTTCGTGTTCCTAGCTCAGCAGGCAGCCCTTAGCCAGCCAGCTAAACCCAAAGAGGCTGAAAACAGCAAGCCAGGGGCTGGGTCCCTGCTGGAGACCCAGGCCAAGAAGGGGTGGACCAGCTGGCTCTTCAGGGAGAAGAAGAAAGAGGCGTTCCTACCGGACGATGACTATAAACCTGTAAGAAACACGCTCATCATAACCTTGAGGGAAATCTCAGTGAACTGATACACAGAATCTTTGGCCATTTTGCACAGGGAAGCTTTTGCAGGGAGGGATTTTGTAGCTTGGGTGGTGATTATTAGGGAGTGATGGATGAAATTGTTTTCTGTTGTTTTTATTAAAGTTTATTGTTTTCATAATGTAAGAGAGACACAAGTGATAATGTAACATGAACCAGATTACTCACAAACCTTAAAGTAGGAAGCAAGGCTTTACAATGTTTCTAATACTCCAGGGAGACTGGTTTTCTTCTTTGTGGTTTGATTCTCATCCCTTTCATTTCCTTCCTTAGTGCGTCTTTGATAAGAACATAGACAGATGGGTGGACACCAGCAAGCCCCAGGGCGAGGTATTCACTTTTAACTGCCATGTCTAAAGCAGTAGTAACAGTTGTATTCATTTAAACTGTGAGAGCATTTCTGTTAATCCAACATTTCTCAAAACTCAATGAGCTGAGTTTTCTCCAAGACAGACCCTCTCATATTTACAAATAGTTGTAACATATTGTTGATATTTTTCACAGAGCGAGCCAATTCCACCACCTCCTCCTATGGCTCCACCAACAACGCCTATTCCTAAAACGACGACCCCCAAGATGGTGCCCATGATAGCGGTTCAGCCAGGTGGTTTAGGGTACACTAGCGCTCCTCCTCCTTCAACCACAGTGAACTCCACAAGAGCAGGTGAATATCACTGGAGCCTACACGTGTGTTTAAAGCTTAATTTATACCTTCCTTGTCCGCTTGGGCAATAGCGGATGCCTGTGGACTGGTCCTGTGCGGAGGTCCACACACATCCCAAAAAAGTGTCTGCGCTGTCAATCTCCACAAAGATTTCCATTGTTTTGGCTAAAGTCAGCTCATAGATACATGCAGATGTCCGCAATTGGTATACATGCAAACCCCTATGCAGATTGATATCTATGTCCGCTATGAAAAGCTGGGTAGATGCCATTTTGGAGGTATAAATCAGCCTTCATAATGCATCAGCCAATCATGACTGTAATGATGATGATGATGATGATGATAACAATAACAATGATGATTATGATGATGACGTGATCTTGTTTTCCCTACTAACAGCACGTCCAGGGGGTAAGTATCCCACCCTGCTCTACCCCTGTGTGAGTTCTATAACAACTCCAAGGAAGGAACCTGGACCACTGCTGGGACCAATGGATCTGGCAACCCAGATGGCACCCGTCCCATTGCCACCTTGTGGTCAGTATTGATTTAAACTATACGTGTCCTCTCTTTACTTACAAGCCTGATGTACTAGTGATCTAAGAAAACCTTCCACAATTTTGAATAACTATCTGTTTGTTGGCATCAGATAACCATCAGTGACGTTATGCCTGTCAATGCCCCCTTACGTGTGACTCATTAGCCGTAGCCATTCATAACTGTGTGATGATCTCCTGCTAACACACCCAGGGTTGATGCCATTCCCTTTGGACCATGTATCAATGATGACGCCCAGCTCTGTGCCATTCCCATTGGATGGTCAGTATTCATTTCAGTAATAGATTTTCTCCCTTCTCTTCTACAAGCCTGATAGGCTGGTGGCCTAAGGCATCTCTATTTGATGGTGGAAATCAGATTCCCACTAATGATTTTATGCTGGTCAACGCCCCCCTTATGAATATGACAATAGTTTGGCAGCAGGCTTCAGACCAATCTGCAGCCCCTAGCTAAAGCCCCTGCAGACTTCAAATCAGGCTGTTTAGAACAGACAGTGATGTTTTGTTCTTTCCTCTGCAGCTCCTACGGAATATAAGGAACGTCTGTGGGCCCCTGGGAAACGTCTGTGGACTAATGAGAGGCAATCCTAGGCGTGTTAAGGTCAGGTCAATACTCTCTCAGCCATTCTGATAGAGACTGTCCAGTAGACGTTGAGGTTATGAATTGAAACCAGGGGGAATTTATCTTGATTCAGAATACAGTGCTATCACCCCTCTTCACAATACTTGGTAGATTACACATTTCAATATGTTTTTTCCTTTATACATCCTCAGCTTCCTCGCTGATGTCGCGGCCCTTCCTACTGAGGTGTGTCTCTCTAGACAATTCAGCCCAGTATTTCAGCATTGAAAAAATCAAATAAAAAAAACATTTAATTGCATCCCTGCCATCAGTCTGTGCCATCAGTCTGTACTTGTGTAACAAATCCAACAGGGGGAGTTGCTAATATGTTCCCTCATCATGACAATGCAGGTGGATGATTGTGGTGCGGCCATGACAAGTCGTAAACTCTGAACCTCTAAATTAAAATTAACCTAATTAAAAGTTATTTGTGTAGAGCCCAGAGTGTGTGTAGAGTTAATTGTGTATTGGTTGATTCTGATAATCTCCAAATGGGAAACTTGGGTATCATCTGAGTTCCCAAGTCAGAAATTTCAGAGCTTCCTAGTTCAGACATGTCATGAACGCAGCATTAGTCTGATCAAACAGACCAACTTAACGTTTTGTTTCACTAAAGTGAAACACAATGTGAGCTTGTGATAGCTACCTGGTTTTATGAGGCTATCATTCCTGAACAGTGGGCTGGAAATATAACACAATGGTACTGTTAAGCCTGTTTCCCTGCAACGCAGTCTCCCATAACGTGCATGCAATAATAATAGAACAAGGCCTCCATTATGGCTCATCTGCGCCTTACTGTTGCATGGAATCTGCACGTTTCCACAAAGCACTACTAAAGGGTAAACAAAAACATGGCCTGTGTGTAAATGCCTTTAGGCATTAACTTCGAGTGGTTAAGGTAAGGTATCCTCTCATCATGAACGTGTGCAACTGTTTGTGTGTAGTTTTTTTGTTCATTTTTAAATAAATACTTTCTTGGGCAAATTGGTGCCCTTGCTTTTTTTCTTTGGTATTTCAGATGAACAGTATACAGTGGATCCATTGGTCTATGCACATTTTAAAGCCTATTATGTAAATCGTTAATTTAACGGCATAGCTGTGACGATATTAATGAATGACGGGACGTCATGGATTAAAATCTGGGGGTATCCGAATTTGAACCGGAGACCTGTTAATCTGCAGTCAAATGTTCTACCTCTGAGCTACGCCCCTTTCGGTGACACGACGTCTTCTGAAAATATGATTGTAATACAATCACACATCATTGCTAATAATTAATTATAATTTTGATGAAATTTGGCTTTCTGGAGAGGAAAAAATATCGTTTCGTTTTCATGATGGCGACATAGCAACCAATTAGAGTGGGCGCAATAAACTGATAAACCGCTGAGGGAGACAGAGGGGTGCTTGGTCCAACCAATCTCGTTGAATGAATTTTGAGCTGAAGGCGAAGCCCTTGTACACATATACGTGATATTGTGTGAGCATTTCTTAAACACAACATTCATTGCACGCCCGGGAAAGTTATAGGCAAATGCATGCGTGTGTAGAGAGTAAAACCATTATGGTTTGTTTGATGAAAACAAATGTTTTTTTTTTCAGATGGCAACACCCTCTCTGCTGCCAGTGCTGAATATTTGCAGTAAAACAACAATAGTGTTATTGCTGTTATCACTTTTAACCCTTGTGTGGTCTTCGGGTCAAATTGACCCGTTTTAAATTTTTACTTGAAGAAAAAATATACAAGGAAACATTTTTTCAACCTGAAACTCCATGGCCTTGGCTTATTTACTGCGAAGAACATGTCAAAGAAAAAAAAATCATTGAGTGCACATGCTACACCCCCCCTACACATTTATGTCCTTCACAAGGTCTTCGGGTCAATTTGACCCGCATATACACAGAGACACACAGACTCACAGAAACATGCACACACACACTCACTCACACACATACAAACACACACACACACACACACACACACACAGAATCTGTACAATGTTGTTACAAAACATTCTGGGAAGCCAGAGGGAGGAGACCCTGAGAGACACCAGGGGACACGGGTGGTACTGGATATGTCACAGGGCCTCAGTGGCCACAACATCACTTGGGATAATTTTTTCACATCGTACAGCCCGGGACAGGAACTTCTCAAAAGAAAGCTGACAATGGGTGGAACAGTCAGAAAAAATAAGACAGAGCTCCCACCTCAGCTTCTAACTGTAACGAACAGGCCAGTCCATTCCTCCCACTTTGTGTTTACGGCCAACATGGCCCTGGTATCCTACATACCCAAAAAGGGCAAAAATGTGATGCTTATGAGCACTGGTGACACCGCACATACAGAGGAGACAACATGTGCCCAGGAACCCAGCTTCTCTAGCCATAGTGAGGAGGGTGGAGGAGGCTCCTGCTGTCCCACCTGCACGACCCACACAACCACAACCTCCAGTGCCTGAAGTAAGTGTCCTGTTGTTGTTGTTGTTTATGTGTGCATGTATCTGTGTGTGTGTGTGTGTGTGTGTGTATGTTTCTGAGTATCTCTGTATGTATGTGGGTCAAATTGAAATTGACTATTAGAAGATGTGGTGGGAAAAAAATCCTGAACTAATAAAGTATTTTCATTATTCTAGATTGCAGCTGGTGGCAACAAGAGGAAGCACAGCGAGGTGTGTGAACCCTCAAAGGACTCAAAGACACAAACCACATGCAGAAACTGCTAAAAGTACATCTGTAGGACACATACTCTCAAATTGTATGTATCCAATATTATTTCAGAATTGTTTGAAAGATGTATTTTTCAGTGTACTGTATTTCATTGACAGTGAATAAAGCAGTGTACATTTCGTTCATGTTTTGTGTTTCTATTTATTGTAAATCATCTCAAATTATTTTTGAGACATTTTTGAGAGATGTATTTCATATCCAGTGACTAAATCGATCTAAGTTTGGTTCTTGTGTTTCTATTGTCGTTCATCACCTGTATTTGCTTTTCACAGCTTTGATTATAATAAGATAAAGATGAAAATCAAATGAGAATATCTCCTCAAAAATAATAAACATCAATGAAAACATTGTTTCATTTCAACTTTTCAGAGATAAGCATTCCACCCAAGTCCTTATTATAGCAGATTTTTTACATAAATTATAACTTTATCACAAAAAACGAATTACACTTCCACTGTTAAATATGATCTAGCAGAGATTAATTGCAAATATTAATCATACATGTTATCTATATTGTTTGGAATTGAGATAAAGACAATATATGTTAAAGAGTTTTGAATGGAAATTTGTATTTTTGTATTGCTTTTAAAGCCCCAATAATGTCCCGGGTCAATTTGACCCGAAGACTTCCAAAGGGTCCAAAAAGTGAAGACAATACGAGGGTTAAACTGTCTATGCATACACACTGTTGAACTGTCTAGCTGCAAAGAATTTAGCATTTCTGTGTGTATTTGGTTAAAGGTCGGACTCAAACTTTTTTCAACATTCCCATCCTATTTGCTAATGTGGTAAGATGTATATTTTGTTATATGGCATCTCCATATAATGTTTTTACTATTGCCTCTTTGTTTCGTTATCAGATGTCAGTTAAGTTTTCTGTATTTGATCAGCGTCATATTGTATGTACTACTGCAGTTATCTTCAACTCACCGTTCTGAATATTTGTCCCACATAGGATCCCAACAATGTTGATTATGTGATGGTTTGATGGACAACCGAGAGAAAATGAGGGGGCACCCGGATTTGAACCAGGGACCTCTTGATCTGCAGTCAAATGCTCTACCACTGAGCTATACCCCCTATGAAGTTAAAAGGAAACATAGGTGTACTCATTGTTGTCCCAACAGCTGGTTTCAGGTATCAGGCCAAAATCATTAGGATACCACTCCCAAGCCATTGCTCCACCCTCCTGCTCTTTTGAATCACAACTCTGTGTGTGTGTGTGTGTGTGTGTGTGTGTGTGTGTGTGTGTGTGTGTGTGTGTGTGCGTAAGTTAGTCCATATTACAAGAAAGGAGAGCAGGTATGTTTATACTCAGCCCATGGATGTATGAATATGCTGGTATCTTCTTTGCTATATCCCATAATAGCACAGACAGAATACAATGGATGGGAGAGCTACACAGATGTGTGATCAGTATTGGATTACTCTCTCTATATTGTTTATTTGTTAACGTGTTAAATTAGTTGGCTTTTGCTCTACAGAAAATCACCCAAACAGTTGCTGAGTAGGCCTACTAGAGTCAAAGTTGGATAAAATGAAATAACAATACACACAACACAGTAAGCATGCTGAGGCATGAGGTTTATTACTTGTGTTGGCCACAATGGCAGTTGTGGTGATAGAAGCATTCACCAATTTGTGTTAAATGTTAACAGGCGTGGGGTTAAAGGGTTTAATACTCAGCCTCCGGAACACAGAACCAATATTTACCCAGCTGGCTGCAAAGCACAGGAGGAAAAGAGGGAAGCATGAAAGGTGAACATAGGAAACAGGAACAAGAAAATGGTGAGAGGAGAAAGAGAGAGAGTTGGGAGGTAGAAAGGCGATCTGCCTTCCCCTTAGAGTTCTAGATTCTCTCCCTCAATGTTGCTGTTCCCCAGATGACCAGTAGAGACCAGTGTAGGCAGAATGCATTACTCGGATGAGGAGAACGTTCAGAACATTGCTGATAGAAATGTGCTATTAAAACACTGGCAATTATCTTGTCTTTGTGACAGTCAGTACTATACACATTATCTCTTTGTGCAAAGGTGTTCTGAGCATCCTGTATCCTGTAATAAGGCAGCTAGGGCTCTATTTTCAGCAGGCGCAAAACGAACGCAAGTCCAAACACAGGCCTATTGGCAATTTGAATCTTCGGTAACACGTGAAAATACCACTGTGCTGTAGTGCTGTCTCGCCTGCGCTCACGTGGGAGGAGTAACGTGTTCATGACAATAAGCAGGCCAAGGCCATCATGTGCGTTGAAGAATCTGGCCTTGAAAATAGAATTAATATTTGGGACACACACCCGAAGCGCCTCCGGCAGTGCCCCCGACAGCGCCCACATTGACTGTTTACGCCGTGAAAATATAGCCCCTAGTGTTTGTGGCTAATGACATGGGATGGGCCATTGTAAGCCTCTTCCAGCAGTGGGTCTAATAAAGTTCTTACTGTCATTTCCTCACTAGGGTTCCCGAGCCTGAGCTTTTGAAGTGGAACTGATTAAAATGAAACAGCTCGTTGAAAGTAAAACAGAGGCTGAGACAAGACATGCCATGGTGTAGTCAACCACAGTAGCCTACTTGTAAAGCTCATTTAATCAGTTCACCAGACCAAAATAAGTGTTCACACAGGCCTGATAAACTCATCCAAAAATATATGTACGTTTTGTTTCATAGGGTTTGTGTTTATATACTAAAGTCATGAGTATAGCAGTGTAATGAATGGGCATGGAATATCACTGCTGCTTTTGACTTGTTTGTAGTGCCTTTACCTCTCATTGTTAAAGTGGTTGGGTAAGTGGCTGTGTTAATTGGCAATGGTTATCAGTACGACCAAAGACATTATTCACTGGCACTGCTGCTGACCCCTCGACACCCAATGCCCTACACACTACAGCACTTTCACCTTCAATACAACTGAACATATTTCAGAGAGATTTTACATGAACACAGGGAGGCGCCATATTGCTGTCCGAGACTGTAAAACACCAAGAGATGCACAGGCATCAGACTCATTCACTATGTTCATCTTTCAGTATGGCTCAGCTATGACACCATCAGAATCCCAGACAAAGGAGAGAGGGAGAGAGACAGAGGGAGGAAGGCAAAACAAAGTAGATGGATAGAAACACCAGAGAGGCAGGGCACCCGGGGAGAGAGAGAACACTTTCATCTCCTCAGCTGCAATGCCTCATCAGTTGTTCCTTGTGTCTTCTAATCACCATGGCAACGGAAGAACAGCATTGAGAAGGAGAGAGAGAGAGAGAGAGAGAGAGAAAGAGAGAGAGAGAGGGAGAGGGTGTAATAAGCACTGCAAGGGGAGAGAGAGAGAGTGCAAGGGAGGGAGGTAGAGGCGAGGGAGTGAGCGACAGGGTGAGAGTGGGACCAGGAGAAACCGTTGTCGAAAGAGAAGAGAGGGGTTTTGTGTTTTTGCTGCTGAACATGTGTCTCAGTGCGCTGCTACTCATCTGTCTCTCTCAGGTTGAGTTGGGGAGTGTTTGGGCTCAGCAACCAACAGGTACGTTGTCTCTCTCCCTCACCTCTTTACCCCCCTCTCTCTTTCCTCTTGTTTCCACTGACTGTCCCTCATCCCCTCTTCAATCTCCTTCGCCTTCACCTATCTTCTCCTCCCGCCCCCCAGGCATCCCGCTATCATGCATACAGTACATTCAATGGAGGCTGGTGGAGGTAGAAATCGGAGGACAGGCTCATTGTAATACATAGAGAATGGTATAAGCCTGTCCTCCGATTTCTACCTCCACCAGCCTCCCCTGAGTACACTACTCCTACTACTACTACGACTACGACTTTACTCGGGTCACACAGGTAATGCGCTACTGCCATACAGTATCCTCTGTCTCCCTGCATGGCGTCCTCTTCTCTGTTCTCCCACTTACTTTATCTGAATCCCATGTCCACATCCATTCTTCTCCCTCTTGCCTCTCTCCTACATTTCCTTTCAGAGCCATGCATGCACTCTTCACAGAGGGGGACCGTACTTAAGAGCTGAATGCAACAAATGAATGTCATGATGATGAGAACAACAAGTGATACTTATCATTTAATACACTGTGTAAATGTGTTATCATGGCATCCTTTTTGATCTCATGAATTCATATTGACCTAAAAAGGTATAGGGGTGTGTTATTATGACACACTATTTTTCTTATTTACTTGTGACTTTACTTGTGACTTGTGAGTTACAGGTAAAGACTGCTGGTACAATTAGTCTGTGTTGGAGTGAGCAAGCCTCTCCGTTTTGTTTGTGCAGAAAAGTGAGACCTAAAAATGTACCATAAAAAAACCACCCGATTCCACAAATACGCAAATGACTCTGAAAAACAACCCACAGAACAGCATTGCTATGCTTAAAATTAGATTTGGACATTTTTCTCTCTCTGTGCCTGCTAGCCTGGAGAGGTCTGGAGAAGTCCAGAGAGGCAGTGGCTGAGAGGAACTGAGAGGGGAAAGCTGTTGTAAAGAATGTAATGCTTGTGTAAGCTTGAAAAAACAAGTGATGAACTGTGTTTTCATATTTATGTTATGTTTTAGATTTCTTAGAGTGTCTTCTTATGTGTTCTGGGTGTTAGCGAAGTGCAGGCATGTGGGATGCCGAGAGTGATGCATGTGGGATGCTGTGATATCGCCCAAACGAGTCTACTGAACACATCCCTGCTCCAAGATGAATAGATTCGTTTCCACCCATGAAGACTGTCCTCTCTTCTCAATAAATCCTATCACCCATATTGGCCCCACTGCTCCTAATCCTGGTTATCTCTTCCCCTCGCTTTTTATGAAACACCCTATGCATAAGGAAACACATTTCACCAGAACATTCAGTGTTTTATTTCTTTGATCTATCTATCCTGAGTTTTGAGTAAAAGAAAATACATCCACTCTCTGTCCCTGATTCACCCTAAAAAAACTGTTATTGCTTCTTACTCTGGGAAAAAAGGCATTTTGTTTTCCCCAAAACAACAGTTGCTGTATACAAAAGCAGTATGAAATAGAACCAAGAGAGCCATTTGCTGCATCTAAACCAGATTATAAAAACATTAAACTGAGCGATGATAATTAATTGTGATACTGGCTGGTGATCTCAGTGCTTGGCTCATTGTCCCTTGTCCTGTTGAGAATTTCACTTAACAAATGGCTTGTATCTGTTCCAAGCATTTCGGGCCAAGTCTGAAAAGCAAGAAATCGAATAGATGAGTATGGATGTAAAAAAAATCCACCCGTAACAATAGATCTTGAGCTGATCGTGAGTTGCAACAGGAAAGAGAAAGAGCAGAGACAAATCTTCTTAATGGCTCTTTGCCAGGGTTTAAGAAATGTTATTTTCTGGAAGATGAGGCGTGATGTTGGAATTGGGAAAACGGCTCCAATGGGAATGGGTTTTGGCCCGGATCCTTATTGAGATTCCTTTGTTCATTACACACATGGGCTTTTTCTGACCATGCAATGAAAAACAGAACTCATCTCCTTTACCTCATCCACACAGAGATTAGGTTTCGCCAGAACACAGAGGATGTGTGATGTCATCACAACACTCTTGTTTTCATTGTGGGTTCTTTTCAGAATCAAGAGTCATGGGTGTTGGCTTATAAACCCTCTTATCAAGCACGCTTTTATTTATTTAACCTTTATTTTGCAGGTGCACCCAGTTTACAATCCAATATGATTACAATGCTTGCTAAATCTCTTGCCTTATGTCACCCACCAAGTCTACTGACAGTATGTCAGTTTTATAGCTAGAGGACACTTAGTGTTGAGATGCATTTATGGTTTTTGAGACTCATTTTAATGTGTCACTTTGTTATGGAGGCTTGTCTTTTGTTTCTGACCCAATAGCCACGACTGCTGCTGCTGGTGGTGTGTGTGTGTGTGTGACTTGTGTGCAGCATCTCTATAGGAAAGGGTGTGTCCTCTCACCCCAGTCTGTGCTGACCGCTCACAGAAAAAGTAATGGAAATTCTGTGGTTTTATGGCATTTGGGCGACTTTAGTGCCCTGGGCAGAAGTCTATTTTACACTCTGTGCTACAGTTTGCTGTTCTTTATGCTCAAGAGGATGACTCCTATTAAATTTGTTTAGTCTGTGTTTTTTATTTTATTTCAGTCTTTTTAATGTCTTTCTGCTTCTTGACCCTTCATAGTTTATTAATGTAAAAGACAGCCTGAGGTCTGTACTAATAATATACCTACTAGGTGACGGTTCATTGTGGTTTTAGGCCGTACCTCAAAGACAAAGTTGAAATACAGTACAAGGATGTGTTTATGTAGAAATAGTGTTCTCACTTTTCATATCCTACTCCTCCATCTTCCAGCATTCAACAGCCCACGCCTGCCTGCTGATGTTTAAAGCAGACATTCTTGTAATGTCCGATTCAATATATTGTTTATCCACTCCCGCCTTTAACTAGCATGCCTACATTAATGTGATCCTGAAAAACAAACCTTTATTCCCCCTTAGATGTACTGAGTGGGGCTTAGAGAATCTAACTGGTTGGGACAGTGGACTCTATACTAAAACATACTCAGAAACAACATTTAGACTTCTGAAGTCATTTTTGTGTCCCTTTAGCTAAAACTTTTCATTTTAGGTGCCTCATATTTAACAACAATAAACCACCTCTTAAATCCCCAGAATCCTGCCACGGCGTTGGCAGAGAGTATGTGATAGATCCAATTAGCCCTTTTATGTTCAAATATTTCCTCTAAGAAAGATGCTTAGCTCCCTGCCCTTGTCCTCAAAAACAAGAGCATGGGACACATTTCCATTTTGGAACTTCCAGAATTGAATTGAATTGAATGAACAACTGCCCTAGCCTAGTCATTGTCCCTGGAGGAAGACGGGCTGGATGCAAAGATGGCCTTTAATTACAACTTGCCCCACTTGGAGTTCTGACAGGCAGAGTGCACTTCCCCCTTGTCTTCAACATTCTCTGGATAGGATGACTCCTCTTGTTGTCTTGATGATAAGCCAATAGTTTAAGTACCACTGGCCCGGAGCGCAGCTTCAACCCCCTCCCGTTTTAGGCCAGTATGACCACTTCTTGCAAGGTCACAGAGATGGTCACGATTAAAATGGAACATTAGGCCTATCTGAGAGTTGTGTTTTACACAGTAAAATTCTACCTGCTTCGTTCAGACATTATGGCCACTGAATGAGCCCCTTTTGTAAAAGCACAATTGTATAATCAGCTGTCATAGTTCATAGACGCTGTAAGAGGAAGGGGCTGAAAAATGGCACCTCAAGAAAAATATCATATTCAAAGTGTCATGTGCAAACTGAAAATAAGCTCTGATGGATTCAACAGTTACAGTGAATATGGTCAATGCATTTCTGTAGTGACATCTTTCTGTGGCTGGTCTGTTCTGCTAAGAGCTCTGTATCACTGATGATCACACTTGAAACAATCAATATGGTAGTGTTTGAATGCACTAGAAAGTTTGGAGCAGGCTTGAGTGCTCTTACCCACTGTAACTCATGCCACTAATTTTAGGGTAAGGTATGATAGCTGCACAACCAGCACCAGCTGACATGTCGTAACATACACCCACACACTTGCTTAAAGCCACCATGGCATCAGATTAATGCCAACACACATTCCACTTGGATGTTATTTCTGTGTTTGGTTTGCGCTTCTGTTTATATGCTAACCCCAACCATCTTTTTAGACATTTGTCACAGGGACAACCACACAGACACTGACTATTAGGAAAGTGCCAGCTTACATTTGCCTTATGTTGTTCCAGGTACATAAAGGAAAACCTGATTCTTGTAATAAAAAAAAGATGCAGACCCAGGAGAGCTTCTTTTTCATAATTTGGCTGAATATTCAATTCTTCACTTAAATGGATAGTTCACCATTGTACACCAATTAGATGGCTCCTTACATTGAAAGTCTATGGGCCATTATAAACTGTAATCCATGGTTCAGAGTTGTTCAAATATCCATTAAACTAACTCATTTTTTTGTTAGCAGTGGCTAAAGTTATCTTAAATTAGCAATGGCTATTTAAACAACTTGAACCATGGATTACAGTTTATCCTGGCCCATAGTCTACCTTCAAGGTAAGATACCATCTGTATGAATTGTAAATGACACTCAACCCCTCACATTTCCCATATCCTAACCATAGAGGAAAGAACAGTTTTATCTCAACATCCTGATATTAGCCATGAATGACATTCAGCATGCGATTTCTCAGTATGCAATAACGCAAGCTGGCTACCTCGACATCTGAAGATACAGGAAATGTTTGCGCGCGGGCTTTCTAACAAGATCATTGAAGGATCTGCAAGAACATGCCCAGCACAGTTTGATCTACTCAACAACAATCATTATTCCGGCAGAAAATCACCAGAGCAGCAGAGACGAACTCTTCGCGGCAGCCATGCTGACCACGGCATGTTCATGGCGTTTCTACCAGGAAAAGTGAGCTTCAGAGTGAATCTCTATGCTTTTTTGTTTGCCATGCCTACCGTCATTCGAAAACTTCCTGTCGTTTACTGAAAGCTATAGAGGAAAAACAGTAAACGTTGTAGTACAGGAAGCGGCTGTAATTTAGGGTTAGATAAGACACCCTGTGTACAAAACAACCCTGAGATAACGTTTATATAGTATACGTGACGTCATGAACACACCCCCTTATTCCTTAAAAGGAGCGCAACATGTATGGCTGCCTAGAGACAAGCCCAAACACCAAAGTGAGACACACACTTGGTGATACCAGAGATCATTCGTATGATTAGAAAGATGCTTTGATTATACAACATCAGAAGCAATGGCATAAGGTGTAAATTCAGTAAATATAATAATTCATTCTATTCTCTGCTGCGTTCTTGAGCTTTTCTAGGAGGATAGTATAATATACATCATCTCTGTGATATAGCCTAATGCAAACCAGTGTACACTGATTCTTATTTGACATTTCAGAAAGCTGTGTGGAACCAGAGTGTTCATACATTAACGTGTATTGTGGCCCTAGGCAAAGTGATGTGGAACTGATTTCCGGGACATGTGTTATGATAACCTGGAGGTCCACTGAGATAAGTCCCACCCAGTCCCAGCAGATGATCACAAATCTACATGGTGTGTTTGGATAATGTTTTAGCAGGATGTTGTGGAAACACATGCTGTATTGTAGCTGGTCTGTAGCCTTGGGAACTGTGTTGGATTTGAGAGAGACAGAACAAAGCCTATGGGATATGCAGGTCTGGAAATGGTGGAGAGAAATTCATGATGGCAGACAAACAAAAATGCCTCAGCTCAATGCCTCAGCTCAAGGTCTTTCTGGTCTGTTGTACTGATTAGATTCAAGCCAACAAAACGTCTCCATGTGTGTAGTAGTGTGTTTGTGTCTGGTCTGTGTACATGTGCTAAGGTATGTGAGAATTGGACGAAGACGGAGTTCAGAAGTTTAAATTCACAATCACTTTTTAAAACTGTTACAGTAAACTGTTGCATAAACACATCATTGGCACGTCCTCTTACCATAGATGGAGACAAGTCAAAGAAAACAAGTTGTAATTTATAACATCTCTCCCTACATTACTGTGTTTTGGATAGGTATGCGCTCTGATGTGTATGCACAGCAGTATGAGGAACAATCAGAAGCAGTAAGGACCAGAGACCAGAGGTTCACTTTTGGTCATGCCAGGGTGGGCAGGGAGACACTGGGAGGAGGACTGACCATCGACACCCTGCCTCACAACATGACACACTTAGTGGTGAGTGGAGCTGCGGGAAGTGGTCCAAGAAGCTTTGTCTGAGTGGGATGTGTGTGCATGTATGTTAATGGGGGGGATTTGCCTGTTGATGTGTTGAGCATTTGAGTTGTGGTAGAAGACTGCCCCCTGCTGGCAATATCAAACAGCACTCAATCGGTTCAACCTTTCTGCTGAAAATTCCATGACATGTTCAATGTTATTCTAAGGTTTCTAGAAAGGTTTCTTAACTTATTAAGTGTGCGCACCCTGAATTATGTATAACATCCTCTCCACCTGCTTGTACACCATCCGTCTATCTCTCTCGTCCAATCACCTCACTCACTCTTTACTTTAGGAGGACTCGGCCAGGTATTACTCATTGCGTAGTTTTGGCCCTGAGGACCAACGCACACATGAACTCTGGATAGACATGAGTGACCTCCAGCATGGCCGAGTCAGGATGCATGGCATTCTGTCCAACACACACAGACAAGCTGCGGTGAGTCACACACACACACACACACACACACACACACACACACACAGACACACACTCACACACACACAGACACACACTCACACTCACACTCACACTCACACTCACACTCACACACACACACACACACACACACACACACACACACACACACACACACACACTCACTCACTGCCGGAGGGTGCAACAATAGCCTGGGAACAGGGCGGCCTGGCCAGAGGCTTATAATCAGCTGGGGGAATAGCTCAGTGGTGGAGCATTTGACTGCAGATCAAGAGGTCCCCAGTTCAAATCTGGGTGCTTCCTCATTTTCTCACCCATATCTAAAATAAACCATGATACCTTCAATTAAAATAGAATCTGAGATAGTCTGGGATTAGGCATTTGAGTGAGTAAACTGCAGCTGGAGGAGGTAGAAATCAGCAAATCATAACAATGTCCATTAGCTATCACATAAGTAATGCTATTTGTCAAACTTCACAACTGTGAACATAAAATGTTGTCCTTACCCTCTGAAAACCTTGATGATATAAATTGATATACAATCACCTAAACTGATACATACTACTGCATGTGAGAGATATGTCTCAGTTCTTTCCAACTTCATGCAGCTGAAATGGTATTTATCCATAAATTCTCAGTTTTGCACACTCATACTCATACTGTATGTCTCTCTCGCTCTCTCTCTCTCTCTCACTCTCCAGAAGGTTGCCCTTTCATTTGACTTTCCCTTCTACGGACATTACCTGAGGCAGATTACCATCGCAACAGGAGGTACACTTTATTATTCTTCATACATACTGCACCTGCTCAGATTGAGCCACTTGTGATATTTTATGTATTTATACTCTCTACTTTACCCCTTTACAACTCTGACCTCTCACCTCTGACCATCCCCAGGGTTTATTTTCATGGGGGAGGTCACACACCGCATGCTGACAGCAACGCAGTACATCGCCCCCCTTATGGCAAACTTTGATCCAAGCTTCTCCAAGGACTCTACCGTGCAGTACCTGGACAATGGTGAGCTGTAGTGTGATGTTTAGCGAGGTCTTGTTCTTAGAACTGTTTAGTGGGGCTAACCCCTCTGTGATCTGTGTTAACCCCAGGTGAGGTTTTTGTGGTGCAGTGGGAGCGGGTTCGACTCCAGGGGAGGGAGTCAGAGGGGGCATTCACCTTCCAGGCTGCCCTGCACCGCACAGGAACCATCACCTTCAGCTATAGAGACGTGAGACAAACTTCCACCATGTACACTTCTGGGCCAAATCTAAGAGACTTGCTCACATTTGTCCGTTTTTCAATTTGTTTATGTTTTCTGTCTTTGTCTCTCTCATGCTATTGGTCAGATACCTTTGTCTGTGGAAGTGATAAGTTCTGCTCAACACCCAGTGAAGGCAGGCTTGTCGGACGCATTCATGGTTCTCTTGCCCTCTCCACAATCCTCAGGTCAGCAGCAAAGGGATTCTTCTCCAACCCCACTAATATCACAGTCATCAGATACTGAAGTATTCTATTTTATTCTATTCTATTCATGTTGACAGTCAACCCCAGTTCAAAGGCTTGTATCTCTCATGTAGATACTCAACTTCAGACTATCTATGAGTACCATCGGGTGGAGATCGATACAACAAAGATCACCAACCACTCTGCCTTTGAGTTCACTGCACTGCCGAGTAAGTTCCTCTCTAGTGTCCATCTGTCATCTAGTCCTCTCAGACATGTCACCCAATCAACAGAGAAATGTCCTTAGAGATTGTTTTCAATAGCTTGTTTTGTGTACTGCCAATCACCCTCACCCAGCCACATATAGCCACCGTCTCTCTGTCTGTCTCCCCTCGTCCAGCCTGTCTACAACACCACAGCTGCGAGCTCTGCCTCTCATCCAACCTGACCACTGACTGTCGTTGGTGCCATGTCCTCCAGAGGTGAGCAGGAGAGGAGTGGACACCCATCCGTTGGAGTCTACGTTTGTTTGTGTCATACATCTCCCTCTGTTTCAGGTGCTCAGATGGAATGGATAGACACAGGCAGGAGTGGCTGGACTATGCCTGCTCAGAAGAGGTAAAGTTGCACAATGTGAATGGTACTGTACATCAAATGCCCCAGAGTCTCATTTATTTTCTATTGGCAGGTCAAAGACGTTATCTGTGAAGATCATTCTAGGAGACCTGATAGCTCCATTGGTCCCTCAGTTGCCTTAGACTCTGAGACTACAACCTTTAGCACACTGCAGGAAGGCCCTGAAACTGAGGGTGAGTCAAGGAAGGATGTACATGGATGTATGTGAGAGGTTAGGTCTGCATCTACAGTACCGAGCAAGAACAATGATGCTACAGTAGGACTCAGGTGTTTGGTTTTTCTCTCTTGCCAGTGTCGAAAAGTAATCAAAGAACATGAGATCTGTTAATAAAATGACTAGAAATGATCATCACTACAGTATACAGTCACAATGAGGTTTGAGTCTCTACTACTGCAGTTTCTATACTACTCTAACTTATCTTCAATTTTACCTGCCTGCAGATGATACCAAGCGTCTTATTCTCTATAATGGCAATGGTGGGTTGATCTTTATTCTGTTTGAATCATGAATATGAAGCCATGTGACAATACAGTGATTCTCTTGTCTCTCTCTCACCCTTAGACATGAAGACAGGCCCCCCAAGGCAGCAAGAGGGGTCAAGCCACACAGGTGTTATAGCAGGTGTTGTAGCTGCAGTGGTGCTACTCTTGGCTCTGACACTGCTGGCTCTTTACACCAACTCCCATCCCTCTGTTGCCTCACCCCTTTACTTCACCCAGGTTAGCACCACTGACCCAGCGCCATTTCTCAACCAGCTGTGTCTGTCGCAGAGGTGTTTCATCTTTGTCTGACAGTCCTGCTCGATGTAGAGTTTTTTTCCTCCTTTTTTCCCCTTCTATATAACCCTTATGTGCATATTTTCCTGTGTGCTTTATTTCCACAGCCACGCAACAGCTACTGGCCATCCATGAAGTTCCGAAAGCAGGGATTCCAATCCAGTTATGCAGAGGTCGAGGTTGACGGTTATGAGAAAGAGGGCATTATCGAAGCTGGGCAGTGCTGAGGGGATTAGGAACTGGATTTAGAGGAGAACAGATGCTTGAAACGGGGAGAGAGGAGAGAAGATCTCTACACACTTAGTCCATTACACTTTCACATTCAGTTGTGACTCATATAGCCAAGGGTGCACAAAGGACTAAACATTGTTTTAGGGGATTGTTTCTTCTCATTCCCTGATACTCACTTGAATTGAGTTTGGATCTTTCAATATTCACTTCCATTAAATCCCCATCTTTCCAGGCTAAAGAAAATATGTTTTCCCTACATACTGCATGTTCATCGAGGTTGTGGCCACTACAGAAGGTATTATTTCTTTAAGCCCTCAACCCTTTTCTTCTCCTACTAGATCAGCAAGATGAGAGAACAAGTACAGCTGAGGAGGGGCAAAGGATGAACCTAGGGGCCAAGTTTAGGCTTACAGTAGGTTAGATTTCTCCTCAGATACTGATGGTGGTCTTGACATATTACCCCTAACACCCAACAATAAAATACGCAACTGGATTGAACTATATCCTAGAACTTTAGGAAAACCGTGGGGGACAAAAAGGACCCTGCACCCCATGGTATGACAAGAACAAAGACATTTAGTTAATATTTGTTTCTTTTTTTTATGTATTCAAAATAGCATATTTTATAAGAGTGTCTTTCTATTCATATTATTAAGAGGTTGTCTTCATTTAAATTAACCTCATCCAATACAACGCAACAAAACACAGCTGAACTGTCTATTATTAATGTGTGTCCTTTCAAATTAAACACATGGTTTGGAAGTTTTCAGAAATGGTGGTTTATTTGATGGAATTTCTTATTTTAATGTAAAAAGGGTGAACAAACTCCACTGCTTATTATTTTCATCCTGTCATAAAGTGACTTGTGAGAGACCTAATTCCGATTTTTGGCAGCAGATGGCACCCAAACCAAATTGATTGTGTGTGTTTTTTTTCCACCAACCAAGTAGGGCGCATTCTATTTAGATTGTGGCAGGTAGAAATGTAGCTTTCGTATGTGGATTGGTCGTTACAACCATTATAATAAGTACAGTGTCCGCGATATGGAATGTTTGTCTTGGGTTTGTAATCTACTGTATGATGCCAGTACAGTAGATGCTGATGTGAGCACTGCCGAGGTGGGTCAGGCAGCCTAGTAGTTCCGCATTCCAGCCAATAAATTCGAATTGCTTAGTTGCATTCATGTTTACATTTCTTTGGAAGGCTTAACGCATCATACAAATCAATGTATAAATGATCACGGTTTGATGGATTCATGGGATTATTCTGTCATGATCGACTCCCCTAGGGACCTCCCCCTTTCCTTTCTCCTCGGGAGCGCGGCGTTGGAAAGAGGCGCCGTGCCCGCGCTTTCCGTGTCTGGTTCGTATACTGACAGCCAGCTGTGCGATTATAACGACAACAATTTCCCGGATTTGATAAATCCGTTCGTCAAACTCGAATCTTATTGCTTTTGAAGAACACTTTTACTCGACAAATATTGCATCTATATATTTTTATTGTTATAACTTAGCTAGTTAGAGACCGCATTCCTCAAACATGAATCCGTTGTGTGGCAGATGTAATCGAGTCGTGTACCCCACGGAAAAAGTGAATTGTCTGGACAAGGTAAGGGAAATATTCATTTCGCTCTCTTTTGCGTATGAAAGCAAGTTTACACAGTCTGCCACTGATGATTAAGGTACATATTAAATATTTGTAAGTCACCATTTTCTACATACCGTATGGATGGAAATCATTTGATAGCCAACCGGACAGGTAGAACTCGCTAGCTATGTTTGCTTGTAGCTATAACGGGGCCAGTGTAATTGCTGGAATATAATGGAACGCTCTATGGAATGTTATTTCATGTTCATAGATCACTTTAGTTCTATTTTGGGCTGCTGCTCATAGATGTATTTATAAAAGTTGCATTATACTATTGATACGACGCTACATCTAAAACATAGAACGTTTCCGTTTCAGGGATTAGTCATACCCTCCGACGTTAGCTTTTCTGTCAATGTGGATCTAAATGGGTTGGATTAGCTTGCCTTTGACTAGTCTTTATCGTCTCTGATCTTAAACCTCGCTCGACTTTTTCTGTGAATGCTAATGTACCCTCGCCAGAGTTGGCTAACGTTAACTAGCTGTAGTAGGGGTGGTAATTTATTTAGCTAGCTAGCCAACTATGCGTTTCCTGTTTCTACCACCAAAAGAATGTGGTTGGCTCACTAACTTGAGCGATAAACTCGATTCCAACCCCTAGTAGATTTAGTGTGAGAATGGTAGCGATGTTATTCGGAATGCATACCATAGCATCGTTGGCTAGATAGACGTACTCTCATTCAATGGGTCAATCTGAAGTCTGGGGGGCATTTCTCAGCAAAGCATATAGCTCAACGTATTGCTTATTTAGGCTAAATGTTTTGTTTAGTCAGCCTAGATCCCCTAAATTGAATCCAGCTGTCACCACGTGACAAACGTCATTTTCATCTCGTCTGGTGTTTGATATAGGTTGAAATTGGACACTTATGATCAATAAGTGATATCCTAACCAAATTAGGGTGTGGAACATTTCGATTCGAAACTAACACGCGGGTGTGTGTGGGTTGTGTGGAGTCCGCACACGCTGCTAGTTCAAAACAGCTAATTACAAAAAAAGTGGTCGTGTATTGAATCCCCTTCGTCTGTCACCAGCTGTAACATATGGTCAGCAGCATGGTTGTGTTGACGTCTGCCATAATCCCACGTAGCGCAATCATTGTTATTCACGCCGCTTCTAGATATAGCTATCACACGTTGTTGTCACTCATGTCAAGCACGGTTTTTATAGGGTAATTCTCGTCTATCCCATAGATTTAGCCCTTATCTTGGAATTTGATGTTACTGAACTAGGCCAGGGTGCACTGCATTGCTTTTGTGGGGAAGGAGGATGGTAATCTGCCTTTTGTAGGAAGAAAAGTGTGCATAGGAATCTCTAGTTGTTTGTGATGCCAGTGGGCAAGTGGATAATTAATGGACATTAGAATAGCGTTTTGGATAACTGTCAGTTATGTATTTGGGTCGATTAATGGAGAATGCTTCTGAGAAATGATTGTGCACATTAGCCTATCCAGACACAAATTATGTCAACAGTGTGTGTGTGTGTGTGCGCGCATGCATGCACATGTTTTTGAATACTACTCCCTATTGTGCAAGGGCCGGGCCTACATGTTGTCCAAACGTGCAACAGAATGGGGTTAGGTGGAGTGAAATCATCAACTCGTGATTGGAATCCTCAACAACACTCAAATGAACCGAACTGTCAAAAGCAGAACCAAAGCTTATTATGGAGACTCCGTCTGGAGCAGCTTGCATTCCAGCAGACAGACACTCCCATAAAACGTGCTCTGTCAGGGGCCTGCTGTGTGTGCTGTCTCTCCTTCCTCTGAACTACAGTAGGGCCTGTGCTGCCATTCTGCATCAGTGCTCCCTCTCAGACACGAAAACAACCTCCCCTGTTCCCCCTCTGTGGCACTGCCTGCTTCTATCATTTGTTTAAAGAAGGAGAGGCCGCAGCAGGCGGGGTTTGTTTTTTTCCTCCGGAGAGTGGCTCAGGTGAATACAGGGCAGTCACGGCTGCAGCGGTTTCCCTCTCCCCAGCTGAATACGCGCTGACTTGACGATCCTCCAGAGTAATATTTGGCATCTAGAGAAGTCGGGTCTCATACACATGTTTGTCTGCCGACCTGCATTCTGCTTCCGCGAGGCTGGGCTCAGCAGAAGGAGAGGGCACCCGAGGACGTGTAAAGGCAGGAAGTGAATGTTTCGCCCGACACAGGAGTAGGCCTAATTATCTTGCGAGTAGCTCAGTCAAGTAAGTCTTTTGTCAGATTGGCAGAACATTTGGCAGAGGGAGAGCGCGATTCTGTATAAACAGAGTAGAGTTAGTGTTGGTGTGTGTTTCTGTCATTGATACATTTGTGATACAAAGTGTGTGAGATAATGATTATGGTGTGTGTGTGTGAGATGCAGTCAGGGACAGAGGGCTTCAATAGTATTTCTGTTAAACTGATGGAATGATTTCCCAAGTGTGAGAAATTCTATGTAGGCCAGGCCTAATCATTTGGTTCCTCTATATTGTCTGCTCTATCCGTTTCTGTGTGCTCGTTTTTCATCTGGATGTAAGAGCTAGAATGCTCTCTCTTTCCATGGGTGAAGTGTTCATCAAGAACTCTTGCATTATTCCACAGCCTTTATCAATATTTCATTGTGACATACATACATATATATCCTCTGTACTTGTGGAAGTGAAGTGGAGAGCCCTTGTAAGAGAGATGTTTAGCTACAGTATCTATCTGCAGGTTTGTTATTGATGGACTCAGGCCTCCACCTGCCTCAGACTCAAACCTACCTACTACCACACAATTAGCATAAGATGTGGGACTATCTTTTGTTTGTGATAGGCAAACTATTACTACACAGGATATGACATAAAATGCTGAATTGTGCACAAGCAGCCATTTATAACACACACACGTGCGCAAGTAGAAGGCCTCTCTCCAAGCAGATTGAAGGCCTTATCTGTTTCTTCTCAGCAGGGTCAAAGCTCACTGATAAGTTCTTTGAAAAGCCCTGCAGGTAGAGGAGAGAAAGGGGACAAAGGACAAACTCTGCCTCAGGGCTTGTTGTAGGGAATCAAGATGTGCGCATTTTCAAATTTTAACCATTTTTCAATCATTTTAGTACCGTTTCTAAGGTTCCCGAGGAAGCTGGAGGATACAGCTGAAGTGGTTGGACTTACTTTACACTCACAAACATCGATGACATGACCTTTATGAGTAGGGAGGTGTGCCTCATTCGCGCTGCCAATCAATCAATTGTACACACAGAGATAATCTTATTGCCTTAGTAGAAAGGTCAAGGGGGTATAGAATATGAAAATAAAACACTGAAGAATAGATGACGGGTCAAACATAAGACATACATTTATTCCCAATGATTATTTCTAACAGTTATGGACATGATCGAACAAACTCAACACAAGTGGTCACATGACCAACTAACACAAGTTAACATTACGTTATATCTGACTCCAAAAGATATTTCATGATTTAATAATGAGTTGTAATGCTTTACTTATCCCTGTGTGACAGACAATCGATCATCTCGGATCCTAGTTTCCATTAAGAATACCCAATATGCTATGACCATGCTTGTAAGTTATAAGAAATCGCGAGGAGTTTACACATGGTCAAATACCTGATGTGATGACTCGAGTCTACGTGTTGCGATACATTACAATCGCAAAGCAATTGACAAACGGTGAGGGTGCGACTTCTTCAGGATGTCTGCCAGGCTCATTCAACTGTAAATAGTTACACACATTGAAATCAAGGCTGGTGCCACCAAAATCCGTCTACAGGGTCAGAAAAGTCTCGGGACTCCAGTACAACAGTTGAAGAGACGCCACTATCATGTAAGAACAGTGTCGGAAATACACAGGGGCAAATGGCCAAAATACCCCTAAGATATTCACTAATGTCCCTGAATGTACAGTAGGAGTAGAGAACCAGCTCGGCCCACCATAGCTGAATAATGTCCACTCACCCTGACCAGACATGGCTGACTCTGTAACAGCGCTACAGGCAGGAGCTTCATGCTCAGTTGCTTTGCAAAAGACATATGCAAAACCTCTCACCCCAAATAGCCCTCGGCCCGGCCAGTTCATAGGAGTTATTCATATTTGTAGACAATGTTGTTGTTTTTTACATGTGGAGTGCTTCGAGTCTATGAGAAGAGTGCGATACAAATGTAACGTTGTATTATTATTGTTATTATTGTTATTATTGTTATTAGATACGGTACGCTTGCAGCAGCCCCTCAAATAAGCCTCTGATAATAATCAGACAACATGTAGATACCACAGACTAGTCTTTGTTACTGACTACATATGGGCACATTTTGTCCCACTGAAACAGGCCTTTTAAATAGGTTAAACTAAATTTAGACAGATTATGTTGAAGATGATTCACGTTGTCCTTAAGGCCAAGGGGTAAGAGGGCAGTTTGTCCAGCCGCCTCCTGCTGAGTCAGAGGAAGGGTAACGGTCACCTGAGGAGAGTGAGTCCTCCGGTACTTCCCGGTTCTGTCCGTGTGTCTAAGGGTGAACTGGGACACCCACTGCTCCCGATACCACACCTCCTATAAATAGGAATACCGAGAGTCCCGATTTTCCTCGTCTCCCTGCAAGAGATGGAAGAATTCAGGATAAGAGATGATTTTAGACTTACTCAACTACATGCCGCTGTCGTATGACATTCAACCTGGGTAAGAGAATGTGGCTGTAGTCGGCCTCTGCATGACCAGACTCAAGTGGTCCAACCTCACCACCATGGTGAAACAGTCTCTTTCTCAGATTGCCTCCGTCAGGGATTAACAGAACGGTTTGGTGCCGGGCAGGCGGCGTGTGTGCGTCTACTAAGTGCATACTACAGTATATCCACACACACACACACTGTAGTGGTTTATGGATGTGTGTTAAGTGCATACTTCAGCATACCCTGTGTTATCAAAGCACTGTCTCCCTGCTGGCCAACATAAAATCCCCTCACTGTGGTAAAAAAACCAACAACTAATGTATCAGGTAGGTCAATAATTAACTATGGGCTTTAATGAGTTGGTTTCCTCTTTTACTCGCAGCCAGATGTGGGCTCTACACACACACACACATACTCACTCACTCACTCACTCACTCACTCCACAATTGATTAATGCACTCTCACTGACATAGTCACGAATATTTCTATACTCAGTCACTACTCATACTTGCATACAAACAGCGGACATGCTTTCAGTTACTCTCATACTCATTAACAGTCACTTCTATCTGATGCACGCACACACACACACACACACACACACACAGACAGCGTGTCTGGAGTAGAGATGGCCTCCCCTATAGCTGCAGGGTCTGTCCACGCTGGCCTGGGTTTCAGTCTCCGTCTGAGGGGTTGTTAGTTTGACCGAGCACGTTCTCTGAGTTAATTCCTGGATCCCTGCTCACACACACACACACACACACAATGTGCCCTGGAGCTGTGCTGATGCAGAGAGACAGTCACGCTTTTATGGGTGTATTTTCTAGGGCTCCATCTCTGCAGTGTCCTGATTTTCCCACTGACTGCCAGATCCCGCCTCACACCCTAGAGCCAGGAGCAAGGTTTTCCTGGAGCTGTTGGAGTGTGGTTGCTGTAATCTACACTCAGTCAGCTCTCTCTCTCTCTCTCTCTCTCTCTCTCTCTCTCTCTCTCTCTCTCTCTCTCTCTCTCTCTCTCTCTCTCTCTCTCTCTCTCTCTCTCTCTCTCTCTGTTCACCTGAGAGGGTCATGGGATCTGGGTGGGGAGGGGGGTTGGTTCCTCGTGGAATGTGGGTTAGCAGGTTGAGTTGTAGGATAGGGATTGTCGGATAAACACTGGAGTTTATCCTGTGTTCTCTTGAATTCACGCGAGGCCAATATTTACCCTGGGAAACAGAGGATCGAAGTCTCGTGCTCTTTTCTGTGGTCAGTTTGTTTATCCTTCTCTCTTCTCCATCCTCCAGATCAGGGGACTGTAGATGCTCGCAGCAGGTAATGTCGAGTGGACCGTAACGGAGAGGGGAGGGTTTGAATGTCAGATTGGGCTGCTGTAAGACAGGTGGGCAGGCTGATGCTCCTCCTAAGATGGCCACCACTGCTGCAAAGCAACTGAGGCCAAGAGCAGCAATGGAAACTGCCCACACAGTGCTGGTGTTTGAGTCAAGTCAAGGATTCACACTGCCAGAGCCATGGAGAGGGAGAGGGGGGGAAGGAGAGAGGGAGAGAAGCGATCTGTCCATCTATCTGAGTCCTTTTTCTCTCTCTTTCTCTCTCTCTCTCTGACTGGGGTTGTGTGGGTTTGAGTTTCTATTGAGGTTTGGCCCAGTGTGGCTGGCTCTGGATCAGAGCTCCATTGACCAGGGCTCAGGGCCTCTGTCCAGTTTGAGCCTGGCAGCCTTTGTCTGGCCCGGCCCAGCTCTGCTGGTCAGCAGCTTCACTCACTCACACACACACACACACACTCACACACACACACTCAATTACAGTGATACACTCATCTCTGGGTGGTCCAGGAAGCCCATAGAGAACACTCCAGACTAGAATTCTGAATAGTGTCATCATCGCTGTTTGGGTCATGGGTTTTTAGCCTGCTACGCTCATATCCTGCACCCAGGGATTTCTGTTTTCTGGCCCTATGACACGGATTCTCCTGCTCTCCTGAATCCTCCCCTGATTGTAATACCGACGATGGGTGTCTGACTGTTGCATACAGTGCTCTGATGCACGGCACCCACTGTCATGGCCGCGGCTGGCCTGAGCTGTCACAGACAGTAAGCCAAGGAGAGGCCCCATCCAGATGATTTATGGTCGGTCCTCTGCCTGTACTGTAGCCGCGCGTGCTATATTATCCCCCTGTATCACTGCACACAGAGGGACATGATGGATGTGCCCACCAGTAATGCCCTCTTCCCGCCCCAGTGAGACTGTGCAGGATATACGAGTGAGGGTGCGTGCGTGCGTGCACCTGTGTGTGTTTTGAGATGTGTTTTTCTGTTTTATATATACTTTAGCAGCTGTCTTGTTGAGTGATTGTGTGCTTATTGTGTGTAGGTGAGTGGTGTTGACTGTATAGTGATGGAGAGAGGAAGAGAGGGATGGCAGAATGCCATAGGGCCACGTTATTAAGGACTCCCCTCCCCCCCTACACACACACACACACACTTTCTTCTCTCTCTCCCTCGCCCCCCCCCTCTCTCTCTCCTTCCCATGATGACAGCAGGAACAGCCAGATCATTGCCTCACTCCCTGGCTCCCTTGTCCAACCCTTCCCTCCTCTCTCTCTCTCTCTCTCCTTCCTTTCTTTCATGTTCCCTCCCTCCTTCCACTTTCCCTCCGGCCTTCCTCCCTCAGTCTCCCTCTGAACCCTCAGGCCACAGATCAGCCTGCTGCCAAGAGAGAGGGAAAGGAGGGGAGAGAGGAAGAGAAGGAGGGGGTGAGAGTGATGGAGGCAGGGCTGTTGTGAAGATGGATAGAGGGAGAGCGAGAGGCAGACAAACACAGGCCTGCAGTAATGAACAGACGGTCAGAGAGGGAGAAAGAGAGTCTCAAACCAAACTTGAGCATGGGAACATTTCCCAGCAGTCCAGTACACCAGGAAAGCTTCCCTGTATCCTGTTAGCACTGTAGCGCATTGGATGGAAAGGGGTCAGAGCTAGGAAACTTCTCTCTCCCGCTCGGTGCGTGCGTGCGTGCGTGCGTGCGTGCGTGTGTGTTCGATTGGATCACCAGGTCCTGGAGTATCAAGGCGGTGCAGCCAACAAGAGACGGAGCTGCAGCCTCACTCAAAAGGCCTTTGTTAGGATCGCCACGGTTTGAACAACCATGCAAACATTTTGCTCTCAAACTCGATTTCAACTATAAACCGTTAGCATTGTTCAACCTCTTCCAGCAGTCACTATTTTTATGGCTCCGTTGATGGTGGTATGCCAGGAAGGTGTGACGTCTGCTTACTCACTGGAATTTAGCTTGCCAGACAACTTAAGCGTGCCAGACAACTGAACTGCCTCTATCCGTCATGACGGGAGGATTCAATTCCGGATGCTCAACACACAGTTTCCTTTTGAACCCAAATACAAACGGTCCAGTGGTCCTGAACGCTGCTCTGTAACAGTATATGGCTTTATTTTGTCATAGCAGTAGTGGGTGTGGCTTTCGGTTGGACGTTAGCTGCTTTTTCTAAAGTGGATGCTGGCTCTCTGCTCAGCCCACTGTGGTAATCAGTTACTTGGGTTGAGGCATGTTTTTGACAACACAGACGCACTTGGTCGCACACACATGCACACACACTCACGGACACAGCTACCCATCCTCTGAGATGGCTTTGTGTTTATAAATAACCGCTGTAGAGATGTCAGAGGAAAGAGGAAGTCTGGTGCCCCGTAACCCCTCAGAGCAGGGAGGGACGCGCAGACCTTTGTCTTTCTCCTGCTCCCTCCTGCCCCCACTCCTCTCTCTTGACTCCCAATTCTTAAAGGAATAAAATGGAGTCTGGCCTTATTAAACCAAATTGTGTGTGTGTGTGTGTGTGTGTTAGTTTATGCCCCTGATTCATGCATTGAAAATCATGGAACGAATGTCCCTAATCTCTGTCTCCATCTTTCCCGCTCTCTCTCTCTGACAGTACTGGCACAAAGGATGCTTCAGCTGCGAGACCTGCAAAATGACTCTAAACATGAAGAATTACAAAGGCTTCGAAAAGAGACCATACTGCAATGCGTAAGTAGTCCCCAAACTGTGTGTGTGTGTGGGAAGACAGTGTTTTCAGTCCCTGAGAGGACAGTGTGTCTTTGATGCAAGAAGGAAAACAAAATGTAAAGTTAGAGTACGTGCATATGAGAGAGATTATTTTTTGTTTGTTTGAAGGAGCAGCTTGCACAGATGGGATGTGTGTGTTCATGTTCATGTACGTGTATGCAACTTATGTAATACACATGCACATGAGACTCTGGTGTTCATCCCCCATGCCGAAGACATTACTCTGACAGAAGTGTTTGATCATTGCTGAAGATATACAATTGCAGAGAATGACCCAAGGCGGGCTGTGTGTGTGTGTGTGTGTGTGTGTGTGTGTGTGTGTGTGTGTGTGTGTGTGTGTGAACACGTGTACTTTTTCTTCACAGCTGTGTGTAGGCTCCTAATTAAGGCTTGTCTTTCCCTCCCTCCCTCCCTCTCTTCCATTCCTCTCCTGGTTTTCTCTGTGTCTCTGGCTGCTCCTGCACCCCAAGAGAGAGGGGCTGTGTGTAGTGTGGGAAAGGGCACGCCTCCTCGTTACCCCCCCCTCATCCCCCTTCTCCTCCTCAATGGGGTCAACAAGGGAAATTCCATAAGTTCCTCAACAGTGACATACATACACACACACACACACACACACACAAATGCACACACTCGGGTCCACTCACGCTTCCACACACACACACACACACACACACACACACACACAAACTCCAACGCAAGCTGAGCTCCCAAAGCTGGTGAGGAATCCTTGGAATCCCCCTCTCTCCGCTCCCATGAACCTCCAATGGTTTTTGCCGTGTGTGTGTGTGTGAATGGCTCCTTGCGGACAAATCAGCATGTCTAGCAAGCGTTTTTCCAATCACTTATCCCCTGCCTCTTCAGTCATGTTCATGCAGTTCCATGCACACACTAAATGTATACATGCAGGAGAAAACTCACACACTCTTAGTCAGTTTTCCTAACGATAGACCCTGGCAACCTCCTCCGCTTTGCAAGGTGTTACCCCATCTGTCTCTATGCCCAGAATCCAACTACTAACACACAGAAAAGGGGAGATGCATGAACACACACGGTGGTTCATATCACTTTTAACATCAACGATGGTTCCCAGGTAATGGAGTGGAGACTTAGACCTCCTAAGCCTCGATGCTGTTATGACACATTTGACCAGATGCTCTTTGATCTCTCTCTCCCATTTGTCATGGTGCCTTTTGGCAGTTCCTAGGGCTCCCCCCTGGTGCATCTCTCCTCTTCCATCATCCCTCCCTCCGTCCCCTCGCCTCTGGTCTACGACAGGAAGACGGCCCTCCAGGCCCTGTTTGTTACGCCCTCTTCCTGTTTGTTGAAATCCCTTGGCTTCTCGTTAGAGTAAACATCATCAGTGGAAGAGGCTCCCTCTCCAGGGAAGGAATGCTGGCCCGGTTTGTGTTTTTCTTCCACGGTAGTCGACTACTTTGTAATTACTGTTTTTATATCTGTCCTGACTGATGCGGGCCAGAGCATGTGAGCGGAGTGGAGCGGAGCGTGAGCTGAGCGAGGAGCGGAGTGTGGGAATTGTCTCTGGAGCGTGGCGCACATGAAAAAAAAGAAATAAGGAAGGGCTTTTTCTTGAGCTCCATTTCCGCTCTGGTACCGTTCACCTCACAAGCTCAGGGCAGCGATTTCAAAGCAAACATTTTTTTTTTTTTCTTTCCCTCACCAATTAAATATTAGTTACATGTTCGCAATATATGGTCACAAGAAATGGTGGCTCTCATTAAAAAGGTAAAATTATTTTGTAAAACATTAAATGGATACAAGTGGCACCATTTTCTCTGGAACAGGGAAGTAGAGCGGAACGGGGAAGTGGACGCAGAGCGGGAGAGCAGAGTGTAAACAAATTCTTGTGAGCGAGAAGCGGTTTTTTCACTCAATTCCGCTCACATGCTTTGATACAGGCTTGTTTGTTTTTACAGAATGCCCACCCACTTCTGTGCTGAGACTCCCATCTCCCTGATTGGTGGGTCAAGACACAGGGGGATTGTGGGGGATTTAGGAGGGCAGACTGACAGTGAAATTCTTAGAGATTGTTTCCATGGAGCTTGTGGGAGAGTTAGGCCAGAGACTGCCAGTGTTGAGAGACTCCGGTCGTCTGGGTTGATGGATCCTGCCTACTATTATTTCATCCATTTGCAGTGCAGTTTGAGACCGTTTCACATTTCTATTTGGTGCCAGAGGGCCTTTGTGTTGCTTTGTGGAACCTTTGTGCCCCGTCTGGACAATCATCTAGGGGGAAACCCTGACTTAAGTCACATCCAATTATTCAGGGTAGTTATACTTTCAAGTTGAGCGTGTGGTTAATGATTAACGCAGCTGATAAAACGCCATTTTCACCAAACAGGATGACATCACAAATGGATTGGAAAATAGCCCACTCGGTGAAATATCTCAGTCTGACATGTTTTAAAACATTAGCTTCGGTTGTAATGGAATCTGCCAGTCTCGCTGTGTCCATGTCAGTCAGGCTATAATTTACTGCTTCTTTACTTTGGCTCTCTGTCTCTGCTGCCATGCTCTCCCTCCCTCCCTCCCTCCCTCTCTGGATCTACCCCAGCCCAGAATGATAGATAATAGATATGTGGAGTCATGAGTATATAGGCAGAGGACAGGGCCAAGGCCATATCTCCTACAGGTCCTCTAGAAACACACCCCTCCCTGCTCCTCCTCCTCCTCCTACTCCTGGTTCTGCTCTGCAAACACAGGC
Organism: Argentina silus; assembly: GCF_951799395.1. Taxonomy (NCBI): domain Eukaryota; kingdom Metazoa; phylum Chordata; class Actinopteri; order Argentiniformes; family Argentinidae; genus Argentina; species Argentina silus. The sequence goes on from NC_139663.1 coordinate 9,773,213, forward strand.
CTCTCCACAGCGCTGTGTTTGTGCCTGCCTGCCCTGGTCCACCATGTTTACTGTTCCGCACACCACTAACTGCGTGTTTGTGGTTATGCCACTGGCTCCAGTGTGACTTATAACCTTATTATGCAGCCTGACAGACAGATGAGTGTTCCTGATGACTGACTCACGCCCCTCATGCACGCCCCTCATGCACGCCCGCTCGCACACGCACATGCAGACGTACACTCACCTTGAACACCTACCTACACATGCATAGGATTGCTAGATTGATCACAACCATGTATATCTCCAGAGCAAACACACACAGAAAGACGCGCACACACACAATGTTGTCATTCATGTTCATGTTAAACTGTTGCCACACACAATCTGCACGTGTTACGTCGAGAGGAGCAAAACAACGGTTTTGACTGTAGTCAAATTCCATATCACCGCTGGATCCATGCCGGTATAATTTAAAAACCGGTATACCTCCCAGCCCCAGGGAACAGCCTCCAGAGCAAACTCACTCACACACACACACACACAGACCCACACACTCACACACACACTCACACACACACACTCACACAGACTCACACACACACTCACACACACACACTCACACACACAGACCCACACTCACACACTCCTCTCCCTGTCCTCTCCTCTCCACACATCAGCCCCACAAAGATGCTCTGTAAAGCATAGACTGGGCAGCTACTGCCACAAACCAGACACACCCTTTTCCAGAAATAAAACATGCAAATATTGTTGTTTCATGACTTTTACTACCCTACCCCCTGTTGGAACACTCAACTCCAAGCCACCCACCCAGTCAGCTAGAGCGTTGTATAGCGAATGCTATAGGCCTAGCAAGTTACAACAGAATCCCCACAACATGGCTAAGAGTGTCTTGTTCACTGTAGTCCTGACCTCAGCTGCTAACGCAGCCAACCGCTACATTTGAATGGGATCCGATAGCAGCTCTCTGTCTTTTCAGGAAATTCTCTCTGTGAGTGAGTGTGCTTGTGGGAGGTGGCCAGCATGTGCAGGCCTGTGTGTGCTTGTACACTCAGAAGCATGTAGGGTTGCAAATTACGGCCCGGTGCCTGCTCAGGGTCCCCACCCCTGGGTGCGTTTTTTTGAAAGTGGTTATTTATTTGTTTGCTCATTCTTGATGGTAGATAATTGAGCTACATTCCTTGGAAGGACTCTTTGAGTTTGCTCCCTTAATCAGAAGATACAAACTCAATGTGTTTTACCAAGTTGCCAAGGAAACACTAAACATATTGCAGAAATGTGAAGGGACTTGGAGATTGAGGTCGGCCCATGCCCTCAGGCATTTTGGGTATTGGAGTCCATATGAGCTGCTAGATTGAGCTGATTGAGGGCTTTTTCTGTCCATGTAGACCTGATCCATGTGATTTTAACCGCCTTCAGGACAAGACTGAACTGGCAGACAACATGAGTGGATCTGAATTTGGCTAAGAGTACAGAAAACATTCTAGTATACAATATGCACTGTTCAGACATACCAGGTTGTTTAAGAAATCAATAACAAGTCTACAGTGTGGTGTATGTGTGTGTGTGTGTGCGTGGGGAGATGTGAGTGTGCTCATTCATGATGTGTGTGTGTGTGCGCTTGAGGCAGAATGTTTTCTCCAGGGCAGTGGGAGGTAGGTGGGTGGGTTACGATGTCCAGACTGAGATCCCCCCCCCCCCCCCCCCCCCCAAACCATTCAAGAAGAGTCTTGTGTTCACACTCTGTTGAAGGAGAAGCCCATGACATTATTCATACACACTGTCTCTCTGACTCTCTGTGTCTCTGTGTGTTGCATGCTGTTGCTCTCCCTGTTCTTCCCCAGAGGGTGGGCTGAGCTCTGTACAAACTGGGTCTGCTTGAAGGATTAATAGGAGACTTGCTGGTGTGTGTTGTTTTCCACACCTGCTATGGCTGTTTTCCAAGACTCTTCCAACCTTGAACCAAACACCCCCACAGCCCGTACAGACCCCTTGCACCCCTTTTGCTTTTCAGAAACTTTTTGGCCCCCACCCATGGGAGACAACCGCATTGTGTATTCTGGGGGGGGGGGGGGGGGGGTAGTCTCGAACAACCTGTAGACCACCTCTAACAACAAATGGACTTTCAGTAGGGTCTTAGACCGCAAGCTGTTTTAGCCATAGAAATAGATGAATAGAAATAGAGATTTCTATTTCTATGTTTTTTTTTTTTTTAGCCCTTCCTGTTTGTTTGTTTTGTTGCCATTCTCGTATTGTTGCTGCTGTGTGTCCCCGTGTACGTCTGCCTGTTTTGTGTGGATCTTGGTTTTAATGTCTTGTTCCTCCTCCCTCTGTGTGTTTCACAGACACTACCCCAAGACAAACTTCACCTGTGTGGCCGACACTCCGGAGAACCTTCGCCTCAAACAGCAGAGCAAGATGCAGAGCCAGGTAATCACCGTCACCACCACCACACCCAGGCTAAAGGCCACAGGCCACAGCCCACAGCCCACAAGCCCAGGTCCTTTCTGACACGTACATACATACCTATACACACACACACACCCACATGACCACACACACTCACATCTGCCTGTCATAATACAACACACCCAACCACACCCACACACACCCACATGCGTGCGCACGTGTCAGGCTGTCATTATCATCTTGCATCACACACTCGCAGGTCACAGAAGGTCTGTCGTGTGGAAGTCATTAATAGTCGTCATATTAGACTCGTCAGTGATCCTCCTCGTATCATAACGATCTATGGTCCTCAAGCCTTTCTGTGGAGAGACTCACCCTCCCTCCCTCCCTCCCTCCCACTAGTGAGCATGCCGTCATCCTCCATCCTCCTCTCTCTCTCTCTCTCTCTCTCACGCTCTCTACGCCGCGGCTAATTCTCCTCCAATCCAGCCTCTCTCTTTCCTCCCCTCCCCCGCTTCCTCCGCCCACCCTTCACTCCTTTTTTCGTTCATTCATATTTCACCTCCTCTTCCAGCAGAGACTGAGGATCCCTCCATTGAGACACAGAGCGCCCTCTCTTCATGACGGCGCCCTCTCTCCCTTTATCTCTCCCCGGCCGCCTGCGTCTTATTTGCATTCCTCTCGGTTTCTCTCCTCTCGGGGATTTCACTTTTATCTCTTCCTCCTTCGCCCCGCACTCCTCCCTCCCTCCTTCCTCTCTCAATGTATCAGTGCTTTCCTGTGTCTTCCTTCCTCTCCTCCCTTATGCGTGCCTCGTTGGCGTCTCTCTCTCTCTCTCTCTCTCTCTCTCTCTCTCTCTCTCTCTCTCTCTCTCTCTCTCTCTCTCTCTCTCCTAAAGTCTTGTAATGAGGTGTGACAGACCTCTCTACCCTGCTGCCATAGCAATAGGGTTCCCGTGGCAACGCAGCAGCATTGAGGGGGTAGAGCGGTAGCCCCTGTTCCCCAACACACGCCCATAATTTCCACCACACACACACACACACACACACACACACACAAGGTAGCATTGATACACACATGGATGTACAGTAACAGTGACTGATACACACTCTGTTGCTGACCCATGCACTCTGATACCGGTGGCAAATTCTTGAACGTCTACGCATGAGTATTACGAATGCGCGCGCGCGCACACACACACACGCACACAGACACACTGCATGTTCAGGGTTGAACCGACAGTGAATTTGAGTCAGAGCCTGTTTCCTGTCTGCTCCTCTAACACACTCTGACAAGGCCTCTGTGCTGCTGTCTCACCAAGCTGGAGAGGAAACCAAGGAAACATCTACGCCAAGCTCACAAAGGACCTTTAGTCATTCACCATTACATGGACCCCACCCTCCACACACACACACACACACACCACACACCACACACACACACACACAACAAATCCTTTGTTTTAATAATCACATTTTAAGATGATGATAATACATATCCAGAATGAATTAATTCTCAATTTGTTGTAAGAATGGTTTATCATTTGTTTGGGTTGGAAGGACAAACATCCCATGCAGAAAAACACCATCTGTCCCTAGCTCTCTCTCTCTCTCTCTCTCTCTGATCCTCCCCATATGATCACCCCTGAACCCCCCCCACACACTGAGGCATGTGGGAGCCATAGCCAGACGGGGCTTGAGATGTCCCCAGTCCCCCCTTGGTACTGTCCCCCTGTAGTTGTCAGAAGTGATCCTCCTCTCCCTATGTTGCCCTCTATTACGCTGTGTACACTGTGTTGTTGCCTTCGACACACCTCTCTTAAGGTCGACCCCATGGACCCCCCCACCCCTTCTCTCCTTTTTCTTTCCTCCTCTCTTGCTCTCTTTCTCTGTATGAAGTGAGAGTGGATTAGGAGAAATGGCCATAGCTGTCCAGACCGATGCTGATTACTAGCTCAGCCAATCCGGATTAGATGTACAGAGGAGAAGGAGGGCAGGAGAGGAGAGGGGACAGAGACGAGGAGGAGGGAGAGGAGGAGGAGGAATGGGGAGGGGTGGCATTTAGTGTAGTGACAGGGGGGGGGTTAACCGTGGATTAACAGCAGTGTTTGTCCTAAGTGAGGCTGTCACAGTGTCTGTGGTCTCTCTAATCACCTCCCATGAGGGGGGCGGCTGTGTGGACCGAGACCATCCCAGAAACAAGTACATCCAAACAACATGGCCACGAGGAGATAAGGAAGGGAGAAACCACACGCAGGGAGGAGACGACAATACCACACTACCGACCAGACGCTCCCACCAAACCCACAAAGAGGATGAAACCGTCTCAGCAGCCCTCAGTTTCTGCGAGTCACAAAGATGTGAACGCAGCACACACACATGCCCCACAGCACAGGCAGCGGGCTCCCACACACTGGATTCACACTTGACAGGATTCACACTCATTCCAAAACCAAGTCTCCACCATGCTGAGAGCAAATCTCTTCCTTGTCAGAGAGAGGCATCTTTATCACGGTAATAAGTGAACATATGACCCACTTTGGAGAGGGGTATTTTTGTCTGATGAGTCCTTTTTTTTTTTTTTTTTTTTTTTTTTTTTTTTTCCTTCTTCTTCTTTCATGAAATGTATTTGGGTCTTTGTTATTCTGGTGCTTCCCGGAACGGCAGCAGTGTTTTCTCTTATCACTAGGCCCTGAGGGCTGTGGGATCTGGCCAGTGTTTAGAGAGCAGCGCTTTTTTTTCTTTTTTTGGGGGGGGGAGTGTTTTGGGGTATGATATTTACGAAGCTTCAGGTCAGGTGGGGTTGAGAAAGCATGAGGAGCCGGTGGAAACCGAGGCAGAAGGAAAATGCGTCACGCTGTTAGAGAGCGAGTGTGGGGACACATGCCACCGGCTCTGTGTCATGAGCCAGTCAGCTCCTCACAAGGTGTGGGGGAGAGGATGGGTCAGCACTCTGAAACGCAGTGTCAGACGGTGGTCAAACAAACCTGTGTGGCTGTCCTCTGCTGTGCTCTGTAGGGGAGGAGCCTACTGCTTGGTAATGGATTGTGCCAGTAGGTTCTTCTGGGGGGGGGGGGGGGGGTCAGGGTCAGGCTGGGGTGGGAGGGGGTACACACACACGCACACGCATACATGCACTAATATGTGTTCACCTAAATACATAATGCATGTGCACACTTTGTTCTACACACACCTCACAGTCTGACCTTATAAGGATATGTCAATACATCCTGTATGTCAGGCCTTCACTCCCGAGCTAACAGGAAGTGACTGTCATTCACCACAACTGAAAGAGGAGAGGGAGGCCCGGGTGGCCCTCACCTGGTATTGACACACACGCACACGCACACACACACACACTCAGTAAACTATTTTTGTTTTTCTTTCCACATGCCTGTCTATATTTAAAATCTTGTCTTTCTTGTTACAGTTGTTATGCTTGTCTTTGTGTGTGTGTTTATTACAACCGTAGGCAACCCGCTCACGTCAGTGTGCTGTCTCTCTCTCTGTGTGTTTCAGGTGCTGTACAAGGAGGAGTTTGAGAAGAACAAAGGGAAGGGCTTCAGTGTGGTGTCTGACACACCAGAGCTGCAGAGAATCAAGAAAACACAGGACCAGATCAGCAACGTAAGTCCCGTCATCGACAACACAAGCTTTATCACCGGAAAACAAACCTATCCCTCCCCCTTCCTTTACCCTTGACCATTACATTGTTCATGGAGGGGAGTTCCTGACCTCAGACGTGCCCCATGACACAGCCCATTAGCCTAGCCTAGCCTGCCCTCCTCCACTCTACCCCTAGCCCAGTGGTATAATAGGAGAGTGGCCCAATGAAGGGGTCAGGTTTCTATTGGCTAACGCTGATGGAGACTCAAATAGTTCCTTCACACCGCAAACCTATGGAGCACGTTGCCAGGCAACCGTTTGCTTGCCTGGGCAGCCAGTCTGAGGCTGGTAGCTTAGATTCTAATTTCCATACTGAACAGATGCTGTCATTTCAACTGCGAAACTTCTTACCTGTACTAAAAAAGTTGTATGGTTAAACCAATTCAAGAGAGATTTTCCACGCGTGGTAGTTTTATTGGTTTTACTTGAGAGTAGCCGTGACGTTTTGGGGCTGAAACTGCCTTTTTTTTTTTCGTCCGGCATTTTACCCTCTTCTGAAGTTATATCAATATTGGG
>NC_139663.1:9782302-9814802 GCF_951799395.1 Argentina silus
GGACAGAGGGGGGTTTGTGTGGAGCGTTCAGGACCCAGACAAGATTATGTGATGCAGAGTGAAAAGCAAAAGAATGTCTGTCCTGCACACTTGAGACTCAATCAATCACTCACTGTCTGTTTCCCCTCCCTTTCACTCTCTCTCTCTCTCTCTCCTCCCCCCCCCCACCCCCCGCTCTATCAGCAGCAGCGTACCAGCAGCCCCCTGCTGCTGCCCCTCAGAACTTCCACTATGAGCCTGCTCCTGAACCAGTGCGCCAGGCGGCTGCGGCCCCCCCTCCCAGCGCCGCTGCAGGGGTGAGTCCCTCCTGTCTACGGTGCTCTCTGCATGGTGCAGGAGGACTCCTCCTGTGTTTGCGAAGGCACTATCCACATGCTACCTTAGTGTTGCCTCGCCTTTTGTCTTGTTAGTAGAGCCCAACTGTGTCTGCTGTAGGCAGTGGTAGGAGGTGAACTTAATGCTGCTCTTTCTCTGTCTCTCTCTCTCTCTCTCTCTCTCCCCTTGTTGTTTTTGTTGTTGTTTTTTGTGCGTCTGTGTGTATGTCTTTCTTGGTCTCTCTCTCTCTCTCTCTCTCTCTCTCTCTGTGTGTGTGTGTGTGTGTGTGTGTGTGTGTGTGTGTGTGAGTGTAGAAGCGATACCGGGCAGTGTATGACTACGCCGCTGCTGATGAGGACGAGGTGTCCTTCATGGACGGGGACGTGATCGTAGACGTGCAGCAGATCGATGAGGGCTGGATGTATGGCCGCGTGGAACGCACCGGCCAGCAGGGCATGCTGCCTGCCAACTACGTAGAGGCCATCTGAGAGAGGGAGGGAGAGAAAGAAAGAGAGAGGAGAGGAGGAGGAGGAGGAGGTAGAGAAAGGGAGGGAGAGAAGAAAAATGAAAAGCCCAGTGCCATCTCATCTTAATGCCGCTTTCTCTTTATTTCACTCTGTTCTCTGATCTGTCCTGTTCTCGGATTCAACACCCCCCCCCCCCCCCCCCGGTGTGTACCCCTGGTCTGCTCTTACCTTCTGCTCTGCTCTCCAACGACAGACTCCCTCCGTCTGTCAGTCAGTCAGTCTGTCTGTGTCTGTCTGTGCTGCCGTCTGTCTCTTGTCTTGGATGTCTGTCATCCTCTTTCTGTCTGTCGCTCTGTCCCCAAGTCCCCCGTCCACTCTCGTGCTGTCACAAGTGGAATTTACTGTAAGTCTTAAAAGTCAACACACTCACCCCCCCCTGTCTCATAGGCCATCGGTCAGGGGTCATGTGGTGTCACACAGGTCTATCCGCGCTATAGCACTTCAAATTACAACACAACCAAATGCAAAAATGTTAAGGAACCCCCCCCCCCACACACACACACACCCCTGCCAATCAACATACAGTTACCATGACAGCAGAGAGAAGCGGCCAATGTGGTCGAGAGAAAATGAGTTTGGAATGTGGGCGTGGCATATTAAGTCATGTTTATTTTCGTTTTTGTTTGGTTTCTTTTTCATTTCGCAGCCTGAACTTGGCCAGACTGGAAGCGCAGTGTAGAATCTCACTGTATTTGTGCAGTCAGAACTAAGCTTGAATTTTTGACTTGTACATTCCATTAACCTCAGTACCCCTTTGTTGTTGTTGCATCCGTCAGTGAGCTACCAGTCTTAACAGAGAGGTTTTATATATTTATATATCTACTCACGCATTTCTCAACATATCAATATCTCGCTCTTATCTGTGTCCTTGCGTGCCCAACACTGCATTGTGGGTATTGTTATGAAACTGGAAATCCTATCCTAACTGAAGAGCACTTCCCACCATTGCCTCTTACAGGCCTGTTGAAGGTGGGTGGGATCAGGGACAAGTTAGGGGACATGGTTTAGCTATTCCCCCCCCCCGCTACCCCAAGTTATTACAATCACACCACTATGACATCACATCAGTTGGTGTGAAGATATTCCTCGCAGCCTGAAATGCCTTCAAGATGGAGAGAGTTGTGGTGATTTTAGGTCTGAGATGTTTGGGGCATGTGAAGAGATGGTGGGATCAGGCCAGGTCCCACCCCATTCCAAGACAACCATCATCAGAGTTCACCAAGAATAACAGAGAGGGCCAAGCACAATTCTCAAGACAATTCTGTATTGTGAATGTTTTTTTTTTTTTTTTTTTCTTTTTTTATTAATAATTATTTAGTCATTCCATTGTTCTTGTGATTGAACATTCCAATCCTTTTTTTCATGAGATGTGTGTGAAAAATGTTAAGCTGTGTTGAGGTCAGAAACCATGGCTGTGGTAAATGGTGTTATTGTTGTCCTTTCTCTCTCATATCATGCTGGTGTTTTTGTTTTTTTCGTTTTTTTTGTTGTTGTTGTTGGTATTGTAAGAGGCTTATTTTTTAAAATGTCAATGTATCAAATAAATAGAAAAATAAAAGCGACAACTCGATTTATGAACCAAGGCAGGCTAGTTTGTATAGACGTGTGCTCACTGTCTGTTGGTTAGCAATCACAGAACTAGGTTCCATGGGGTTAAATGTGTACTACACCTCCGTGTCAGGTCCAACCGTGCTGTTTGCCTCATAAGAACAGTAAACTCAATGCCTGTTAATATTGTGCCAACTCATGACTGGAGTATCTCACAGTTATCCCTAATTCTTGTAACTCTGAGGAGAGCAATGTTCTGGAGTGCCACAGGCTAATGAAGATTCATGCAGTCTTTAATATGCTGTAGCCACAAAGCCGGTCTCATCTGCGTCATAGACATAGAATGTCAAGAACAGACACAGATCTCCAAATGATGTTTTCTTACCTATATAGTGCTGCACGAGTAAGTTAAATTGTTGCAGAGAACTCTGAGAAATATAGTTTGGGTTTTTTTTAGCAACAATTCGCGTTCCAAATAATCACTAAGATGGCTGTCTGGCTATGATGTCACCAAATAACACTTTCACTGACTGATCTTACATTCCATGTCTAAGGGACAGTGTCAGCCAGGCCCAGAGAGTGATATTGCTCACTAGTGTATGAACTATATCCACCTTTGGCCTCTGTTCATTGTCTCTTCTTTACTTCCCCTTTTCCCTGCTGTTTCATTCTATTTCCTGTGATGCACTGTGACTTTCACAGACCTGGGGGACAAAAATGGAATTTAAGTAATTTTCAGCTTTACAAAAAGAAACCATGCTCTCACTATGTAGCTAGATGATATTGTACAATTGTATATGTATTACAAAGAGAGGTGAGGGGGAAAAGGTTATTACAGGTCATGGTGCTTGGGAAGAGGCTTGCCTGCAGACGAAAAAGCAGTCGTGTTTATTGATTTTTGATTGGGGTGAGGGAAAATGTACATGGTCAAAATGTCCCATGAAAATCCCAATGTGGTGCAAAGTGTCAGATGATAAGTGGGTTTTGAGTGTTCATATAGTTTTTGCAAATTTGCAATGTGATGATGAATTATGACAATGATGATGATTAATGAATTGGAATTAACACAACACACCTCAAATGGGCTAGATAATCAGTTTGCCAGACAAAAGGGCAACTATATGCCTGCGTCTCTCACAGACCTCTCTACTTGACATCTGGACGTCTTCAGAAGCAACTCGTACACTGTGTAAAGGGCTGTTTTTGGGTGATCTATTTCAAGTCTCACTGCTGTGTCGCAGGAATTGAAGAGTGAGGAGTTGGTTTGGCTTGAAGTGATATGAGTGTTGTTCTTGGGTTGTTTTGTTATTTTTTTCAATTGCCTTTGCATCAATTTCGCTCAAAAATAAGTTGCCTTGGCTGCTTGTAGGCCGTGGCTATGTTTTTTTCTTCTTCTTCAGATTGGTGAAAATCAAGCCCATGTTGGCTTACCCATCTGGTTTTCTTTGAAGTGAAGTGATGTGGGTTTGTTTTTCGGATAGCATAGCAGGTTTACATCGGGTATTTGAGGAGGAGACAGTGTGTTGCTAAGTCAGAGGTCACGAGTTCGAGACTCGGTCGGAGCAACTCGAATTGCGGGGCTACTGCTAGTAACAACTTGACGTCTGTTTCACCAGGTTTGGGAGATGAATGTTGGCGATAGTTGATTGGTGGAGTATCCTTTCAGAAACAAAGACAGCCAACGGTGTTTTAGTGTGACTCAATAGAGATGATAGACACTGTGGCAAGGCCAAGACATTCCCATATGATGTTAGAGAATGGGGCCAGGGGGAGAGATGCTGTAATCATGTACTACTACCCCAGCTTGAGAGAGGAGGCATGGAAGACAATGATTTGGAATCAGTCAGGAGTTAGCCTTTTTCCCGCCAAATATCCTCCTCTGCTGTGATATCAATCATCCTGCACCTCTGCTGTATCATATCTCATATCACAGCCCTGTTTCCTCTCAATGTCTAGTTACCTTGTCCTACTGCCAAGATTCCTCCAACCCTGAACTCAAATGTAGACTCATACACCTCATTCTTCTGATGAATCATTCCTTGCTCTTATGATACTTGTAATGTCAGTGCGGATAGAAATCATGTAAAACCACAAACACTGACCTAGCATTCAGACCAATGTTTTGCATTCCATCTAAAGATGATTTTCTTTTGATATCATTTTGTTATTACTTTTATTAACATATGCATATATTGACATATTCCAAAAAATCAGAGACTCCAGTTGGATTTAAGGACCTGATTAGCATCTCTTATTGCCCTGTTACAGCACTTCGAATTGTACTTAATGATTCTACAGATTCAATAAAATGTCATTTTTACTCAGTCGCCTGCTGTGTTAATTTCTTCCTTCGATGTGATTCCTTTCCTATGACATGTATGGCACTGACACAACATACTGCACATATTCCATAAGGGACGGCGCCCTATAATAGCAATTCAAATGTGTTTCTTCTTACCCTACTTCCCACGCGTAAAATATGCTAGAACGCGTCAGGCAGGGAAGGGTTCCATGTAGCCGAAGGATTATCTCTGCTCCGGCAACTTCCGATCTCCTCCGATCTGCACCGTTGTGAAGAAGAGGCTGGAAAATTCTACATCACGTTTTTTTGTCTTGCATCTGCATCCTCCATTTCTTGCATCCTCATCATGACTGACATTTTGGTTTTGATGTTTTTCGCCATCATGGGTCTGGTCTTCCTGTCCTACATCATCTACATGTTATGATGTGTGCACCGCTAATGGACGCAGCCGGTGAACGGACCGGGATGTAAAAAGATGTGTGGTTTGCATCTGTCGCATCGTCTGTACCCATTCCTGACGATGGTAAGCAAGCGTAGAGTAGACTACTGCGTGGATGTGTTGTGCTTCGCAGTATTCAACTGCCCTGTGGATAATGAAATTATTGTTTTATGTGACAGAAAAATAACAATTGCTCGATTGATTTGGCACTACTGATGTTAAAAGAAAACAGTAAGTCAATTTCCAATCCGGTTTATATGGTTCAGGAACACTCTTTGCAGTAACGGGGATTCTAGAAATGTTCAATTCTATATTGATGAAAGCTCGTGAATTCAGAGCCCCTTACCCCATGTACCCCCAGGATAGTATAAAACATTATTATTTAGGAAAGCACAATGTGACATCTGTGGGACCCACTTGCATCTCTGTTTCAGGGGGAGACTATCTTCTCAACAATGGGGTCTTGGTGGAGACTCAGGAAAACGTAAAGAGTGCCCAGTAGAGGGGGAATACCGTGTGTGAGGACTGACAGCTGTTGGAGACCACCTCCTCCCCTCCTTCCATGGATCTCTACAATGTCTCCCACTCTGCTATGGCCACCCTCTCATTGGGGTTCCCTGTATCTAGCTCACCCAGAACCCTAAACCCACCTCACCAAACTCCACAGTACTGCAAGGATGATGGTATTTAAGAGCAGAGTTATGTGTGTAAAACTCACTTGAGTTAGTAAAGATCTAATACTGTAAGACCAAATGTATTAAGGACCAAGGAGTAGTGTTGTTTGTGCCTATTGACCACACTGTGATGGTTAACAGTAACCCCAACCTGCGATGTGCAATGTCTCTATGTTAGTGCATGGTGCAAATCACTATACGCACATTACTGTTTTAGACCGTGTTTCCTCAACCAAGTTAGAAGCTAGGTCAAAGGATCCAGAGACTCAATTCCCTTTAATGACCTTGGACAGCTGTCTCTTTATAGTCATCTGGTTTGTGCAATTTTTTTGTATGAACAGACCCAGATGCCATGTGTTGCCCTGTGCTTGACATCAGTGTTACAGGAATACAGTTGGCTTATATGTTCTCCTGCCCTCTAGAATCATTGCCCCAGTGTCAATAGCCACAGAGACACACAGACAGAGATTGTTGTTGTTGGCCTGTAGAACTGATCTGGTTTTATCAGTAGCTCTGTCGTCCTGGAAGTTACTTCAACTGTAATGTTAGTGTTCATCTCCTTATGTTGAATTGATAGGATCCGGGAGCCACTGTAATTGTCACACTACTCTTTGTCACAGTAATCGTGTTTGAGCAATTGAATGACATACCCTCTGAACAGCAATTATAAGTCATGCAGACATTATAAATTCATACACTCTGAATGCATGCCTCTATTCATCTGTTTTACAACCATGCTTTTGATTTGTTTTTGTGTGTCACATTCAGATGTTGTTTTTCACCGGTGCCAAGGTAAAGACAATCTTTCTTTATGTAAGTCACTGGAATAAAGATGTGTGCACGTCACAAAAACTTGACTGCCTCTTCTTTTGCTTTAACATTTTCTGTGAGTGGAGGATCATGGAATTCAAGGGGTAATCTACATGGTACACTATGAAGAGCACAGCACATGCGTCAGATGAAGGTCATTCCATTTCCATATAAGCCTAGCCCCCAGCAGACATACATTATAAGCCTAGCCCCTAGCATATTTACCCTAGCCCCTACTCCTAGCTACTCATGTAGATATAAAATATATGAAAGGTAAAGGCATTATGGTTTTGCTTCACCTTGCCTTAGGTGGAATTTTCACCATTATGCTTATAACAAGATCTAGGCGAGGGGCTATAGGTACCAATGGAATTCAGCAATAAAGAGGTGGATGTCTGGAGAGGCTGTGTGTGTGTGTGTGTGTGTGTGTGTGTGTGTGTGTGTGTGTGTGTGTGTGTGTGTGTGTGTGTGTGTGTGTGTGTGTGTGTGTGTGTGTGTGTGTGTGCGCGTGTGTGTGTGTGTGTGTGGAGGACATCCAGTATGTCACTTTTTAGAATGTACAGGAACATGAGCAGGTGTGTAGCTAGATTGGTAGGTTTATACTGTATCTAGGCCTACAGTATATGCCATTTCTATCAGGCACTCTTATCCTGCAGCTGACTGTCTCTGCTACAAGCACATACATCTACAAGCATATGCATGCAGTGAGTGCATTTTTTCTGTACAATCCCAGCGAGATTTGAATTTATAACCTTACTGCTTGCACCATGCCTTCACCAATTGAACATTTTGGGGGAGTATTGCCTACTATTGATGGGCGTTTGTTCCTATATCAAGTTCTTTCATTTCAGTGCGGATAAAGGAATGTAAAAGGAGTTGAAGACACTGATGATGAGACTATAAGATTATCCCACTTAATAGTTCATAGCCGCAAACGGCAGCGCAGCGCAAGCGATAGCGCCTCTGCCCTCTCAAGGGCTCTGCCACGTAAGCAATGCTACTGTCAATTCGTTTGACTTGCGACACCCCGTGGTTGTTTTATGTAAAATGAGATCCTCGACAAAAAAAAAACTAATCAAGAAAAATAAAAACATGGTGATAACATATAATATTGATAAATACCGATAATCATGTGTTTGATCAATTTGACTGGATGCTTCTCTGTTTCTTGATATGATCTATCATTTGCATGACATTGTGTATCGAAGGGCTGACCCTTCTACTGACACTTCCAAGGTCATATGAAAATGTAATGTCCATGCAAATGATTTGGACAGGCGCAGCGGAGCGTTTTAGATGGACAGTCTGATAAGAACAAATAAATACATCGCATTTGGTCCCATCGCATTGATTCAGGCCTAACGCAACATGTCCAGTAGATGTCGCTCGCTACTCAGTCAATGCTACAGCGGCAGATGGCGAGGAAACTGTTTTATAAACCCTGCTGTGTTAAAGAGCCAATTCAAAGCTATGATTATGACAATGAGAGATGAGCAAAAATCATCATAGCGTCTTTGAACTTTAGGCCTTTGTTCAAAAAGATGTTGTGCTGACAGTATATGGCTTGATGACATAGATGCTTCTATTCTTATAACATAATCACCATAATCAAAAAAGGAAATGGTATTTAGCTTGTAGCTCTAATGCTCTAATGATTTATTAATCTATTTGACAGATGATGAACATCAGCATTCGCCAACCAGGTCAGGACTCAGAATCTCACCAGAGATTTCACCCCTCCCTTTTACCAAGGTCAGTGGGTTTTAAAGACTGGGTTGCTACATATTTTGAGGATTTAATACAGCCCCCCGTCCATTTTCATAGTGATTCTACCTTTTTCATGATACCTTCTTACCTGGGGGTTAACCTCTGCATAGCAAATCCCAGGTGCTTCGTTTGGATCTCTCCTTGACAACATCTTTGAGCGTTGTTCACTAAGCCATACACTGTAAATGCACCTCTTACTCCCCTCACCCCCCACCCTCTATCCCCTCACCCCCCACCCTCTATCCCCTCACCCAATACTAAAGTTTCATCCCCACATGTGTCCATGACTCCATGCCCAGCCGGACCCACTGGGAAATATTCTGAATTCCACTGCTGATAGTATAATCTACCACTCTCACCACTGCAACAATACCCCTGCTGTTCTATCGCAGAAAAGGCTGTGACACACACACACACGCACACACACACACACACACACACACACACACACACAGTTCGAACTTCAAACAGCATTATTGGCATGACCAGATCAAATGACGTTGCGGTAGTCGGAGTACTGTAGCTGTTGTTCATTAGGATAAAGAAGAAAAGAGATGCATGACTGACTCTGAGCCGTACATACGAGGACACATCATGAATCCACACGATCGAAAACTAGGTCTCAGCTTGTTAAGATGCTGTGTGATGCCCTCTGCTGGAGGTCATTGTCTCCCTCTCCTATGTTTCTCTTGGCTGTGCTGTTCTACCACTGTAAGCAAGATCTGCATTCTTGCCCCCCTAGTCACAGTCCTCCTAGCTCGCTTAACACACAGTATCCTAGGACGTCACAGCTATGTTATGTGTCAGTTGAATTGGAATAAGCCAGAACAGGTGCTGCTTTGTTTTTCAAATGTGGAGACCTTGGGTTTGCCCTTGTTACCAGATTAGCAGAGAGCAGATTGTGTTTTTATGTGTAAAATGATTGGTTATACATGTGTTTTTTTTAAATAAATATAAGTATATTAGGTTTGTAGACAACATTTGAATTGTGCATCCACATTGATTGAGTGTTGCTATTTCTCGCCATGGTGTGGCCTCTCTAGCCTGTAGCCTCCTGTGACATTTCCCCTCTCTGACACCTGTAACCTCCCATAACCTTTAAGGAATTCCAATGAGAGAGAGAGAGAGAGAGAGAGAGAGAGAGAGAGAGAGAGATGGGGGTGTAAAGGGGGATGTATAGAGGGGTGTGGGGGGGGCGTGGAGAGAGTGATAACACAATAGATGGACAGGGAGGAGGAGGAGATAGAGGGGATAGAGACAGAGCAAAGAATGAAAAGGTAATTAAAAAAAAGGACAGAGAGAACGGGAGCGTTTGTGATTCTGCTCAGCCATGGCCTTCAGTTGTTCAGTTCCTGTTGTTGCACGGTGGGAGTTTCCCACCATGCAGGCTGAGGGAAACGACAGAGGATGTATTTTTCCTGACTGACCAAGAATGCCCGGGCCTCTGGGTCTTTCCTCTTGTGTGTGTGGGTGTGGTGTGTGTGTGTGTGTGTGTGTGTGTGTGTGTGTGTGTGTGTGTGTGTGTGTGCGTGTGTGTGTGTGCATGTGTGTGCTTGTACTTGTTTGTAGTGTATATTCACACATTGTTTTTTTTTACAAATTGTTGTCACTCTCTCTCTCACCCTGTCTGTGTGCACTGGTGCATCAGTAATACTAGCTTACATTTCTAAAGACATAGTAGCACCATGAAAAACATGCATTCATTATAGGGGCACAGGGATCTCTACACCTCCCCTACTCTCCCCTTTTACCCCATTCAGTGCCAGGACTACACGTCCCAACATGCTCCCCCCTGCAGGGGGGCGGGGGCCATAAATCCTGTCAGCCAATGGCTTTGTATGAGGGGACCTATGGTTGGTGTGTTCCACAGCAGCGGTTGTCAGTGGCAACGGTGGTTTTCACAGAGGCATGAGCTGGACAGCTGGCAGAGGGTCCCTGAGACCTCTGCCGGGAATCACATGGTCTGCCCGGACCAACCCCTGTCCTCCCTCTTCCTCCTCCCCCCGCTCTCTCATTTGCTCATTCTGGCTCTGTATAGCTACAGCGAGAGGGGGAGGGGAGATGGGAAGGAGGAGGGAAGTGGAGAGAGAGAGAGAGGGAAGAGGAGGGGGGCAACAGAGAGAGAGGGGGGAGGCGAGGCAAGGGGCCAGCTTACACAGCGAGCGAGCGAGTGAAAGAGAGAGAGACAGAGAGAGAGAGAGAGTGAGAAAGAGAGCGGGAGTCCTCTCTGTGTAATTCTGCTATCAGTGAGAGAGGTGAGGTCCACACAACGCCCTGCTTCCCCCTCCAGCTCCACGCAGAGACAAGCAAAAGGAACGACAGAAGACAGAGAAAGGAGAAGAGAGAAGAAGAGAGCGTTTGGGTGGATATAACAGGCTGTCAGACAGAGACTCAGTGGGAGAGAGAAGGAGAGAGCTAGAGAGAGAGAGAATCATGTCTCTCCGGAGAGGTGCAGCCGTCCACTGCCTGGCTGCCTCGCCTATGTGAGAGAGAGAGGAGGATTGCTGTGGGAATACTGAGTCGGGAACGCCGAAGGGAACCAAGGGAACACCGGTGATTCCGTGCCATGACCGGGAACAGGAGGAGGGAGGAGGCTTGCTGAAAACATGGACCAGGTAAGGAGGAGGAGAAGGAGGAGAGAGCTGAAGAGGGGAGGATCCGATGGGCATGGAACCACCGCGTAGTAAACACACCGACACACACACACACACACCTTACCTTACACACATTAAACACACAGTAGAGCCTCTGGTTCATTCATAACATCCACCCCCCCATTTCCTTCCCGACACCCCCCGGGCGAAAACAAACAGCACAGCATGCTGCTTCTGCTCTGCTCGTACGAGGCTGTCTGCTTTCCCCGTCCCGGTGGCCGGCAGGCAGGGGGTGCAGGGGGAGGGGGCCAGCGGGTGTGTCGTTGTCCACAGCCACCGGTGTGCACCAGGCCTCTGGAGGGTTGGCACCGGTGAAAGATTGTTACCGCTTGTTTCCTGATTGCGCCGTGATGAGTGTATTGTCAACACTGAGGAGAGAAGGATAGTGGGAGAGGGATGGAGAGAGGGATGGATGGATGGAGAGAGAGAGGGGTGGAGAGAGAGAGGGGTGTGGCTGAGCTTTTGGGTTAACAGGCATCCTTGATGATGATCCCTCCTAACCCAAGATTCTTGTAATTAGCAATTAGCACCCCAGCACAATATCAAGAGAGAGAGAGAGAGAGAGAGAGAGAGAGAGAGAGAGAGAGAGAGAGAGAGAGAGAGAGAGAGAGAATATCTGCCTTGCAATAATGTTTGAGTACTTGCCATGTGTGTGTGTGTGTGTATGTGTGTGTGTGTGTGTGTGTGTGTGTGTGTGTGTGTGTGTGTGTGTGTGTGTGTGTGTGTGTGTGTGTATCAGCTGCCCCTGCCCTCTGTCCCTGTTTGCCTTCTCCATAAAGATGCTCAGGGAGAAGCAGAAGAGGAATGTAAACTTTATGGCGTGTGTTTATCTTTTGATAAGCAGGTACTTACATAGAAAGTACTGGGTATTACTTGATAATTGCATATTGATTGTTGTAGCCTTAAACTCACTGTTTCTGTTAGATTTACTGACACAAGCAGCACAATGTGTCATTTAGTACCAGGTAGTTAGCCAACCTATTGTGTTGAATTATTGTCACATAGTTACATTATCTGGAGGCGTTTCCATCATCATCTACCCTCATCTATGGATTGATTGTGAACCTGAAGGTAGAGCTGTGCATATTCCACCCATACCCAGGCCTCCTATCATCAGACCCCCTGCTCCATCACCCCCTGTGGGCTTACCCTCACCCATACACCCCCCCTGGCACCTCCCAGCCGGTGCTTGGCTGGACCTGGTGTTAGGCTGTACTCAGTATGACTGTAGGTGGTGAAGTGTTGTTTGTTGTTTGGCTGCAGGCAGTGCTGGGACACAGGCTGCTGGGAGCTGAAAGGGTGATGAATGGGTAGGAGGAGAGCTGGAAGACAGCGAAGGAGCACAAGCCCAGTTCCCTGCCATTCCTTCTGCAGTGTACCTCCTGCTTGTTGATTACCTCATACCCCCCATCTCCCCCTCCCTCCCCCTCTGTGCTGGTCTGGTGGTGGTGATGGGGGTGAACAGCAGGTTTCGGGGGGTCACTCTCACCCCCTCTTCAGGCAGGGTTGAATTATTCATGGCTACCTCAGGGGAACGTCTACTGTCCATGTCCATCCTGTCAGGGTGACGTTAGCCCCCCAGTATAGGAGAGGTGACATCACTGCTGCCAGCGCTTTGTGTGTGTGGGCGTGTGGGTGTGTGTGCGTGTGTGTGTGTGTGTGTGTGTGTGTGTGTGTGTGTGTGTGTGTGTGTGTGTGTGTGTGTGTGTGTGTGCATGTGTGTGTGCGTGTGCGTGTGCGCGTGCGCGTGCGTGTGTGTGTGTGGTTTTTTTTCTATTTGTTAACCTCGTTTCTCATTTCCGAGAATGGCCTAGGGCAATAACAGAGAGTGTGCTCTACTCTTATAAACATAGAAATGTTACGTTTTTAGGTTGTGCCATTAAAAGATGCACAGTAACCGTTTCCTATCTGCATATATTGTACTGTGCATAGGAGGTACATAGGAGGTGGCTGGGGTAGTTTACCACAGTAGAGCAAACAGGAAATAAATACTATTTATACGACTCACTGTGCTCAGAAACGCTGACATGACACGGCCTTGGAGCAGAGCCTTGCATAGGTCAGATTGCCATGCTGTAAAAGGAGTGTTACGTGATACAATGAATCAATACAAAGATATATATGTATGCCATGTAGCTGACGCTTTTATCCAAAGCGGCTTACATTGCAGTGAGTGCATACATTTCAGTATATATGGTCCCAGCGGGAATCAAACCCACAACCTAAGCATTGAGCCACAGAGGACCACAAGATAGAATTTCCTCTTCTACTGACTGCTTTGAATATGTGTTTGTCTGGGGATGTGGTGAAGTACTTTTGTCTCTGGGTGTATCTCTTCCCTGTTCTGTTGCGTGTGTGCGCATGGGAGTGGCCCTGTGCGCATGGGATGACATTGGACACTTAAGTAGGAGAAACATCTCAAATGCTGTACATCCATTTGGCAATGTAAACATCAACATTATAATAATGTCAACACCGTCATGTTGTGTTTACGATAGTCGCTAAGGGATGGTGTGTCTCTCTCTCTCTCTCTCTCTCTCTCTCTCTCTCTGTATATACGTATTTCCTCTTCTAAACGGCTGCTAGATTAGCCCAAGAGATCCTAATAAACTCAACTCAACACTCTCTGTTAGATCTTACACACACACACACACACACACACACACACACACACACACACACACACACACACACACACACACACACACACACACACACACACACACACACACTCACTGAGTGATAAAGAGGGCAGTGGCTCACAGAGAGACAGGAAGAGGCTGACAGACTCACTGGATAGCACCATGGGTCGTGGGTAGGGAGCGCCAGTCCAATCAATAGTCATTTGTGGAGACCTGAGCAGCCCTGTGGGCTCTTGGCTGTGGCTGTGCATGTCAGTCAGAAAGGAACATGTTCATGAGAGCTGGGTAACACTCACAGGCTAGGTCAGAGCAGACCCAGGGGAAAGGGGAAGGGGGAAGGTCACGGTGGCTCTGGGGTGGGGGAGAGTTGTCTTGTGGAAGGGTTATGTGAAATATGCCTGGATGTTTGTGTGTGTAAGACAAGGACCAACGCTGCAGACACTCCTAAGATGCTCTGTGCATGGCTCATATTTATAAATTCTCGTTGATTCATGTTCATAAGACGATGTAGTGGCTCTTTACACATTGTGTGAAAGTGAAACTATGCTCCGCTGGGGCGGAGGGAGTTCCCGTGGTCGCTGTGCTGTTATGGCCGTGGCGATGCGGACATTCTAGTGTTGTTTATCCCTCTGTCTGAACATGACTCCCTGGAGGTCTAGTCTTAGAGACAGGGCGACACGTGTGTGTAGCTGTGTGTGTCTCTCCTTTGTGTGTGTGGGTGTGTCTGTGGGTGTGTATGTGTGTGTGTCTAGCTGTGTGTGTGTGTGTGTGTGTGTGTGTGTGTGTGTGTGTGTGTGTGTGTGTGTGTGTGTGTGTGTGTGTGTGTGCGCGTGCGTGCGTGCGTGTGTGTGCGTGCGTGTATTTGTGTAGCCTAGTTGTGGGTTTTATATGTGTGTGTGTGCCATGGCTCCCCGCCAAAGTTATCTGGCAGATTGTTTTGTCTGTTTCCCATAGATGTGACTGAAATGGAATGCAGTCAAAATGAGCTTGGAGCTAGACAGCCATAGAGAAAGAGGGGAAAGATTAAAGAGAAGAGAAGGAGACAAGAGTGTGGGGTTATAAAAAGAGAGAAAGAAAGAGAGACAGAGAGAGGGAGACGGAGAGGATGGCGAGGGAGGGAGAGAGAGAGAGAGATAAAGGGAGGGAATGAGAGTGTGTGAGTGCTCCATAGTGGAACAGGTGCTCTAATCTGCAGTCTTTCCAGTGCCATGCCTCCTCCCCCTCTCCTCCCCCTCCCCCTCCCCCTCGCCCCGGCCCATCCTCCAATCTCTGGAGTGTTAGGAATGTCTCACTCCTTGTCTTAGGCTGGAGGGAGAGAGAGATACTGTATGTGGCTGTCCTATGGTTGGATTCTGCATTTGACAATATGTTGAATGATAGTGTGTGTGTGTGTGTGTGTGTGTGTGTGTGTGTGTGTGTGTGTGTGTGTGTGTGTGTGTGTGTGTGTGTGTGTGTGTGTGTGTGTATCTGACTAAAAGAGAAAGGAAAGATATTTTCAGCGCTAACAACTCAGCACTTGTCCTCAAACATCCACAGCAGTAAATACTTTCCACCTACCAAAATATTCTTTCCCAAGACAAACATTCACGAAACAATGTCTTTCTCTCTCTCTCTCTCACACACTCTCTCTCTCCCCCCGTCTCTCTCTCTCTCTCTCTCTCTCTCTCTCTCTCTCTCTCACACACACACACACACACACACACACACACACACACACACACACGTAGAGAGGACTATTCTGAGATACTGCAGCATCCACTCTGACCTGAGCCTGTGTGTCTGGCTGTGGGGGAAGATGGGGAGGGGAGAGAAGAGAGAAACAGAGAAGGGTTACTATCAGCTGTTATGGGTGTAGCCTGCCTCCAGATCATGCTAAGCTCTCATGGGACATGTATGTCACACGCTCACAGGGATGTCTGTAATGCCTAGGTATGTGTTGACAGGCCAGGCATGCAAGACAGTCTCACAGTGTCGAGATATAACTATATCATGTGTTCATTGCATCATTATTAGGATGAAAAGACATAGCAATGGTCAAGATAATGGGTTGCTGAGAAAGGGTGTATTTGTTTGTGTTTGGGTGTGTTGGTGTTAGTGTACATAGTAGATACTGTAGGAGTACTGTACAGCTGTGTGTGTGTGTGTGTGTGTGTGTGTGTGTGTGTGTGTGTGTGTGTGTGTGTGTGGAAGTGTGTCTCTGTGTGCGAGTGTGTTACTGTAGAGTACTGGCTCTCAATTTGAGCGGTCTTAGATTTTCAGGCGGGCCATATCCAATTGGCCGATGCCGGGGGACAGACAATGGGCAGATTGTCCAGAGAAAGTAGGGCGCCCAACATCTCCAGGAAGCTCAGAGCTGGTGGACAGGAGTAGAACAGGAGCGGTTTACTTCCTGGAGATGTTGGGTGCCCTGAACCGCTCCTGTTTACTCCTGTCCACGAGCTATACCACAATTAACTGGGGCGGGAGAACAGGCACTGGGAGCTGCTGGGGGTCAAAGGTGAAATGACATGAAGCCAGGCCCTGTCAGAGAGGCTTTGCCACTGTATCAGTCATGTCAGAGACATGCTTGGCGAGCTCACTGATGAAATGGGATGAGAGCAGCTGATTAGGGATAAATGTAATGAAATGGAGGGATGGGGTTTATCAGTAGCATGAGGCAGCGATCCAATTAGGAGGCTCAGAGACTGTTCACCGTTCGCTATTGAGTTTGTCCAATTTAACATAATGGGTCTGTTTGGCATGAGGCTCATGAGTTTTTTATTTTTTTTTATTTGTTGTCAACCGATGTCCTCTGCAATCTGTTTCTATCCACTAGTCTGTCGGTCTGTTTCTCTCATGCTCTCTTGCTCTCTTGCTCTCTCTCTCTCTCTCTCTCTCTCTCTCTCTCTCTCTCTCTCTCATTCTCTCTCTTTGGCCATTCATTTGGAGGGGTGGGTATAAATGTACAGTAGAGTTGTTCTCAGAAGTGTGCCCTAAGCAACGCCCAGGTGCTATCTGAAGATGTCAGCCTGGAATGAGCAGCTGTATCAGAGCTTGCCGCTTCATTACTCTGATCACTATTTAGGCCAAGTGACTGTCTTTTCTCTGGGGTACCACAGCTGTATCCTAGTACAGTAGGTTGTGATGTGTGTCAGGAACCTTGTGGCCTATTTTCTTAACTATTAAAGCTACTATGCTCCCGTTTTTTATTGAGAGAGACGGAGATGTTCAACCTGTCAGGCATGAAACATGGAAGGGTGTATCTTTAGAAGATGGATTGATTTTATTCTGAGTTTATTCTGTACCCGAGTTGGTCGTGTGTGTGTGTGTGTGTGTGTGTGTGTGTGTGTGTGTGTGTGTGTGTGTGTGTGAGTGTGAGTGTCATACCTGCGTGTGTGTTAATTTCTGTGTGGCAGAGTGAGGGTGGGAGATGGATGAGACTGTCCACTCGCACTCATCACTCCACTATATGTCTTCTCTCTCTTCTCTCTTTTCCTTCTCTCTCCATTCATCACTGTAATGACACTGCCTGGCCATTAAGATGATCCTTTAAGCATAGCTCTGTGCTCTGATTCACATGTTCAGGACTATCTGTTCTGTTTCCTTACCCTGCCTAGTTTTCTCCCTCCCTCCTGTGCTCCATCAGCTCAGCGCCCTCCTGTGGCCTCAAAGTGCAATTGAAATTCAATTAATTTCCATGTTGAAGGGATTATGGATTATGTATTTAGGAAAATCTCCCTACTGTGCTTTAAGCGAACAGATGGCTGTCCTCTTATTCAAACCACACCAGAACAAGGCAGATGTTCATTTATTTTGTATTATTCATTCAAATGTTATTGCTTATTTGTGTTCATTCCAAAAACTGAATTTTTGATCAGGCCTAGCGTGACTTATTTTTTTCCTTCTTGATTGCAGCAAGTTGATGTCAAGGGTAAAGTTAATCAGGATTTTAACAGTTAATGAATGACCATGGATGGGCGGTCTGGGCTGTACTAGAGTCTTTAGGGTCTTCCACGTTTCATTGTTAGAGGATGACATACGTACAAATGGATGCCCATGACCAAGGCTCAGGGGTTAGGAGGTGCAGCATCAGGTCAAGCATACCTGTGTGTGTGTGTGTGTGTGTGTGTGTGTGTGTGTGTGTGTGTGTGTGTGTGTGTGTGTGTGCGTGTGCGTGTGCGTGCGCGCGTGCATGCATTTTCAGTGAGTCACCCTCTCCAGAGTCAGAGTCCAGAGTGGGGGGGGGGATCCAGGTCAGATAACACCCCCCTTACACATCCCCCCCCCCCCCCTTCCCGTAACCCAAGGAGTGACTGCCTCTACTAAGGCCCCGTCTAGACAAGCTGTTCCCACTACTGTATGTT
Source organism: Argentina silus (assembly GCF_951799395.1). NCBI lineage: Eukaryota > Metazoa > Chordata > Actinopteri > Argentiniformes > Argentinidae > Argentina > Argentina silus. The sequence goes on from NC_139663.1 coordinate 9,800,324, forward strand.
TTTTAAGACAAGGGGACACAGGGGAAATGCAAGGATTAAGACATAACCCTCTGACAGGGATACAGCAACTGCAACAGACACATATACGTAATGCAAGGTCTGTGTTGTCCCACAAATGCATAACGGGCATATGCCTAGCCCTAACATGTGTTTAATCCATCATATGTTGGTGTATAAATCAAGTCTTTGTCTTCTCTCCCATAGCCCATGGCAATGGAGGGGAAGGCGGTCAGTGACAGGAGCATATAGCAGTTCCCCTCGTCATGATATTAGATACAATGGAAATGTTATCATACAATTGTTGGCCATTGTATATGTAGTGTATGTAGCTCAATTCCTTTGCCGTGGGGTTGCTATACATTTCAGTCCTGTGGGGTGAACTTGCGATACATTTCAATGCTGTGGAGTAAGAAGGGTCAGCATGAGTGGACTTCCCATTGTCTCCAGCCACAGGAAGTGATGGCAGAGACAGGAAGCAGAGCTGTGAAGGTAAAAGGGTTGCAGACACATATGTGTCTGTGAAGTGCCGGGCAGGGGAAAAGGAAACTGCAGGGAACTGGAACTGTGAGCCAGTGTATATTTTCCCCTACTCTTCTCTCTAAGACTGGGGTGAGTGGGAAGAGGCGCGGTGGAGGGTGCTGCTGCGGGAATGTCCTATTGAAATCCTGTGCCAAGCAGCAATTATAGTAACAGTTGAATACCCTGGAAGTGATTCACATGTTAGGGTCTGTTGATGCGGGGGTGGTGTTGGGAAATACAGTAGATAAGGAGGTAGAAGATAGACTGGAGGCAGGAAGAGTGGATGTGCTGGTCAGTGATAGATTGGGACACCTGAACTTCCGTAACCCGTAACAACCACACAGAGAAGATTTCCCATCCCTTGTTCTTTTATCTGAAACACGACCACATGGCCTTTCTAATCAGCAGCCAGTGTGTGAAGGCCTGTCCGTGCCAGAACCACACAGTACGCACATGAATGAATATATTTGTGTCTGTTTGTGTCTCAGACAGTGTATCTGTGTTTGTGTGTGTGTGTGTGTGTGTGTCTGTGTGTGTGTGTCTGTGTGTGTGTGTGTGTGTGTGTGTCTGTGTGTGTGTATGTATGACTAATACATCGTTTTTTTATTTAACTGTGTGTGTCTGTGTGTGTGTGTGTATGTGTCCACCACGCCCAGTACAGGGTACAGGCTGTTGGCACTGCTGGAGGCCATGACTGATAGCCAGCCTGGGGTGTGTGTGTGTGTGTGTGCGTGCGTGCGTGCGTGCGTGCGTGCGTGCGTGCGTGCGTGCGTGCATTTTCAGTGAGTCACCCTCTCCAGAGTCATAGCTGACCCCTCAGCCACAGCTTTGACTCTTATCTGTCCCCACAGCCTTATGCAGTAATGTACGTAGAGTCTGACACGGAGCTTCCACTCCATTCTCAGACCTGCAGAAGAATGAGTGAGACAGCTGCAGAGGGAAGCGGGATTACAATGATATGTTGTAAGGTCCGAGGGAACAGGGTAAGTCTGTGAGAGGGGAGCAGCTAAAGGGGGTAGGGCAGCAGAGGGAGAGAGGATGAATGAAGACAGCTAGAGGAAAAGGGAAGGGTAGGGTTAAGGGGAAGTGATGAGGCAGAAGGAGACCAGGAAATAGGGCAGAAGAGGATGAGAATGATGGGGGGATGGGTGGAAGGATACGCAAGGAGAGATGTAGTTCCCTGGTAGGGCTTGGGCCGGGGGAGAGAAGGCCAGGGAGGAATGTGACTGGGGGCGAAGCCTGGTGCCACCTGCAATAACAGACTAGCCTGAACACTCTAACTGGTGACTCCCTCCATCAACCGTCAAGGCAGTAAGAGAGATAGATTGCTGCATTGATACATAATCTAACTAGGTTTACCTGTAGTATCCAGTGTTTAGAGGTTACATAACATTAGAACCACACTACCTCATGCTTGTCTGTGTGTATGTGTCTGTGCCAGGGTGTTGACTGGTGGTCAGCTGTTTCTCCCTCTCCATGCCAGTTGTTCAGACAGACAAAAGGACCCCCCCCTCCCCCCTTCCACACACACACACACACACACACACACACACACACACACACACACACACACACACACACACACACACACACACACACACCATTCCATACAGAGAAGGGGAGGGGGATTTATGGCTCACAGTGGAATCCGGACAGACAGGGGTCACAACCCCAAACCCCTTCCCACAGGCCCCTTCAAAGGAGTGCCACAGGGTCCTCTGTGTCAACAGGCACCCAGGGCCGAGTAGCATGTCAGACGTACAGCATACTCCCTCAAATACTCCTCTACATACAAGATATGTCACTCACACATGGATGGTCAAAACGTGCCCACATTATTCAACATGTGTGCATGTATGTCTCTTAAACAGACACAAACACACTGCTGAAACGTATCCTAATTATAACACTTCCAACGCTTCAACACTCGACTCATGCAGGCGAACGCCAACACGTTTAATGCTCACACTGTTAGACCAAGAAGTAAGCTATGATAGTCCTCAATTATTACATTTGAGATGGGGTCAGACTAAAGGTTACTGTGTATATTAGATCAACAGAGAGGGAAGAAAGAGGGAGATTGCTTGGCAGGACCCGCACATTGTATCCACTTAGCTCTCTTAGCTGTGTGAGATACAGTACAGACAGCATTAAAACTAACTGTATCAAACGGGGGGGCTGAAAGGGATACTGTGACAAGCCTGACAGAGTAGCAGTGTGTGCAAATGCAGCCCTACACAGTCTGCGGAGGCTCAGTGTGAATGATGTTGAAAGGATATGGCAACAAAGCGCCTCTGAACAAAAGTGTGTGTGTGCAGGGGGGGTGTCAAACATCTACTGGCATTAAAAGGAGGCCTGAAATTGAAGGACTAGAGGGAACTGGAGTGAAAAAGAGGTGATATGAGAGGATGAGAAAGACAGGGAGCGGTGGGGGGGGGGGGGGGGGGGGGGGGGGGGCTGTTTTCACCGTCCAAGGGGGTGAAAACAATTAGGACAGGGTTGAGACAGGGAGCGTGAGTGTAGATATCTCAATGGAGCGACCGGAATTGATTAGAACGTACCAGTGCACATCAATGTTTGGGACTTTGAACTGATTTCCAGCCCTGATTTTTTTTTTTCTTCGTCTCAATGAGTGTGACACAGTTGGCATCTCGTTAACGCGGTGGTTCCGGGGGTACGACCGTGTTTCGACCCTGTCAGCAGGAAGTAGGGCCCAGGGGGGTTGGAGATGAGGCGCGGTCGAGCGAATAAACGTGATGAACGTTGTTTACGGTTTCATTCCACAAAGTGCTACACTGTGTGTTGTTATGTAATGACCGGGGGGGGTCTGGTGGTCTTTTTGTGCTCCTCTTCTCATACCCCCCCCCCTTCAGTGAGTGAGATGGGGGACATGCCAACCCCCATCAGCGTCAAACTTGGTCTCGCTCAGTCAAACACAGGGACACACTCTGGGCCTTGGGCTGTGTGTCAATGACTAAGACTGCCCCTCAGACCGAGAGAGAGAGAGGGGAGTCAGGACGACGGGGAGGGGGGGGGGGGGGGGGGTGCCCGAACTCTCTCAGTCTCACTCTCCCCACTATCAATAATAGAGGGGCCATGTTGCTGAGTTGACGTCCCCTGGATGTGTGTTTGTGGGACTGGAGATGTGGAGAATGTGGAGAAACCCAAACACAGGAGTGCAGAAACACAGTATCACTCTTCCCAGGGCCAACCCCAGGCCAGAAGACGTGATTTATTAATGTCTCTGGTTGAACAGAAAACACATGTACTGTAGGGTGAGACAGAGAGAGCCTATAGAGATAGTGATCCAGGGTCAGAGCCCAGGGACACGGAACAGTTCAGCTCACCAGCTGTGCTGGCCCTCACGCTCCCTGACCCCCATCAGTGACCTCCACCCAACACACCCTAGCGTCACCCCCCCCCCTCCCTCCACCTCCCCCCTCCTTCCCCGTCACGCATGTCCACGTGACTCCTCCACCAGACAACACCATCTGCTCAGTTCTCCCACCTCATGAGTATCACAGCTAAGTCTCAGGCTTCTCATTCTCCCGTGGAGACTGACAAGATATCGTACATTCTGACCTTCTGTCTGCAGTAGGGGAGAAGACTTGCCTCACAAGACTTGACTCACTGCTCAAACATTCTCGTAGATAGTCTTCTAACTGGGTGAGCTGGAGAGGGCAGACATGAAGGTCATGGTGAATGTGAAGTGTGTGTTTAAAGCGCTGAGCTGCCCTTGACATGAATGGTGTATCACAGGGTGGTCAAGGGGGTCTTGAGTCATGTGAAGAAGGGGAGCAGAAGGAGGAGGAGGAGGAGGAGGAGGTAGAGATTAAGGCAGAGAGGGCAGCTGTGGCTCTTTGCGTAGGAGGCCTTCTCTCCGGCTCTTTTTCCCCCTGATGACTCGGGTCTGTTTTCCCCAGGCAGGCAGCTTTGAAGTGGCTCCCTCTCCACCCTGCTCTCTGCACCCCTCTCCCCTCTCCACAGCTCCTCAGTAATAGCAGCCACATGGGCCCCCAGCTTTGAGCCTTCACTGGTGCTGAATGCCACGTCTCAACCCCTATATTCCTCCTAATGTACTCTTTCATCCTCTCTCTCCTTCCCTTTCCCCTCCTCTTTTCTACTCTAATGTTCTACCCTAATCTTCTCTCGCCCTCCTATGCTTGTCCAACTACATCCTTCCTCCCCAGAGGTGATATGTCTTCTAGCTCTTTCGTTTCCTCTCTCTTTTTCACGCTCTCTCTCTTTTGTCCTCTAAGCACACTTCTTGTGGACTCTTAGTCAGTACCATAACATAGGTTACATGGTTCATTTGTTCTAGCATTGAAAGTATACAGGCCTGACCAATTACGATAATATCTTACTTAATGTTGAAATGGTTGTGGTTAAACTGGGTGTGCCCTGTAATTGTGCATGCCGTGTCTGGTTCAAGAGCTCCCTATACCCAATTGTGGTTCCTGTCAATGAGTAAACACCCTGTGTGTATGAGTATGACAATGAGTTGTTTTTTTAATTTCCACCTTCTAACTCACTCACTCACTCACTCATCTGCCTCCTCTGCAGTTTGCAACCTACAGGCGATAATTTGAGTCACTATTTCCAGTGTATGCATGGATGACCTGTCTTAGTTTGGAGAGGCATTTACCAGAAACTAGTTGTTGAGATCACAACCCATGCCTCAACCTCAGTAAAGCACCATGTTGTCTCACCTTCATATGAACCTTCATTGTCCTCCTGCTATTTTGTCTTTTTGCCCACCTCTATCAGTTTATCTGGGTACAAAAAGGCTTTGTTTAAATGGCCTTGGGCACGCCGTGGCATGCGCCCCCCTCCGCCCCCGCGCGTCAGGGTTTCCGAAGAGACACGTATAGTGGAGTGTAAACATTCACATCTAAACTTTTAGGCACAGCCAGAGGGAGCCCGTACGCTCTTTGTACGGCAAGCCGAGTGCGCCGCAACGGAGGGCAGGCGCTTTGCTCTCACGGTGCAGAGATTTACCCAACGCTCCCTCATCCAGTTCGGCTCAGTTTAACGGGCTGGCCGACCAAGAGAGGGATTTACGCTGAGGCAGTCTGGCGGAGGAGGAGGGGGAGCACACCAAATAGCCCAAACAACGGAAAAGAGGGGGGTTGGAAGGAAGGAAACTGGATAGGTGAATGCCACTGAGCATCGCCGCCGGACTATTTAGTCTGTTATTTACATAACAGCGCTTTAGGCATAGACTTAATATATTGTTTGCAACTTCTTAGCAACAAATCCCCCTCTCCTTTTTACTGCTAAACAATCCCAGCTGTCCAATGAATGGAGTTGCTTTTTGCCTTGTTGGAATTCCACCCTACTCAGAGAACGAAGTAAGTGGTCGACTGTGTTTGTTAACTTGTCATCATTTGCTTAGTTTTTCAAGATTTGCCTCGAAAGCTTTTGCATTGGGAGAGTTCAGAGAACTATCGGGTTGGTCAGAGAGCATGATTTCCTAAGAGGATTAGTTCACGTAGCTACTGTGTGTACACACACTGACATATGATACAGAAACCGGTCCTTTAAATTAGTTTTCTATTGCAACTTTGTTCACATACTGTTGGAGTTTTTTTCCCCACAGTTGATTGTTTATTTAGTGAGAACGCCCACAGTGGTCAATGGCTGAGGGATTGTAACCGTTCCCTTTTCAAAGCGATTACAAAGTAATATTGACGTTCGGCTGTATGTGCTATTGTCTGTCTCTCGCCGTAGAGGTGGTAACAGACTCCCCCTTGGAGCTGTCAAACTAGATGTCACGGCGGGACGTCCGAAAGGAGGATGTCACGTCATTATCGACTTTTACCCGCCAGAGACACAGTTAACGGTTTCTATCGAAGTGGCAATTAAATGAACATGTTTTTAGTATTGCAATGTGTAAGGTGAGTGATTTCCAACATCTAGATGTTTTGTAACTTTAGTTGTTGGAAATTGAATAGGCTACTTTGGCAAAGGTTTTAAACACGTTCATCCCCCAAGTCTTTCCCTATCTGCTTTGGGTACTCAAGGACATGTGTTCCATCACCAAGTCTGTAGCAGTTTGATAGCTATTTCTAGATAAATAGCTACTTTGAACTCCAAATGTTGCAACAAAGAAGTTTCCCCAATGGCAGAGTGACCACAATGACTATAAGCATGTAATTGAGCCTGTTAAAAGGCTTTTAATGGTTTACACAGCCAGACTCAAAAACACAGTAGTCCTATAAGCTCTAGTTGTTTGCTTTGCAGAAAGCTTTATAATTCAAGGTCTTTATTTTTTATCTGAAAAGCCAAGAAGTCCGTACACTTAGGACATTTTTATTAGGGGATTTCCTCCACTACACTCACATTGTTGTCCAATGTTTTGCAATATTCTCCCATACATCCAGTGTAGCTGAGGCCTCCAACCTCTGAGGGTGGTGTGACATTGCTAGGCTATGAGGTAAGACCAGAGGTTGTCTCTTCTGGGCACTCACAGGTGGTCTATGTGTGTGTGTTTGGAACAGGGAGCTGGATGGGCCCTGGTTCTGGTATTGCTGTCTGTATGTTCTGGTTGCAGAGGTTTGTGTTTGAATCTGTTTTTATTGACACTTTCTGGTGTGTGTGTGTGTGTGTGTGTGTGTGTGTGTGTGTGTGTGTGTGTGTGTGTGTGTGTGTGGTGTGTATCTCATGTGTGGTGTCACATCCCCAGGAACCTATCAACTGTTGCTTTCAAATTTTGCTCTCATTTCCCACATGTTCTTGTCCCACTGATTTTGAACTTCCCTTTACAGAGCTGGCCTCTATAACACCTGGCTATTCCAGGATCTATTTCCCTGCATATGTTCCTTTCCCTATCCTTGTCTCCTTGGAAGATTTTTTTTGCTTGGAGACAGTATTGCTGTGTCAGTATGGTACGACACGTGGAGTCTCTTTCGAATAATAAATTCAATGATGCAAACCTAGGATAATAACTGAAATAGACAAACAAAAGATCAAAAGTGTCTGTTATTCTGTGTCTATAAATGGCCATGCTCCTTTCCCCATGCACCCCATTAGTGCTGATGAGTCACTGACCTCCATGTGAAGGCCTAACAGAAAGCACATGACCCTTGTTACAGCCTGTGCTCTTTCCTCAACATCAAACCTGATCCAGCCCCCCACCCCTGGACCAACCCTAACCCTGACCCCCAGCCCCTGGCCCAACCCAAACCCTAACCCCAGACCCACCCTAACCCTGACCCCCAGCCCCTACCTCAGTGTGAGCCTCACTCCGACTCCCAGTCCCAATTCTGGACTGTCTGTGTCCAAGAAGGGAGGAGAGGGGACCTTCGTGCATTCCCTTCCCCTCCCCTCCCCTCCCCTCGCTGCCTGGCCTGATTGAACACTGATTCAATTAGACTAAACGGACCAGCAGAAAGAGACAGCAGAGGAAGAGAAGAGAGCACGCAAGATTACATTTGATTTCGATGGCCGTTTGATTTGTAAATATGGGACACACAGTCTAAAGCGGACTGTTTGTTGTGAGTTGGCCCAGTGTTCTGCAAGATGGGATGGGAGAAGCTGTTGCAGTAAAGCAGTTATGATGTCCAGTGGGGATAGTTTAATGTTTGCTGCGCTAGTTTGGTGTTGCAGTGCAGTATTAGTGGGTGAAATCAATAGGGATGTCAGTCTACAGGGGAGATGGAGGGCTGGGTGAGGCCGTGGCCATGCCATTAAGACCCATAGTGCATTGCACCACGTGGTGCTACAGTATGCTGATGAGAAATATGAGAGTCCTTTTATGAAAATCAGTGCGAAACCAATCGATTATACAGCTCCACTCGCGTTACTGTAGCATGTGTTCCTGTGTGTTGGCGACTTGGCATGCTTGCGTTATGCTCTCTGGCTCTCATATAGGACTGCAGAGTCACTACCTATCTTCCGCCGTAGATTGAAGACCCATCTCTTCAGGCTACATCTTGACTGTCCCTTCTAAAGACCTCTTCATCCCCACTACCCCCCTGTACAGTTTCTCTACTGTAAATAAAAAAAAAAAAAAAAAAAAAATTCTTCCTTCTTCTAGCATTGTGACTGCCAATACCCCCGGGTCCTAGCATAGATTTGTTTTTCTTATGATGACTGATGTATAGATAATTCATTTACTTAGACAAATGTACTTGTTGTAAGTCGCTTTGGATAAAGGCGTCTGCTAAATGTCTAAAATGTAAATGTAAAAAAATATACTGTACAGCACATTTGTATTTGTTCTGTGTTGGTTTTTAAGTGTGTGTTTTTGTGTTGAGATTCAAGAGCGGGCCTCAAAGTTGATAACACTGTACTATATATAGGTCATATTTAAAACCCTAGAATAGAAACTCAGACTTTACTGCTCCGATGGGCCTGCCGATTCCGCTGACCCAAGGACAGTCTTTACACTCAGGTCCCACACCTCAGATCGCAGAGGCCTGCTGATGCAGCTGATCCAAGAACAGTCACGTGAGTCAGGTCCCAGACCTCAGACCCCGGAGACCTGCTTATTCAGCTGTCCTGAGATCATTTCCTGGTCCAGGCACTCTCTCAGGATGAAAACTGCTGTCTGAGCCTTCAGGAAAACCCCCTGCTTGATTATGAGCAGATGTCTTATGAGCACAGAATACACTGTAGGCACTACTGTATCCGAATGCAGCATTTCCCATCGCAATTACTCCTGGCTTCATCTAGTTCCCTGCTTATGTTACTTTCCCTGTCATTGTCTCATAGGAAGATCATTTGTTTTGCTGTGTCAGTATGCTAGGACATGTGGACCAAGTCTCTTTTGAATGAGCGCAAACCTGGTCTTAATAAAAGGTTCTGTGAGAAGAAGAAGAAGAAGAATACCATTTGCTCTACAGTAGCTTCCTACTGGATCAACGACTCATCTCACCATTACAGTGTCATAGCTAATCTTAGCAGCCACAGGAGCTCCACACCGTGATCAATAAATCAATGTTGTTCACATGCGACTTGTTTCTCTTTCTATCTGAATTTTAGTTGTTAGGGGAGAGGTCAGTGGGTAGAATTTCACAGTGTGCGGGTTGGGGTGGGGTGGGGTGGGGTGGGGTGGAGAGAGAGGGACAGTAAACACAGTGTTAACAGAGTGCCCTGTGTGAGTCCATTAACACTGCTGCGACGTCTCTCACACCTTAACACCGCCACCCCTCTGGCATTCCTGGACGCAGCGGCTGGAGTCGATGACAGCTGCACCCCCCACCCCACTGCATCGCACACACACCTCACCTCCACATATCATTAACCTGAACCTGAACCTGTGTGTGGGCGTGTGCGCGTGCGTGTGTCACTTGACACTTTTATAACACTCAAGACACATACTCTAGCACACATGCTCATACCTACAGGCACTAACACTAAGATGTACTGTACATGTACACACTGGTTCATCAGTAATACAAAAACACTATTCTTTCAGGCCTAATGCTTCTATGCTTGAGGGCAAATATGTTAACCTGAATTCAAGAGCGTTGCAGGAATGGCATAGATACAGTACATGCTGTTGTTTTGAATGTTCCACTGTGTATATCCTGTCTACATCGTTACGCTATTCCTTCGATGCGGCAATGCATTCAGATCCCAGGTCTAATGCGACTTTTCATCCTTCAAAGAGAGCCGATTTTGAGGTGAAATCCAGATCAGTTTCACCTCTCAAGGTAGCATCAAAACACCCATGCTACAATCATGATTTATTATAAAAAAACATGTCTGTCTCCAATACTGTTCCTATGTTCTGTATCTGTTTTTATACTCTTTGAATTAGCCTTCTTCTAACACGGTAAACCCTGATACACTCTGGTCGCACGCCCAGTTTGGGTAAAACCCATGTCAACTTTTATGGCCCGCCGGCTTCTTAAATGTCTTCTGAACTGCCATTTTGCTGTGTTCATGAATGACAGATAGATAGATAGATAGATAGAAACTTTATTTATCCCAGGGGGAAATTCTCCTTGATAGCAAATAAAGGCTAAACAACCATGGTACATACACAATGCATGTAGTTGGCCCAAGGACATCAGTCATCATTGACCTTGTTTACCATGTGGTTTAGGGGTGTGGCTCCTGTAATGCAGATATGCAGCCCAAAGCAGACATGCTCCCACTGCTAATGGTTGTGTATTGATCGCTGCTCTTTCTCTCTCTCTCTCTCTCTCTCTCTGTCACACACACACACACACACACACACACACACACACACACACACACACACACACACACACACACACACACACATAAACACACTTAAGACTCTATTCCTGATACTATAGGGCACTCTCAAGGAGGGCGTGTGTCACAGAAATGGTCCTGTTATCTTAGCTGTCTTTAAAGATTGCCCGTCCAGAACAGTAGCAGGTCCCCTGTGCATTCTTCATGCCTTGTGTTGTGCTGGGTGGAGTGGCAGAGGAATTGAGCAGGGACAGAACTACTCCTGTGTCTCCAGTACATTTCATGTGGCGTCTGATACTCAGGCGTGGAGCGATCTGGGGGAAAAACAAAGCCTCTCTCTTTCAGAAACAGGAGAGCTAATTAGATTCAGCCTGTTGACGGTCTGGGCTGTGTCAGTGTCCCATTGTATACGTGTGTGTGTGTGTGTGTGTTTGAGTGTGTTGTTTTTTGTGCAGGAAAACATGTGAGTTAGTGTGAGTGTCTCTCTGTCTCTATGCGTTGTTGTTGTGGAGCTTGTGTGAGGTATGGAGGACAGGTCGTGTCTTGCTCTGAAATGCAGACTTGACTTGTCCATATCTGTCCATGTGATCAGCCTGAAGCCGAAGGGCGGGGCCAATACAGGGGTCGGGGTTCAGAGGTTAGGGGCCCATCATCAGACACTTGGCCTCCAATAAAGAGAGGGTGAAGAGGCAGGAGGAAATCAGTGTCACTTGGTCCAGGAGGGGCCATGGAGTTAAGGAGGGGCAGCTTTTTAATGCCCCCCGCCCCCCCAATGAATGGATGTGTGTATTCATTTGTTGTGTTTGTCTATCTTCATGCTACATATGATGTATGAATCTAACAGTGTGTTTTTTGGGCGTGTTTGTGTAATCATGTCTTCAGTTTGTGTTTGTGAGAGGCGAGGGAGAGAGTGTGTGTGTGTGTGTGTGTGTGTGTGTGTGTGTGTGTGTGTGTGTGTGTGTGTGTGTGTGTGTGTGTGTCTTCAGCGAGCTGAATGGTGCTGTGTCTCCAGCTCAAGTCAGATGTGGGGGCACATTCCCTACTCAGCCTTTTGTGAACAGCAGGGAATCCACAGGAATGTGAGAAACAGAGAGAGGGACTGAAAGACGGAGAGAGGGGAACCCAGAAGGAGGGGGGGAGAGAGAGAGAGAGAGAGAGGGGGGGGGTAGGGTGGGACTAACAAATAGAGAAGACCCTCATGAGTCACAGAGAGAGAGAATGACAGCAGTTATGAGAGTGACAGCAAACATTCAAAGACGCATCGAAACAGACTGAGAGGGACAAGATATCAGGCCCTAGTTTCACCAAAACTAGATCATAGCTGCTTCCTCTTTCACACCCAGTAGGGTACAGCTAACCCTAACCCTAACCCTAACCCTAACCCTAACCCTAACCTTACCCTTCTTTCCCTGGCACATCTCTACGTCCCACTATCATACACTCATACACACACACACCTCAGTTATTTTTGTATGACCCGAGGGTCCTCCTGACGGTGCCACATTTCTCCACTAGCCTCAATGTTCACCCTCAGGGTCTCACGCCTCGTGGCTCCTTGAACATGTCCCACCACTGGTTCTAAGAAGACCTCTCCATCCTTCAAGATCCCCCTGGAGGATGGACAGCTCCTTCATGACTGTGCTCAGTTTGTGTATACAGTAGCACAGATCAGGGAGGATCCCCTTGGTTTGGCCATGGCAGAAGCCCAGCTGGCCCTTATCGAAGTGCTGTTGAAGGTCGATGAACTGTGAGCCGTTCAGACACAGTGGATGACTCTTTCTCTGAGTGGGCCGGTCTTTTATCATGGCTCGTGGACTCACTGACCCCCCAGCCCCAGCCCCAGCTCCAACACATCCGCAACCCAGCACTGTGGCAGGATATACACATGTGCAATCCTACGATACACAATACACACATGCATCCTCTTCTCTGTCTGTCTGTCTGTCTGTCTGTCTGTCTGTCTGTCTGTGTCTGTCTGTCTGTCTGTCTGTCTGTCTGTCTGTCTGTCTGTCTCTCTCTCTCTCTCCTCATGGGGGATGTTATGCCGGTTGTCTGTGTAGTGAGCTTGTTCTGACAGGCCGGCTTGGAGCAGGGGGCTGGGATGATCAGGCAGGCTGATGAGGAGATAGCGAGGCTGGGCTGAGATAGGGCGCTGTGTGCCTGGGCTGCCCGGGGGCAGGGAGGGGAGGAGTGCCTTCTAGGCTGGCAGGCAGGCTTCCCAGCAAAACACAGTTACAGAGACCTCAGGCACAGCGCTATCTGTCTATCCCTCTCGATCTTGCTTCCTCTTGTTCTTGTCCTCCTCCTGCTCTATTGAGTGTATGTTTGTTCAAGTCCTTCTTAACACTGCTCTTTGGTCTTAGTCCCCTCTGTTGCTTTTCTCTGATCCACTCCGTTCTCCCTGTTTTGTCTCGTTCTGTCTCTCTCTGTGATATGACTTACAGAGGCGCTCTCGAGAAATTTCCTTTGATCTCTTCACTCCTACCATATTTGGTCATCTCCCACTCGAAATTTCGAAAGACCCCCATTTCTCAAGATGGTGTCTGTGTGTTTGTGTAGTCCTGGCTAGTCAGTTTGAAAGGACACACATGTCTGTATGAAGGTGTTCAGTCTGACTCTCTCTATGAACAGTGCTCCGGCTTTGGTTTCAGAGCTGTAGGTATTCTGTCTTAAGCATGGAGTGTATTTATGTTGGATGTGCTCTGTCTATGAGATTCAGTGTTGTCCATCCCTGCTCTGCTCTGTTAGAGCTGAGCTTCAAACTCACACACACACACACACACACACACACACACACACACACACACGCACACACACGCACACACACACCCGCACAGACACACAGAACACACACACACACACACACACACACACACACACACACACACACACAGACACACACACACACACACACACACACACACACACACACACACACACACACACACTCACACTCACACATGCACACTAGGAAATGAGTCAAGGAGAAACATACAACATTTATTGTATATTTATTACCCATTACTCTCACAGCAGCTGTACAACCCTTTCATCTGAGAGACATAGTGAGACCATGTGTGTGTGTGTGTGTGTACGTGTGTGTGTGTGTGTGTGTGTGTGTATTAGACTCCCACATCAACAGCCATGTTCCTGTGGTCTCTACACGCAGATGCTCTTTCAGAGCGAGAGCAAGGGGAGGGTGGGAGCAGAGAGGGACGCTGCTGCACCCCAAGGCCCCACTCCTGACCTTTTGTCTGCTCTGTGGAGCAGAGGCTGGAGCGGCTGACTGCTAGAGGGGACCGTCTCTTGAGCCTGAGCCAGCCTCAGCCAGCCTCCACCCTGAACCCAACTGCTAACCTCCAGCCTGAAGGGAAAGGCCACTAACACAGAGTGACAGAGGCTAAAGACACTGAAATGCCATCAGGGCTGCCATATGTATCTCAAGTCATTACACATGGAGATACAAGGCAGAGCCAGTGGCATCCTGAGGGAACAGTGGTGCTCTGTACTGGACCTATATGGGCACACAAACACAGTTACACACACACACATACACACACACACACACACACACACACACACACACACACACACACACACTTACAGTCACACACACACACAGATGGCCTGTGCGTTTGGGCTGGTACAGTGTGCAGTAGAACAGGAAGGAGCAGAGATAAGACGATAGTGAGGGATGATCCTTGTGTTTTCAAAACATGCCCAGGGAGGATCGACTGTATCTGTGTCCCAGTGGGGAAGGGAGGGGAGGGGGGGGGGAGTCTCTGGATTG
>NC_139663.1:9819802-9842302 GCF_951799395.1 Argentina silus
TGTGATGTGATGTGTGTGTGATGTGATGTGTGTGTGATGTGGCTGTTTGCTCCCTGGGAAAGCCACATCCTGTGGCTGCTGTGTTTGGGGTGGACTGTGACCTGGAGAGATAGAGCTAAGGGAACAGCAGCCACACACACACACACACACACACACACACACACACACTGAATAAACTCACATATCTGTACTCACATATCCTCTCCCTCAGTGACCCTAGTTCACTCTTCCCCATTTGTTACGGTCTTGTCTCGGTCTGTGAGTAGTGAAAACATGCCTTTGTTGTGTCTTGCATTGCCATTTGTTTGATCTCTCGCTGTACTGACACAGTAAGTCACACTCTCTCTCTCTCTCTCTCTCTCTCTCTCTCTCTCTGAATGTATCTCTCTCCATCTCTTTCACACACATATTTCCTTCTCTCTTTTTCTCCTCTCTCTCCTAGCTGCGAGACATGATCCCATCTGATCTCTAATGTCACGGCTCAGCTGTGTGAGTGTGTGAGTTGGTGAGTGTGTGTGTGTGTGTGTGTGTGTGTGTGTGTGTGTGTGTGTATGTTGTTGGGGCTTGTGGACCATAGTCAGTCAGTGGAAAAAGTGGCGGCCTGCTGTGTGTGCCTGTGTTAACCTGTGAGGATGAAGGGGATTAAGACATATCTCCGAAACTAATCTGTCTGTGAGCAGTCGACCCACGCGCTCCGATCCGCTCTCCCCTTCTTTCTCTCTCTCTCTACTCTCTCGCTCTCTCTCTCCTTTCTCTCTACTCTCTCGCTCTCTCTCTCTCCTTCTCTCTCTCTACTCTCTCGCTCTATCTCTCTCCCGTCGCCCTCTCAGTCTCGCTCACTGGTACGCATAGCAGAACAGGGTGGGAGGGTAGGGCAGTGTGTGTGTGTGTGTGTGTGTGTGGCATGGCGTCTCTTCAGAGATTAGCGCCGTGTGCCGTTTGAATCGTTGAGTCTTTGACTTCAGGGGCATTTAGGCCTGCAGGGGTGAATGGGAGGGAATGAAATTCACTTAGTTTGAAAAAGGCACAGGTGCACACAGGTGTGTTGTGCACTTTTCCTAGGGATGTGTTGCCATGTTTTAGGATCCAGGTGTTGAGTATGAGGTAATGAACTGTGTGACACACTTGCGGTGTTTAGGCTCTCGTCCAATCCCATTGTAGTATGTTTACCTGTGCACGTGCACATGCCTTAGCCAATCATCACACAGTGTGGGTCGCTGGTGGCAGTGTGAGTATTGTGACACCTCTGTGTATGTGTGTGTGTGTGTGTGTGTGTGTGTGTGTGTGTGTGTGTGTGTCTGTGTGTGTGTGTGTGTGTGTGTGTGTGTGTGTGTGTGTGTGTAAACTGTAACTCAACGCCTCTGTGCTCTGCTCTTTCATTACAACGCTTTTTTCTTCCCGCCGTCCTCTCTTTGTAAACGTCTCCACGGGTCACGGGAGAGAGAGAGGGAGACGGAAGGAGGTAGGGAGAGAGGGAGAGAAAGAGAGAGCGAAAGAGAGAGCGAAAGCAGACAGATCTTTTGTTCCCAAATTGGGCTTGAATCAGTCATTGCCAAAGCTCTACTGAACAATGCCATACGAATCGCTCTCAATACTGCTACCGTGAAAGGAAGAGCTTTTGTGTTTTCATTTATTTGACACCAGGACATCTCTGCATATAATAGTCTGGCACTGATTTATGATGTCACTCACATGGCAACCCATAACAAGCCCTCTGTCTTTTCTTTATCTTGGTAGGATTTAGGTGTGGTCTTTTCAATGTCCTTCTCTCCTATAGGAGGATAGGACCTCCCCCTGAGTGATCTGGTCCTCTCTCTCCGGGGCGGTTCCGCTTGGCGGTCTGTTAGAACCCAAACCTCCATTCTGACCACAGGCTGAACAGAACCCCTCTCAGACCGCAGCCTACAGCATGGACTTTATGAGAGCCTAATTACACACCCCAGTGTATTTATACACATGTGTGACTCAATGGGCCATGTGGTGTGTGTGTGTGTGTGTTTGTGTGTGTGTGTGTGTGTGTGTGTGTGTGTGTGTGTGTGTGTGTGTGTGTGTGTGTGTGTGTGTGTGTGTGTGAGGATGCTTTGCCTTATGCAGTTTGTGTGTACTGTGTATTTGTGAATGGTGTGTTTGATGTATTAGTACATATTTCAATATATTGCATGTACACCTGCAAAGTGCTTTGTCTGTGGGTGTAGTTTGTGTCTCGAGGGTACAGTCTGTGTGTGTGTGTTTGTGTGTGTTTTAGAGTTTGTGTTCTGATCCTGTTGGCTCTTGCCCTGCTGTGTGGCAGGTGAAACCTGTCTAACGTCATTGGTTACGGATGTGTGTATGGAGCGTGTAGGCAGAGCACCAGGGAATGGAGCCTCAGTCAGCATGGTCACCTGCCTACCACTCTCACACAAATACTAGACTTCTGGTTGTTTGGTGAGAACTCTGACGTCTGTGTGGTGTGTGTGTGTGTCTGTGTGATTTGGGTGAGTGGGTGTATTCCTGTGTGTGTGTGTGTGTGTGTGTGTGTGTGTGTGTGTGTGTGTGTGTGTGTGTGTGTGTGTGTGTTTGTGTGTGTTTCATTTAACCTCTCATTTAATCTACTGTGTTTTTGCAGTTTTCCATTTTGTCTACTGTCTTCTCTTCTCTTTATTTTTCCTCAGAGAGAGAGGGAGGGAGGGAGGGAGAGAGGGAGAGGGAGAGGGAGAGGGAGAGGGAGAGAGAAAGAGAGAGAGAGAGAAAGAGAAAGAGAAAGAGAAGAGAGAGAGAGAGAGAGAGAGAGAGAGAGAGAGAGAGAGAGAGAGAGACAGTGGTGTAGCATGTTTTCTTTTCTCTTTGTGTTTGAAATCGGACTCTCTTTTTTTTTGTCCTCTAAGCGGAGGGGAAGTGGAGAGGGGGGGTGGTTTGTAGAGTTGAGTGCAGGGATCATAGTCGTGTCACTGCGTCTGTCTCCCTTTCACACATGCCCACGCGCCACTAAACTCACTCTACACACACAGCACAGTGCAGGCTAGGACCGAGCCACAGGGACCGGCATTGGATTTACCTCATCACCAGCCTACAGGAGAAAACTCCATTTGGACTTTTAGAGTGGGGTGCAGTGTTCAGTACCCAGCCTTCAGTGTTCAGTGTTTAGAGTGC
Source organism: Argentina silus (assembly GCF_951799395.1). Lineage (NCBI taxonomy): Eukaryota > Metazoa > Chordata > Actinopteri > Argentiniformes > Argentinidae > Argentina > Argentina silus. Next base: position 9,822,932 of record NC_139663.1, read on the forward strand.
TGAGTGCATAGGATGTTGTGTGGTTTGGCGCTCTGTCAAAGAAAGTCGATTTCTGAGTGACAGATTGGAAGACGGATCACGAGGAAGTGGAGTGTACTGAGAGGAGGTAACAGAGGGAGCTGAGAGTGAGAGACAGAGCAAAGGATGAATTGGAAGAAGTGAGACCGGACTGAGGGTTGGAGGCTGAAAAGGGGAGGAGAGAGAGAGAGAGAGAGAGAGAGAGAGAGAGAGGTACAGGGACAAAGCTGGGAGGAGAGAGAGACAGTGGGAGGACGAGAAGAGAGAGAGAGAGAGAGAGAGAGAGAGAGAGAGAGAGAGAGAGAGAGAGAGAGAGAGAGAGAGAGAGAGAGAGAGAGAGAGAGAGAGAGAGAGAGGGAGGGAGGAGAGACAGAAGAACCATCCCTCTAACTGTGACAGTAGTTTGTGTTTGGGGGGGTTGACAGAGCGGCTTTGTCTTCTGAACACCACTGGACACTACGGGGAGAGAGTCACTGTCTGTCAGTCAGTCAGTCAGTCAGTCAGACAGTCAGTCAGTCAGTCAGTCAGTCTGTCAGACAGTCAGTCTGTCAGACAGTCAGTCAGACAGTCTGTCTGTCTGTGATGAAACCAGACTACCTCTGTGCCAGCGCCACACGCCACACACACTGTGCCATCTGCTACCCAGGAGACTTTCTGCTGCCTCCACAGCTCTGTTTGGAATGAACACCCAGCGAGTGTGTGCGGGCATGTGTGTCTGCCCTGGAGATTTAATTCCCTTCACGTCCTTGGAGGCCAGGAGCTGGAGACTGTGATGTGAAACGTTTGGGATTAAAAAAATCACCGAAGGATTTTGGAAGGATGCCAGGATGCTGGATGGAGAGGAGCGGAGAATGGGAAAATTAGACTGATCTGAAGAAGAGATATGGGAGTTTTCGGAGATGGTCCTGGATCACCCAAAGAACAATTTCTTACTAGCCCTTTGCATTAGCATCTTGTTTTATCCATGGAATTTGACAGTATGACTTGGCCAGAGAGGGTGTGTGTGATACAGTGACACCTGCATCATTTCCTGGAGAGTTGTGTGTGTGTGTGTATGTGTGTGTGCGTTTGTGTCCAGCCCTCGTCCTCTCCCTGCTCTTGTGTGTGTGAGTGTCTGTGTGTGTTTGTGTGTGTGGCCCATGTGGGCAGCGGGTCGTTCCGTGCTGGGTGAACTCTGTACCTCGATGCCCGCGGCTATGCCCCCATACCCTGCACCAGTAGGGTCTGAGTGGTGCTTCCAGAACCCGGTGGGGGTAGACTGTAGCGCCCCTGAGCCACGCTGTATCTGGCTGGCAGTACTCCGTGGTGCCCCGACCCCCGTGCCCTCGCCCTCACCCCCCAGCATGGGGCCAGTCCGCAGCGGGCACGGCCGCCCCAGCAGAACCCAGCAGCGCTCTCACCAGCACAGGGTAAGGATGGTCCCTGCCATGCCCAGGAGATCTCTCAGATTGAGTGTGTGTGTGTGTGTGTGTATGTGTGTGTATGTGTGTGTGTGTGTGTGTATGTGTGTGTGTGTGTGTGTGTGTGTGTGTGTGTGTGTGTGTGTGTGTGTGTGTGTGTGTGTGTGTGTGTGTGTGTGTCAGACAGACAGACAGACAGACAGACAGACAGAGTGAAATAGGGATATGCAGAGATGCCATATGTAGTCAGTCTTGTTCATCAGAACGGCATAAAGCTAGAACTCGTCATAAATACAAAAGCTGTGACAGTGTGAGAGGTAATGCAGTCAGTAATCACCAGGAATCTGTTACAGTAGAGTCCTGTTGTCCTCTGTGGATATTTATGGCATATTGACTGTTTCTTCCCTGGAGGCAGCTTAGTGAGTTAAGACAGACGAAGGGAGCTGGTGGCTGTTTCAGAGAGGGGGAGGGGGGCGAGATGTGGGACTGTCCCCCAGGCCTGCAGAATTCAGGGCATCTCTCAGCCACATGTGCTTTTGATGGCTCATTTTCATACTGATTTGTGTGTGTGTGGGTGGGGGGGTGGGGGGGTGGGGGGGGGGGCATGGCATATGTTTGTGTTGGCCCTCTGTGTCTCTCACAGACACACACATGAGAGTTACTGGTTTCGGGAATGCGGGCAGTGGAAGGGGCAAGCTACAGTATACATACACAGCTGGTGCAAACATCCACTGTCTTTGTACAGTCAGGGCTCAGAGAATGTTTGCATGTGTAAACACCTCCAATAGCACAAATGGTGCAGAATGTGTGCAATGCCGGTTCGCAGCTAGAGTATCCATAGCGATGCTTTCATGGTAATGTTGCTCAAGGTACAAACAGTTTATCTGTGGGGTTTTTCAGTCTTTCTAGGAAGACAAGTAAGGAATAATTGATTCATAGTCAAATCTCCTGTGCTGCTGTTGCCAATCCTTATTGAATGGATTATGGTTATGTTGAGGTTCATGGAGAGGTTGGGTCATGGTTGGTGTGTCTGGGAGCATAGAATTGTAGTTCAGGTCACGGTTTTGGTCCTGGGATCAGGTGATCGGTGAAGTACAGCAGAGAATTCCAAGTATGGCTGTTATTAAAGGAGCTTTATGTACACTAATGTAGCTTTCTCCAGTGACAGCTGTATCCCCTTAGGGTGTAGGTTGGAGTTCTTTGGGGAGAGGGGGGGAGAGGGGGAGAGGGGGGAGAGGGGGAGAGGGGGGAGCAGGATATATTACTGTAGATCAGGGGAGGCTGGTGGAAAGGCAGAAATCAGACGACGGGCTCATTATAATGCATGGAATGGAATGAGGACTGGTATTAAACACATTCCTCATTCCGTTCTATGCATTATAATGAGCCTGTAATGAACCTCCACCAGCCTCTCCCGCTGTAGATGTACTCAGCATAGCTGCTCAAGTGGAAAACCCTGTTTAACTGACATTACATCATCAACTGTTAGATATTCTGACAGAGGGGTCTGACAGGTTTTTGAACACACACACACATACATTCAGATGGTGATTCATACGGTGTTAATTACAGCGAGATGTTTTAAAAGCTTTGCCAGGTATGTGTCTGTTTGTTCTGTGTGTGTGTTTTCTTCCTCTATGGTGAAAGGGCAGCATGTGTTTAAGAGAGTGTCACGGTGCAATAGTCACATGACACCCATCCTGTCCTTTGAATAAGGATGCACTTAGGCTTGGAGGGAAGGTGGAGTAGGACCTACAGTATGACCCTACTGGCGAGTCAAGATAATATGCCACCAGTATATCAGTTCATTTTCATTTTCAGTGTCCCTCTCCCTATCTGTCTCTCTCCCTCTCCTCCGGTCCCTACCCATGCTCTACTCTCCCTACAGTAGCTCAGAGCTGAGGGAGCAGACAGAGGGTCTCTGGATTAAAAGCACGTCAGCATTTGTGACCTCTCTAAAGCTCCACTTTTCAAACGGGTTGCAGCTCTCAGCTGTTTGAAAGAGCATTGTTCCCCCCGGGGTGGCGTTAGTTTCCGACCACCCGTCCCGGCAGGCATTCCATTCCTTCACCCTCAGTTTCACCCTCTCTGTCTGTCTCTGATAGGATGGAGGTAAATAACGCTGTTGTTGTCGCTTTCATATCACTGGAATCATCGAGGTGATGATGATAGATGTATGAAATGAAATAAGTAGCCTTAAGGAAGGCGGCGTAAGGAAAGTGTCATTCTTGTGTTCAGAGGCATAATTATTTAGGATACTGAGCAGAGGAGGCTGGTGGAGGTAGAAATCGTAGGACGGGGCTGATTGTAATTCATGGAATGGAATAAGGAACGGTATCAGATGTCGTTCTGCACTGGGTTGAACTACATGCTTTACAGTGAGCCTGTCCTCCGATTTCTACCTCCCCTAGCCTCCCCTGATTCTGAGGTGATGTTGGGGTCTATGTTTTTACTTTCTTGTCTTATTTCCAAATGATTGGCTGGCCCTCTCTGTCTGATCTACAAGATCTAAAGGATCTACTGCTTATTGCTGCTGTCAGCACAGGGACACCTGACTGTTACTGCCTCACCCACCATAAACACTCTCAGAGCTGGAAGCAGATCTACAGTACACTTCAACATGGATGCTAAGAAGTGTGTGTGTGTGTGTGTGTGTGTGTGTGTGTGTGTGTGTGTGTGTGTGTGTGTGTGTGTGTGTGTCTGTGTGTGTGTGTGTGTGTGTGTGTTATGTTCAAAAGGGAGTGCGTCCCACATGGCATTTTTAATGTGCTTTCTCATAAAAGGACCTGTGGATGTGTTCATCAATGAGTTAGGGCTCCCTGTTGTCAGATTCATAATCATTTGTGAGTCAAGATTATGTTCAGTGTTGAGCGTGTTCCCAGTCAGATCCGGGCAGATTGTCGGAGAGCTGAGGAAAGACATGATAGTCAGAAATGCCAAATGTCTCCCTCTGGGATTAGCCAGAGAAGAGAAGGGAAGTTTCCTCAAATGAAAGAGTGGGCGAGTGCCCATGGAAAGTTGAGCTGAGACTCGAAACCGCAGTGGAGTTTTGCGAGAGCTTTGCTGGTCAGACTAAACATTTTCCCAGTATGTTTCCTAGTATATGAGAGCTTGGCTGGAGAGGGCATTGACATTGTCAGCATTTTGTTGTAACCGTTCATTTTGGTGTATATGGTAGAGAGACACAAACAGGGACGTTACTGGGTGGATGGGGTCAGAGACAGTGTCGTGTGTGTGTGTGTGTGTGTGTGTGTGTGTGTGTGTGTGTGTGTGTGTGTGTCTGTGTTTGTGTGTGTGTGTGTGTGTGTGTGTGTGTGTGTGTGTGTGTCTGTGTTTGTGTGTGTGTGTGTGTGTGTGTGAGTGTTTGTGTGTTTGTGTGTTTGTGTGTGTGTGTGTGTGTGTATACAACGGGGGGGTGATTGTAGAGAATAGGCAAGCGGTCACACACATCCCACACACTCAGGGACAGGCGGGTGGGAAACAGTGCTGGCTCAGAAACCCAGTCTCTGTGTGTTTGGGGTAATCACAGGGTTCGGTATTCCCAGTGCCGGGAGGGGCCGTGCGGTCGAAACCGGCGTGCTGGAGCCTGTCTCTCACTGGGCCCGACACCCCTCCTCCTCTCACTCATTCCCTCTCTCTATCGTTCTCTTCTCCCTCGCTCTCCTCACCCCCCTCCTTGCCAGTCCTTCTGAGTATGTGTTTCAACATGCCTGGGCCCAACCGCTCCCTCTCAGGAATTCACTCAGTCTCCTCTCTTTCTTTTCATTCTGTTTTACTCTTTCATTTACTCCCTCTTTCTTTCTGTCTTTCTCCCATGCCCCTCCTCTTTTGGGGGGACTTGTGAAGGGGTAGCTGGGGCATTGTGAAAGGTTACATCATCACGCTCTGAGCTAGAAGGAGTTATGAAAGAGGAGGAGGAAGGATGGAGAGAGAGCAGATGTGTGGTAAAAGTCAGTGCAGCTGGATCACTGGGCAGGAATGCATGTGGTGATGGAGGAAGGAGAGGTGGAAGGGAGGAGGAGGTGAGGGAAGGAGAATGGAAGGAAAGAGAAGAGGAGGAGAGTTGTATTGTGGAAGCGAGGGAGAAGGACACCATTCTGGAGAGGGACAGCTTACCCTCAGTTATTTATTTATAGGTGCTCTGAGCGCCTGGTTATCCCTCCCCTTACACTACCACACTTCCTGCCTCCAGCCTGCCACTTCCTGTTGTTGTGCGGGCGTACAGGCCTGCGAGGTCAGTGTATGTGGAGGGGGGGGGAGAGGGTGGACAGGAAGTGAAATATAGGGTGTGTGTGTTTGAGGGTTACTGCCAGCTGTGGGCCAGCCGTGTTCACACACACACACACACACACACACACACACACACACACACACACACACACTCATCCTGGTGTCCCTCCCAGCTCTATTTGGTCAGGTGGTTGTGTTTGAGTGACAGATGTGGGTCGTTATGGTAACACCAGGGTGATAGTCCTCGCGTGTGTCTGTCAGGTGGGTTATTTGCTCAGGTCAGAAAGTGAATGGAAATCTACTCTCACTCAGAATTACCCCGAGCTCTTTCACGCTGGTCCACTGTGACATGACCAAGGTCAAATTCTGATTGGTTGCATGTGAGCCATAATTGGGTTGACTTCCGTCTTCCACATTCCTCCGCGTTTCTCCTCCCAGGTGCCCCTCCTGCTGCCCTCTGCTCCGTCTAGACGCGGGGCCTTCCTGACACCGGACCCCCCCCCCCCCCCCACCCCAGCGGTTTTATGGGCCATTGTTGTGGTGGTGGGTGACATGTGGGGGCTGCTTGGCGCTCCTCATTGTTTGAGAGTCTCTCCCTCCAGGACAGAAATGGGACATTCCTGGGGAAGTTGCTAATGAAATACCCAGCAGCCCAGGGGCTGGTGTCATTGGTAGCCTGTAGGGTCTCTCTCGTTATGGGTCCAAGTATAGAATGGTTGTATTTGCCCTTTGTTCCAGAAAAAAGTTATGCAACTAGAATACCCTGGGAATAGACTCTTGCACTTGGAAGGTAGAGGAACTGGTCTAGGTCAGTGTTGACAACCATGTTCTTAGAATATACTGTATACTGTATGCCATTTAGCTGACACTTTTATCCAAAGCCACTTGCATTGCAGTGAGTGCATACATTCTTCAGTATATATGGTCCCAGCGGGAATCGAACCCACAACCTTAGCAACTGTTATTGATATGATCCTAAGGAATGATCCTGATATTTACGATGACCTGAGTCTCATCGCGTCTGTTTCTTTCTCTTTGTCCACAGGCAAAGGGGCGGAGAGATGGCCTCACCTCGACCAGTGAGAACCCTCGGCCGGCGGGGGCGGGAGGTGAGGGGGTCGGCGTGGGCTGGCATGGCCCCCGTACGCTACTCCTCCACAAGAACTCCCAGGGCTTCGGCTTCACGCTGCGCCACTTCATCGTCTACCCCCCAGAGTCCGCCCTGCACACCAGCCTCAAGGTGAGACCACCACCAGCCTATACCACCTAAGCACCAGCAACCGGGGGTTGGAAAGTCAAACCAATCGAAGCACAGTGGCAGTAAAGGGTCTAGCCAATCAGAACTCAGAGACTGTAAGTGTTAGCCTATTAAAAGAGCAGGGACTGATCATGCCTTGCCAATTATAGAGATAATGGGATTAGGAGCATAAACAGAAGAGCACTCTTCATTATGGAGGGAAAGGGTGAGAAAGATAAAAGGGAGGCAGGCCCTGAATGACAGACTGAGGTGAAAGAGAGGGAGAAGAAGACAGAGGCCGGCTACTAACAGTCCCAGTGAGTTATCTGTCTGCATTGCTGTCTATGGACAGATAATGTTGCAAATGGCCTTTTTGGCTTACTTACTCTGCTTTTCAAAGGGAACATACTGCTGTAACACTCGTTTGTAGCCGAGAACAAGTGTCTTTTACAAGGAGACCTGTTCTTAAAGCCATTCCGCCATCGTAGATAACCATCTCTTAATTTCATGTCTGTTTGAGCTGCAGTAGTTGGAGAATCAGCACCATTGTATTGGTTCTCTGAGGTGTGGAGGCAGACAGAGCTACAGATGTGAAATGGAGTTGTTTTTTTTCACCCATCAGAAACAAGGCCCCTATTATTAACCCTGCCCCCCCTCCCCCATCCCCCCCCACCCCAGCAGCTGCAGCAAGGACACAGACTCAATGGGCTCTGTTGTCCTAGCCTGGTACCACTCACTCCCAGCCTGGCTGTACCAGGACAATCCCAGGACAATGGGTCCACTGCTGCCCTGGTCCCTACCGCCTGGCCTGGCCCGGCCTAGGGGTCACATGCTTTGAGGAGGGACAGGGCAGCTAGTGTCACAGAGACACCCTCCCCATCTATAGAAGCTTCATTGGCTTCATGTACTCTGGATTCAACCTGTTTCATGGGTGACTCACATCATCATGGACATACACACATCTGGTGATCTTCTTATGAACGCTTTACTGATCCTATATAGCAGGAGTGTCCTGAGATTCACCACTGATCTCCTGAAGTCAAGCCTTGCGCTGCTGCAACTCTCTAACCAGATCAGTGACAGTGATCATGTATGGCACCTCTCCCTAACCCTAACCTTGTGTCATCCAGGGTGAGATGTATGATGATAGTCCATCTCCCCACCTCTCACTCCCCACTCCACCACTCCCCCCGCCCCAGGCCCGGATGTGCCCAGACAGGGGTGGTCAGCTGGGGAGCATCCCTGGCTCCTGGCTCTATTCTGGGGCTGCAGCCCTCCTTTCTCTGGCCTTAAACCCCCACCATTGTCTTTGGAGTCAGGAATGAGCCCACTCAGCGCAGCCTAAAGCCAGGCAGCAGCCTGCCCCTCACCCCAAACTGTCCACTCAGCTGAGTGTGTGTGTGTGTGTGTGTGTGTGTGTGTGTGTGTGTGTGTGTGTGTGTGTGTGTGTGTGTGTGTGTGTGCGTGCGTGCGTGTGCATGTGTGCGTGTGCGTGTGTGTGTGTGTTTGTATCAGTGTATAATCAAACACCACCTAATGAAAGACAAAGTGCTCAGTGCTGCCCCCGCCTGCCTGATCCAGGCAACTGTACGTGTTTGCCTCCATCTATGACATCATCAACTGCAGACTGTCAAACCTGAAAGGCAGTCTCTCTGTTGGATGCATTTGAATGTTATAAGTTCATAAAAAGTAACAGGTCTGTCTGAGAGGTTTGGCTGGGATACCAGTGAAGTCACTCTTAGTCACATGCTTAGACGCTTGCAAAACACATTGCATGGTTAGAATGCCGTAGATCTTGCTCAGAGACTCTCCGTGAACAGGAAGTTAAATGGAACCCTGTGAACCTTTTACATCACCAACCACACACAGAGAGCCTAGCTATAAGTGTTGATGTTAATGTTTTTTGTTTGTTTGTCTCTGCAGGATGAGGAGAACGGGAATGGAAAGGGTAAGTGCACACCTCTACCCCGTGTCACCCGCCCCATGTCCCCCCAGCCCCCTCTCCCTTTCCCCCAGACATCACCATCACCAGAGTGTGGCCTCACAATGATGTCACTGCCTGGGCTCTCTAGTGTTCCCCTCTGTCTGCAGCCTTACTGCTCCCCCTGCAGGCCAGAACACGCCACTACTCCCCCTGCAGGGCACAACACACTGCTGCTCCCTAAGAGGAACTTCATGATTTAATATAATGATCATAGTTAAAGAGGAGCGAAAACACCAGCTGTGTTTATTCATCACATGTGTTACCTTCCTCTGTGTGTCATTGACCTCGAATGCATTTGCCTTGACAGCTGCTTTATTGTACATCCCAATTCCCTTTATACTGACCATAACATATTGACTTGTTTGATACATTTGACATACAGGGTATCAGAGAGGTCGATTGGAGCCAATGGACACCATTTTTGTCAAGAATGTGAGAGAGAGAGGTCCAGCTCACCAGGCTGGCTTGTGCACAGGTAAGCAAAGTGTGTGTGTGTGTGTATGTGTGTGTGTGTGTGTGTGTGTGTGTGTGTGTGTGTGTGTGTGTGTGTGTGTGTGTGTGTGTGTGTGTGTGTGTGTCTGTGTGTGTGTGTCTGTGTCTGTGTGTGCGTACGTGAGAGAGATGGTGTGTGAAGGACTGATTTGCAATGGAAATAACCTTGAGAAAGAGCATCAGCCACGTGATGATGCAGACATGGTCACACTCACAAGATGAGATTCGAGACAGAGAAAGGGGGAGGGAGAGGGAGTCAGGTGCTTCCAATGAATCAACAAGGATACTAACCAGGCCACTTGTCTCTCTCTCTCTCTCTCTCTCTCTGTCTTTCTCTCTCTCTCTCTCTCTGTCTCTCTCTCTCTCTCTCTGTCTTTCTCTCTCTCTCTCTCTCTTTCTCTCTCTCTCTTTCTCTCTCCCTCTCTCTCTCTCTTTCTCACACACACACTTGCGCACACATACACAAACACAGTTTGTACAGACCTGTACTCATTAGAGCTAAGCGTTTTGTTGGATTTTGTGAACATTATAAGTGATATTGATGAAAATGGAGAAAGGTTTCCTGTTGTGTCTTGCTGGCTAAGCTAGGCAGCATTCCAATCCCTTCCGCTCAACCGAACTAAACCTGTACTCCTTGCAAATCAACACACACACATGCACACACAAAAGACAAACAAACTGGCTCCTCTATAAAACAACACATGCCACTCCATTCACGCCCAAACTCAGTCTTCACACACACAAAATAATGTCCCTATCAAACATCCATCCATCCATCCCTCCCCTCCCCCCTCCTGCTCAACCCTGTCTCCCCCTGACCCAGCAGCAGGAAGTGGGTGTCTGGGGTCTCCCTGCTCTGGCTGGCCCACCAGGATATCCCTCTGCTGGAGGGACATGTCTGCTGGGGGGGGGGGGGGTTACTGGGGTCATCCAGGGGGGTGGTGGAAAAGTCCACAGTGTGTGTGCATGCGTGCGTGCGTGTGTGCAAAGTGCCTGGTGTGTCGGCCCTAATGCGGTATGTGTGTGTTTATTGCAGGGGATCGGCTGGTGAAAGTGAATGGAGAGAGTGTTCTAGGGAAGACATACTCCCAGGTGATCGCTCTCATCCAGAACAGGTAAGACCTTCTTCACTCTCTGTGTGTGTTTTTTGCATGTGTATGTTAGTGCTTTAATGTGTTTGTGGTGTTTACGTGAATAGCGTGTGTTTGTTTTCCTTATGCATTTTTGGTGTGTATGTATAGCTGTTTTTTGGAATGTGGACGGTATGTACAGTTTGTGTTAGTTCTTCCCGCTCCGGAAGGGGAGAGCCTGGAGCAGTGTTCTGTTGACACCCACTGAGAGCTCTGTTATAGAGGTCAGTGTCAACAGTGTCTCCTGCGGGATGGTTTTAATTTGAATCCCAAACCCAAACGAAACTGAGGGAGAGAGAACTTAAACAAGACAGTTGAAATTGAGCAGAAACACGTTGTTGTGCTTATCTTCCTCCCCATACCCCTTTCTTCTCCTCTCTCCCTGTCTGTCCCCCCCCTCTCTCTCTCTCTCCCTGTCTGTCCCCCCCCTCTCTCTCTCTCCCTGTCTGTCCCCCCCCCCTCTCTCTCTCCCTGTCTGTCCGTCCCCCTCTCTCTCTCCCTGTCTGTCCCCCCCCCCCCTCTCTCTCCCTGTCTGTCCCCCCCCCCCCTCTCTCTCTCTGCTGTCGGTTGCTCTCTTCATCTCCCTCTCTCCTCTGTTTTCCCTCCACAGTGAGAGTGTGTTGGAGCTCTCTATCATGCCAAAAGATGAAGACGTGCTGCAGCTGGTAAGTGTGAGTATGAGATTTCTCACACACCTTCCCCCCCTCACTCACTCTCTCGCTCGCTCGCTCACTCACTCACTCACTCTCTCACTCACTCACTCATATACGTACAGTATACCTACAGTACACCCCCCCCCAAAAAAAATAATATATATATATAGCATTTTGATATATTTGATTTGATAACATACAACCGTTATTGTACACTGCACCGTTATTGCCTCTCATGCTTAGGTTATCATAAACATGCACATGTCACATCATGTCCATGAATACTCCCATCTCGAGTGGAAAACGAAAATGAATGTAGTGTGACTCAGATGCTCTCTAGTCTGTATTTAGATTAATTCCACACATTCATTCATCCAAGCCATTATCCAGACTGGAGTAGTCAGGTGAAAAGCAGTTACATACTCACTCACTCACTCACTCACACACACACACACATCCACACCCACATACTCACTCACTCACTCACTCACTCACACACACACACACACACCCACACAAACATATTTTCTTCAGTCCATAAATTGCTCTCCCACTCGCTCACATGATCAGACATGCAAAGCATGTCACCGCCTCTCCCCTGAGCTAGGATCACCACAGGGACACACACACTCACACAGCCTTCCGCATCAAGGCACCCAAGCTGGGCTTTTCTCACACACACACACACACACACACACACACACACACACACACACACACACACACACACACACACACACACACACACACACACTACAAACCCCTACCAATTAGTCTGGGTCCCCTTCCAAATATTGCCATCCTTCAATCCCTCTACCACCCTCCAAACCTCTCCTCTCTCCTTACACTCCGCCCCTCACTGCTACGCCTGCATCAGCTGCATTCCAATGGTGACATCATCAGCGCTTTACCCCCTTCTACCCTCCCACAGGGTGGAGTGAGTGAGGGAGAAAGAGAGAGAGAGAGAGAGGGAGTTTGGAAGGGTTGGGCCGGTCTGAGGACAGCACACAGAGCGAAGGAGAAAACAAGAAGAAAGATCGACAGATATTCAAAAAGAACAGTGAGGGAGGCATAGGAATTGAAAAGGCAAGACAGAACCACGAGAGAAAGAGAGAGAGAGAGAGAGAGAGTGTGTGTGTGTGTGTGTGTGTGTGTATCAGTAGTAAATCCTAGCAACAAGAGTGGCAGTGTGGGAGGTAAACAGACTAGTGCTTTGAGGAGTCCTCTCCTCTTCCTCTTCCTCTGTTTCTGTCTGTCTGTGACTACAATCCTGTACTCAGCCTGAGAGAGAGAAGCTACGTGCCTGTGTAGACGGGCCTGCCCCAGATCTCTGAGGTAACAACTGAACACTACTGAAGACTTTCAACTCTGACATCTTTGAACGTTGCCTTTTGATATTGTCTTTCATGGGGGGGGGGGGGGTTCACAAGGATTTTTTAGTTTGTTACTTTGTAGTTAGTTTTTTTGGGTGGATGTACAGTAGCTGCAGGGCTTGGCTGAACCATGCTTTAGATGTGTGTTGTTGTGTTTGTTTCACTACATAAAGCTGTTAGTAGTGGATACAGATTCAAGTGTCTTAGAACATCGTTTTAGCAGTGCTTTGTTGCGGTGGTGTATAGAGTATCTATATAGGCCATTGCTGTGGGCCTGCACAGTTGCAGATGGTTGCTGTGTTGTGGCTGGTGCTCCAGGCGTGTGCTAGCTGTGTTTGTGTTGGGAGCTGAGGCCCTGGGGACTCTGAGGCCAGGGGAGCTGAGCAGAGCGAGCTATTAGCTAGCTGAACACAGATGATCCCCAGACTAGAATTGGCTGCTGTGTAAAGCCTGCTGTGGAAGGGGGCTGTAGTGGAGTGGAGTGGTGTGTTCTCTGTCTGCCAGTTCCCTGTGCTTTCTGGTTGACCTCGAACTGCCAAAGCACGTAGCCTTGTTGATCTGGCGACAGGGTCCCCTCCACTCACCCACTCACCGACGTCCCTCACCGGCCCTCTCCTGTCCTTCTCTCACCTCACCTCTCTGTGTCCCTCCTCTCAGGCGTACTCCCAGGATGCCTACCTGAGGGGCAACGATCCTTACACAGGGGGAGCCAGGAACCTTCCGGTCCCGCCACCCCTCTGCTACCCACGGGCCAAGTCCCAGCCTCCAGCCGGGGCCCCGGCCTCCATGGGCCAGAACCAGCTGGATAACCGGAGCCGCTGGCCGGGCTCCTCCAGCCCCTCCTCCCCCCTGGACAACCGATCTGCCGTCGGCAGCCCAGCCAGCTGGCAGGAGGGACGGGCCGGGGAGCCCGGGGGTGTGGGCCACAGTAGCCCCGCCCACCGGACAGAGGAGATCCAGTACGGTATGACCGGGCAGCAGCCCACAGGACAGACCAGGGGCCGCTCCTACTCCTCCTCCTCCTCCTCGGGAGGGCCACTCTCCAGCCCCCTGCACGTCCACTACGTCAACCACAACGCTGCCACCACTGCCGCCACAGCCTCCTCCCAGGCCCTGCCACGCAAGGCCAGCCAGGCCTGGGCCAGCCCGCCCCAGCCCAGCCACAGCCGCAGTGACCATTGCCAGCAGGCCCTGTCCGACTGGTACTACAACCAGGTGCCCGAGCGCTCGGGCCGCAGCATGCACCCCCGCCACCGCAGCTACTCTCAGGATCGGCTGGGCGAGACGGGTTCGGGGCGCCACCACCACCACCAGAAGGGTGGCTGGCCCCACAGCGCCTCCCAGGACACTCTGCTGCTACTGCAACAGTCAGGCCCCGGCCCTCACGGGGACCCCTATTGGACTTATGGAGGGTGGGAGGGGGCCCCGGGCCGAGGGCTCCCTGCCTCCCCCTCCTCTTACGGCAGAGCTCGCTCAGAGAACCTGCTGGCCCAGTATGACCGATACGGCCGCTCGCTGGAGATGCTGGACCGGGAAATGGCCGTGCTGGTCTCTCCTCGCTTCGAGAGGGCTGCCTGGCCCCAGCAGGCTCCACAGGCCAGGACTGAGGCCTACCAGAGGCAGGGGAACCATTACGGCGTCACACAGGCCCCCGCTATAAGCCGACACGCACAGCCTCACCATAAACACCACCCCCACCCCCAGCCCCACCACACACAGTCCCACCACCAGGCCCCGCCCCAGCAGCCAGCCCCCCAGAGCAGGAGGCTACCGGCTGGCCAGACCATAGACGACCAGCTGGTAGGCTACCGCAGCTATAGCCCCTCCTTCTACCGCAAGACGGGCCGTATCATGCAGCAGGCCCACTCCTTCAGGGACCCCTCCTACTCTGGCCCCCACCTCAGCTGGACACCCACGCCCAAAACCAGCCCCCCAGAGGGCGTGACTCCCCCCTCAGCCCTGGCCTCTACCATCGCCCCCTTGGCCACACCTGAGCCTCTGGACAGGGCGTACCGGCCCACTAACCATGAGAGGGGGGCAGCGGAGGTGCAGGCAGAGGTGGTGGCCCAGACCCAGGAGGTGGTGCTGAGGCAGAAGCCCCCTACGGGGCGGAGGAGTGCCCATGCCATGCGCCACCCCCACTATGCCCTGCCCGTGGACGGTGTAGAACCGGCTGGGTTCCCTGCCGAACCCCATGATCCTGCGCCCGCGTCTCGTACCACAGGAGAGGCCCCCCCACGCAGAACCAATGGTAACCTGGCCCCACTGCCCATAGAGGACGACTCTCTGGCCTCCATCCCCTTTATAGGTAAGCACCTTCACTACACACTTACTCTCCTTCTCATCCTCCTCCTCCTCCTCCTCTTCCTTCATGACACCATGTGACTTGTAGATTCCATTGTTCCCACTTACATTTGAAATACCAACTTCCTCCCTGTCCCAGACTGACAATGGATGTTACTGGAAATTGACACTGAGAGTGAAATATGGGGCATATCTCCTAATTGTCTAAAGAAAGTAGAACTTGCCTGTATGTGTGTGTCCCTCAGTCTCAGTTTCCAGTCTATTTTAGAGAATGTGTTTGTGTGTGTGTGTGTGTGTGTGTGTGTGTATGTTTGTGTTGGGTAATTCCGGCACTTCCCACATGCACATTAGTAGTGTTTGATTGAATCATAACTTACTGGATTTTACTAACCGCCCCCCCCCCCCCCCCCCAGACTCTGAGATCACCTTTCCCCTTAGAGGAAATGAGGTGGAGGCTGACTTCCTATAACTACTGCATGCTTGTGTGCGTGCGTGCGTGTGCGTGCGTGCGTGCGTGCGTGCGTGCGTGCGTGCGTGCCTGCGTGCCTGCGTGCCTGCGTGCCTGCGTGCCTGCGTGTGTGCGCGTCTGATGGGAACTCACGACAGGGAATTTTATTTTGGAGAGGCCTTTCTATGTAGTCAGGATGAATTCCATTTCAATTCCAGTCACTGAGTTAGAAATAGATTGAATGGAAACCTTAAATATAACCCAAACAATTGCCATTAATCTTGGATTTACAGAGACTGACCCTGTCCTGTCTCTGGTCTTATATTGTGTTTTCGTGTGTATATGTGTATGCACTGTAGGTCACACATCTTTGTGTGTTTCCCGTGTGTGTTTCCTGTGTGTGTGTGTGTGTGTGTGTGTGTGTATGTGTGTATGGCAGTGTGTGTGTGTGTGTGTGTGTGTGTGTGTGTGTGTGTGTGTGTGTGTGTGTGTGTGTGTGAGTTTGTACAGTATGTATGTGTTTGTGAGAACAGGAGATATCTGTGGTCATGTCCCAGCTTGTTCCCTCTGCTGTGTTGCTGTAAGAGCAAAGAATGAACATGGACTCTGGAGGCTCCAACGGCCAACTGCTCCTTCAGCTAAACGTCCAGTCGCCATGCAGTCAAACCACAGGCAAACTAACCTCAGTTTCAGTCCAAACCCCCAGCCCCAGGAAAACAACACAGAGGTCAGCACAGCAGTGCAAAGTAGATTCAAATAAGCTGACTAGGAAACTTAATGTGTTTCGATAGATAGATAGATAGATAGATAGATAGATAGATAGATAGATAGTTTGATAGATAGATATGTAGATATGTAGATAGACAGACAGACAGACAGACAGACAGATAGACAGACAGATAGACAGACAGACAGACAGACAGACAGACAGACAGACAGATAGAAAGATAGATAGATAGATAGATAGATAGATAGATAGATAGATAGATAGATAGATAGATAGATAGATAGATAGATAGCCAAGCCGACAGAGAGAGGGGAAAAGATGTTTAAAAACCAGAAATTTCATGGAGAAGCATACCAGGAAGCAGGGCACATTCCTGCTGCTCGCCTTCTGCTCAGAGCTGCTGAATTAACCGAAACTAAGCAGTCAGAGCGACAAGCTGGGGCACGTTTAATGACCAAAGACTGAAACTAGGGTAGTTTCTCCCCATAGACGGGGACTGGCTGTTTCTTTCTCTCTCTATCGCTGCCTAACAGATGTACTGATAGGATCTGGGCTGTTTGGGAACATGACTTAATAGGCTGTTGTCTGTAAATCTCTGCTGTCTGAGATATAGAGTATAAACACAGAGGTAGACTGTGTCGGATGCAGGGGAGGCTGGTGGAGGTAGAAATCAGAGGATGGGCTCATTCTAATGCATGGAATGGAATAAGGAATGGCGTTCCCATGGTCCTGTACTACTAGCCAGACTTCTAGTGCGTACTGACTTTCTCTACCCTCCAACCCTCTCTAACCACAAGGCTGTAAGCCTGGTTCTCTTGTATTTTGACAGGGCAGCAGGTAACATGGTACTCCCTCTGCGCCTGCTTTAAGGGTGTCCTTGTGGTTCAGAGGATATGACAGGACGTAGTGGCAGCTACTGCCTATGGGACACAATATGGCCCCACACATGGCCAGCCTCAGGCCTTGCACTCTGTGGCCCCCTGCCCTCAATGCTGCCTTTGTGTACCGCTGGGTAGATGGAGGGGGGTACTTGCAGAGTTTGCAAGAGCAGGGTCCATGGTCTCAAAGACATCTCTCTCTCTCTCTCTCTCTCTCTCTCTCTCTCTCTCTAGCCCTTGCTTCCTCTCTCTAGCCCTCTGTCCCTACTCGTTCTCTCTCTCTCTCTCTCTCTCTCTCTCTCTCTCTGTGACCTGGTGAGGTCATAGCATCTCATATAGAGAAGGGGAAGTTGCAAACGAGCATGCTGTAGTGTATAGCTCTCCTCTCCTCTCTAGGCCTGTCTCGTGGCTGTGAGCTCACGCTCTGGGCTCTTTTGGCTCTGTTAATGATGGCCTTTGTTAAACCCACAGTGCGGCTATTTCTGTGCTCGGCTGTAAACAGGCAGATTCCACATCCCAGATTGGGAATGTTTCCGCCTCTGCCCCTTCTCCTACTCCGTCTTCTGGCCCTAGCATGGACATGAGAATGGAGGGAGCAGATAAAGAGAGAGGGGGGTGGGGAGAAGAAACCTCCAGAGACAGAGGAAAGCAGGAGAGAGGGAGTGAAATGGAAGGAGAGAGGAATGGAGGGGCAAATGCTATGTCTGTCGGAGAGGATGCATGATCAGGCAGGTAAGGAGAGACGCGGGGGGAGATGAGGACGAGAGAGATTACCTGGATGCCTAATTAAGGATTTGATCTTTTTCAAACTAGACATGAAAGCTCAATGTACTTTCAAAAGGGCAAGTGAAAGTCCGTGGGGTCTGTTTTTTTAATTGGCTGAGCTAGAAACCTTTGAGCCACATAAGTGCTTTGAGAGTGAAGCTGTGCTGCCCTCTGCTGTTTAGTGAAAGTGTTGTCAGAGGTTGCAGCAGTGGTTGTTAGTGACAGAATAGCATTTGCAGTTGTAGGTTAGTGTTTAATGGTCCAGTATGAAGATTTTAAGCTTTAAAGTAGTTGAAATTAGCCATGATAAGTCGGTAGTGATCAAGTAATGAGATCGTATGGTGAAGAACAAAAAACAAAGCGTTGTTTAATAAATCTGATGTCGAGGTCAAGGACTGGCCTTTATGTACTATTTGAACACTTAAGCACATATTTGTCGCTCTTAGAAAACTTAAAGCATATTGACTTTTTCAAACTTTCAGTGAGTCCAGAAAGGGCAGTACTCGCAAAACGTCCCACTTCACTTTTAAATGTCATGAGCACATTCCTCTCCTAGCTTTTCTCTATGCAAATACTACGATGGTCCACAATCCTCTGTGTCAATGAGGAAGTGTGTGTGTGTGTTCGTGTTAGTGCATGCATTTGTGTGCTTGGTTCTTTGTGGTTTTACATCCCCTTTTATCTTGTATTATTATTCAGGTACAATACAATATGAGTGAGGTTGTTTTCTATGTTCCTCTTCGTTGGTTGCGTTTTTCTGAATTCAACCGTGACATTCTTTTGAAAATTCAAAATAACAAGAATATTGATTTAATTCCATGTGCCTTTATTTGCGTAATGCACCTACTGTAGACACATCCCTCTCACATCCAACTCTCTCACACATGAAACCTAGTGCTGTTACATGGTACAAAGCCCCTTCGGTTTCCATTTGAAGAACCTCATGGAGACTGGAGACACAGGTATTACATTTGGACAGGGCATTGGCTTGAGTATATGTCTATTTTGCCTTTGGACTTGACACCTGATAGCTTGTGTGTGTGTGTGTGTGTGTGTGTGTGTGTGTGTGTGTGTGTGTGTGTGTGTGTGTGTGTGTGTGCGTGTGAGTGTGTGTGTGTATCTGTTTTTTCACAATGTAGCATTTCTCATTCATAGTTCTGTTCTAGGAGTTCTAAACTGGAGTTCTATAGTGCCTTTGTGTTTGCAATTCTCCTACAATTCTCCTACAGCCCACAATGTTGTGTGTGTGTGTGTGTGTGTGTGTGTGTGTGTGTGTGTGTGTGTGTGTGTGTGTGTGTGTGTGTGTGTGTGTGTGTGTGTGTGTGTGTGTGTGTGTGTGTGTGTTTGTTTGTTCAGAGAGAGGGGAAAGAAAGAAACATGTACGTGTAATGTGTCTCCTCAATGCTTCTCAGAGAGCTAGAGCATTGTGTGTTGCCTCTTTCCTGCCTCATTCCTGTAAGGTAATCCAGTGGTACATCATCACTATCCCTTCCCTTAAAACCTCTCCTCCTTCCCCTCCTCCTCCTACTCTTACTCTTTCCTCTGCCCTCTCCTCTCCGTCTCCGCTTCCCTTCTTTCCCCCTGACCCCCCATCTTCCTATCCTCTCTCCCACCTCTGCCCCTCCTCCTCTTTCTCATCCTTCCTCTCCTCCCTCTTTTCTTTCCTCCTTCTTCCCCCTTCTACCCCCCCCCCCCCCACCCCCCACCCCCCCCCCCCCCTCCCCCACAGATG